>NW_019211456.1:42132723-42360684 GCF_002443255.2 Varroa destructor
TTCTTTGAATTTTCTTAGCACAAAGTCTACACAATTTATCTACATCAAGAAAGACCGCGTATGTCTGCGTAGTTTTGAATGTCACGCAATCGACACCTTAACGCGCGCCGCTTGAGTTTGGCCGATGCCAAACTGTACATTTTACTTGTGTAAAGAGAGTATTTCTTTCCGAAGCGAAAATTGTATGATGTGGCACTCGAGTGTTAATACTTATTGAACTTCCGAATTTTTATCACTAAAGTTAATAATCATAGTTAGTTCCAGGTCGTTAAGGTTTGTCGCCATAAACGGAGAACATTAAAATGATCTAGGGGGTAAGCAGCAATCTAAATGCTCAGTCCTATTTTGTTTGCTGGTAGAATTAACTGGTCCACTTCGCAGGCAGTCTGCTAACTGTACAGTCGATAATCGATGCACTTAACTGCAGAAAAAAACCAACCAGAGCGGCATAGTACGGAAAAATGCCATTGTACAGAATCAAGAGATGGCATCGGCGATTCTGCTTCTTCGTTCATCGGGATAATGAATGGATGATACCCTGACAGTTCATGAACATGAGAAGACTAATCATGGATCTTGTTATCGAATAAGAGTCGAGTCATGATGAATGTCCTGGTTAGAAGGACAAGTAGCCACATGTCCGGTAAGCTTCAGGTGAGAGAACACCAGATTAAGCGGTGCATTTTTAGATGATATCTTAGCGGCGGAAATATTTCCGATGCTCAGAAGGCCAGCATTTATTGCAGATATAATAAATGCCGATGTGAAAGTCCCCTATAGGAACACACGCAGAAAAAGATAGCAATTCGAATCTAGAAAAGAAGACTTATGACGTAGAAATAATGCAATAAATATGCCAGCAGAGTTTTCATTCCAGAGTTTTGAGGAATCACCGGTATAAAGGTATAAATGTTTTTCAGGAGATGAAATATGCGAAGAGCGATGTCCTACGTTCTGCGGAAAATATCGAATGAGCAAAAAGCTCAACCCCATTGGCTGACCGTTAATAACCATTGGGGAAGAGCGTTATTAAATGAAATTATCTCGTAGTCTTGTTATTGTTTTCAGTATTATCATTATTCAGTATTCTCAGTATTCATTTATGTATCCGACGTGAGATCGGTTTCAATAGAAGCCTAAAAATCTATTAGATAGACTATTGTTCATGCTTAAGCAAAAGCTCCGGATGCATTAAACGGCTCAAACTAACGAAGCCAATCTAATTATCATTTGACGAATATAAGCATCGCTCTCTTGTGTATAAAATAATTCGTGACTGACTTTGGCCTAATTAAATGATGTTTTAATTCAATTTTAGAAAGCAGAAAATCAATAAAACTCAAAGATAACTGGTCATTATAAGGAAATCCCAATACCTTTGATTTGATTTTCTAGTTACCCTGGAAGTACAAAAATACATACGTCTCAAAAATATACAAAGAAACAAAGAAACACTATAGTCGGAAAAACTCGACATATGCACCTTTATAAAATCCATGCCAATTGGAACTAGTACTAGCGTTTTATGTACGCATATATATGTACGTATCTATATAATGGAAGAATTCAGCGTCTATTATCAGGTGCAAAGAGGAAGTGCCTTTTCCCAGACAATGATCACTTAAATCACGAGTATATAATCGAGTTTTTTAACTCTTTATTACGTATTAGTTGTTGTTTACTAAAATACGCTTTTGACATCGCTGCAGTAGATATTACTACCTTGGCAGAACAAAAGTAGATTTGTGTGTAATTATTAGTTATAGTTATTATATTTTATTATTAGTTCAATCATCACTTTTCTAGGTAGCGTTTCGGCCGAAAACGTAGAAATCATGCTGTTTGGTTCACTTTTATCGATCATGTAGAAACACGATTGGCTACAAGCGAGATTAAAATCTACTGCTCTCACTTATTTTTAATTTGAGCATATAGTCTTACTTCGTGTTTATGACGTCGGCCTACTGAAGATGAAAAGCAATTCTCGTGACATAAACAAATTATTTTCCGCTACTGTCACGAACAGCAGTCATACCATAAGCAGCAGTGATCACGGGCCTTTATGTTGTGCCAACCGAGCGATTCCTGTCATGACTTCATCATGTTGCTGGGTGTCGTGTCTAGACGATCATCCTCGTTATTTCGCTATTGTCATCGCCATCCACGTTGTCGCCACTGCAGCAACCGTCGTCGCCTTCAAGTCCGACGTGCCTCGTCTCGCATCCCTGTGGCGCTGCACACGCGGGCGCTTCAATCGCTAAATTGGTGGCAAAAGCAGCGCCAGCCATAGCAGCCGCTTCGGCTGCAGTAGTGGAAATTGAAATGAAAAATAATGACAAAGTTGCCATCGTAATCAGACAAATAACGGCTATGGTCGCTGCGCCGCTGCTACTGTTGATGCTCGTGCCGGTAACAACGGGCACCAAACAGCACGTCAAGCGATATCGCTCTTAACGATTACAGACAGGTGGAGGGCCCGGCGAATATATATAGAAATACACATGCATATGGATATATATAGAGAGAAAGAAAGAGAGAGATAGGCAAGCAATGGCAACAATTTGACATAACAACAACTATAATTGTTATATATACTATACACCAGCGTTAACAGCAATGTGAGCGATAAGATCACGTCACATCCGGTGTGAAAATTCCGCCGCGAGCTGAGTCGTCACCCTTCAATGATGGCAGCGCCAAAAAGAACTGTAACAGCAGCGCCATCTCCTGTCGTGTCGACAGCCACAATTTGGGGGAGGGGGGAGAGGCACGATTTCTACTGGAACTTTCTATTGCACTTTACGATGCTACCTGATGTTTTTTGCTAATGGGTGCCATATGGATAAGTCTTTTCCAGTCAACCCTATTTGCCCCGTTCTTCATTGTTTCCTTGAAGCCCTCTTCGCTTCTCTCAGTAGGGAAGAAGACATCAGCATCGTCACCGATATTATTATTATTATTATTATGATTATTATCATGACCTTTAGTAGTAGAGCATCTTATGGCTTCTTTTTGCAAGAGAAGTAGAAAGGCATAGGTAGACACTGAAAGCCGGCCCGGTCAGCGATAGAAGTTTGTTTCAGGGAAATTCGCCGGCCTTTAGAAGAAGACCTAATAATCGTTTAGGTATGGATCGAGGTGTTGGCTGACGTTTTTTTGATGACGCTGAAAATATCTAAATAGCATTCGAATACAAAGTGCCAGCCGGAGTTGTGTGTAGATTTTCCGTCTACCTATATGTGGGGCACTGGCTTTCAATGGTAATTCCATTAAACGCAATTCGGCACGACAAGAAATTCATAAAACCTGTTTAAAAAATCGAGTATTTGTGGAATCAAAGCAGGGTTCGTTTAATGCCAGCTATTGGCTTTTAGTTGCGATAATTAGGAAAAAGATCAGCTTTTTTTTTAGCAGATGACAAAAAAAGTATTGAAGAAGAGCACGGTCGAAAAAACAGAACTCAAGGATAGAATAACATGAGAATTCCAACGAAACGGCAAAATGCAAAAATTTGCTTCTGTCAATGTGTAAAAACCTAATCCCTATCCTTAGATCATGTCGTCGATGGGTGTTTTATCAATGTTAGTTTCGATTATTTCTTTAATATTTTCACGTGTTCCATTATACAGAATATGCTTTGTTTTTAAAACTGTATTCAATTAACAGCAGATATTTCAAGTTTTTTTTTCTGATTGTTATTCTTGTTTAACATAGCTATCATTCGCTGCGATTACAGCTCCAGCTTGGGACCTAAATTATTTTTATAATATTTTGTAATATATTATTATATGCTGATAGCAAGGCAGAGCTCTTCAAAACACAAAAAGAAAACCACAATTGCCAAAAAGCCTATAACGTGCAAAAAAAGTCCCAAAAAGACTAACCGTTGGAGGTTATTTGGGCGACCCAATCAGTAGTTGATATTCTTCTCTCTAAAACAACCGTTAATTTTAGTATAAAAATCCAGGTGTGTCAAAAATCTTTTTTTAGCCTCTTTGATAAATTTTTAAGCATATTATATCTAAAGCCGGTTGAAGATATTTCCTTGGTTTACTTCCGGAAAATCTTCCTCGGGCTCTTTCAGGTTCAGTAGCCGCATGAAAACTGGCAATAACATAGGTCGTCGATCTTAATGTAGGTGCCGCACCCTAATATGCTAGCTACTTAAGTCGTTTTTCGATCTGAACCGCCGGCTAGAACGATTCGGTCTGCCATTTAATTTCGTTCTTTCTAAATTGATTCTTGGAGCGTCAATAAAATACAATGCGCTAATTTGTCGCTCACCCTCATCGGTCACGGATCGAGCTATTGTGGCAGGCTTTACAAACAGGGGTATAGTCGAAAGCAGGGTGAAAAGTTTTTACATTATCGATGACAGCCATTTTTTTGGCAATGTTTGTACACTGAACGAAGCTTAGAGTCGGAATATTCATTGGGTCAACCATTCAGAAGTAGTGCTCAGGATTCGGATTTCACTTATTAGTACCTAACGGAAGTTATTTTTTAAAGTTCTTTCGAATTAATTATACTCCTTATTTTCATGCAAATTTGTTATGTGTTCGTTTGGATGCTATTCTAAAGGCGACGGAAATGTATTGTTTGTCCTAGGCCTTTCTTGCAAATCATTCTCTTTCTAACTGCAACAGCGTTGATATGGCTTGCTCCAAAAAAGAAAAGGTGTTCCACAAAATATGTTGAGCCAATTTTGTTTTTAAAACCTTTAGCTGACCAGAATCCACACTGGCTGGCTGGGATCTATTGACCCCAATCAAATTTGATGCGTACGCTATGGTAAACCTCTGATATGGTCAACATTCTACTTTGGCCAATGGTAGCTGTCTGTCACATACTATACTGTTCTATGGTGGGATTTCAGTTGCTATAGCTTGGACACATCTAAAAATGATCTAGTGATCCGGAGAAGAGTTTTTGAGAGGCCAAATTAACGCACACCGATGGGGCCGAACGATACGTTGACAGTCAGTGTAACGTCGGATCCAACATCGACGACTAAACGGACGATACTGCCGAAATTCGGATCGACTAACGAATCTCGTTCCATCGCTGTTTGCCAACCCGAAATTTCGTTCAATCATATCACCAACTAGAAGTAGACGTGGTAGGCATTTACGGAGAAATAAGTCGTATTCACCTCCGGGTTCCTCACCTCACCAGACGAAGACCTACCTGACTATGTGTAGCACCTGTGGGAGCGGCATAAGAATGAGCGCATTTTTTAACCTAACTGAAAAAAGGTAACCTTGCAAATCTGCTAGGGAAAACTTATTTTCCTGTTGTTTTGGAGACGGATACAAGAAATAGGTTGGCTTACAAACAATGTGTTTAGATCACAGCCATCTACCACCATTAAGGCTTCACTAAGTGCAGAAAAAAAAACATAGGGAATACGATCAAATGACAATGAACGAAATGTACAGATGATATGAATGAATGAATTTTATAGTATATTTGAGCTAGCATCAAATAAAATTGAAATACACAGAATTATTTTCAAAATATACCATAAAGTAACAATGTACATAGTTTAGTAAGATATCCAAGAGAGATTTAGATAAACAATAATAAAAACTCTTATATTCTTTGAAACACACATAGCTTTATTTTTCTTTAAATTTCGCATTCAACCAAGAATACACTGGAATGGTTGTCACATTGTTTTTCATTTGTTTTTTCTTCGTTTTTTGTTAATAATAATAATAATAATAATAATAATTGCTAGTTACCAACGATAACAACAACAGCGACGGTAGAGGAGGCATCGCTCGCACACTTTTGCACGTTCCTGAACTTTTATATTTTACATAATGTATAATTGGCAGTAGAACCGAAACTTGAAAATAGCATCTATCTATCTATCTCAACGAATTGGTAGTGTCCTTTTCGCATCTACAATCAGGTCTGTTAATAGCCTGGTCGTCCGTTAACATGCCGGACCAACTGTCTGATGGCTATAGTGCAAGTAACGTTTGCATCGTTGGCCCTACAGAATATGCGCCTGATCGTCAATAAACAGTGCTATCTAGTTTAATTTATCATCGACACTCATAACACGTTTAGTAATTGCAGGACCTTTTTTGCGGTGAAGGAACAATTTACGATTACAGTTAGGGTAATGAGCCAAAGGTATTTTCTTTTTTGTCTTGTAGCATATTAGGATAGCGATGAGCGATAACAGAAACTAGCATCGCCAATTGTGCGGAATATAGACTAACTAATATATAGGACAAAAGTCCGGCCCTGCTACAACAAATGGTACACGCCTGCGTGAATGACTGCTTCGGCCTTAACGGGTCCTGACAAGATACCGGGACCAGCCCTACTTTTTGGCAGCGGACTTCTTCGTATGTTATAGTAATTTCTAGGTACGACTAGGCTGAGTGATTACACGCTGTATACCATACTCGGCAATGCTCATGATGTTCATATATATATATCGTATTTTACAATTTGTAAAATGATTGGGATCGGGTCAACTTTTACTACGCAATATAATAATAAACTACATAATAAGCCTGCCAATAAATGATATTCTCTTCCAGCAGACGGGTCCAGTTGAAACGGCTCATCAAGACCTGATATATAATAGGAAAGTACATAGAGTAACTGTGTACATGTGAACAGCAACTGACATCAACGGTACGTAACGTATGAGAATAAGAGTCAGCGATACTAATCGTATGATTTTCAACACCAGTCGTTATTGCGTTCTTCATGTAGACCAACAGACATATTATAGTAACGCACGCTTCATATTTCAATAGTGGCCTAATTGACTTGTGATGTTTACTTAAGGCTCCGTTTCAGATGAAGGGCCGTCTCACAGGGCAAAACACTCCAGATGCAGTCGGCACAATTATAGCAATTAAACTATGAGACAGTACTAATAACAACATAAAGATGATTGAGATAATTGCAAGCAATGTTATATGAAAGCTTACATAGACGTGTAACACGCATATCCGCGTATAAACACACACACGCACGCACGCACGCGTACACATATATGTAGTGAAACATTGTCATGGGCGTCATAACCGAAACCTAAAGTCGTTTGCAGCGAAAGTAAGCCACGAGATATACTCTATCATCTTAACCGACGTCTAGAGATTTTCCAACGCTCGGGTCTCAGCATTTTGATGCGATGTTCGTTTTAGTCGATGTTACTTGTTCGGAAGTGACGAAATCGAATCGGGTCGTATCCTTTTAACCCCTCATGTATAATTTGCATTGTTTCTCATATCTGAGAACTCATTCTTGCATGGTAAATCTGCGACATGATCACTAGCCCAAGATATACTTAAATCGAGACAATGAAGGGAGCTGGGCGAATGGACCTTCGATTAGCGAATTAGTCAGAAAACGTTATCAAATCACTGCTCTATCCTTAACGGCTGTTTACCCTTGCTTCGATATACTTGAATTATCTGCGTGTATTTCGAATATAAAAAAAAATACATGCAGGGCATTTGAAGCATACAAACAATCGTCCCTTTTCAATTAGACTAGATTTGAAACATGAATTAAACATTGGCATTTAACAGCATCAATATATCTACTCATGAACATGTTTGCAATCGGTACGGAAATGTACGTCATCGTAACGCTGTTGATGATCCAAATTGTCAACTGCAATAGTTTCTATGAAAAAAAGTAACTACGTCACTGAACGGGCTATAATTTAGCCTGTCTTTTGAAAAAAATAAGCAGCATTAGTTACCGCATCTCGTGGCCTATCGCACATACTGGACGCTGCGAACTTATGCAGTGTTAACAAAAACAAGTCACGCTCGCTTCTAACAATTCTCGGCAACAAAATACGGGTCGCTATTTATATGTCAAGAATACTCGTATCCAATGTATAATACATCACGCGAAAAAGACGAATGAAGGGTTCGGTCCTTGTTGAACGAACGGTCCGCAAAGCACTATAATACTCGCAGTAGATATAGGAAAAATCGCTCTTTTGTAGCATAAAAATGCGATAGAAAAAAATTACCGGAGTACTTTTATCATTGAAGTCGCTTGAAAACTAGCTGAAGCATCGATGAACTCCTACAATATATATAATGCCTGGACAGAAATAAATCAAATAGCGGCTAGATAATTGCGATAATCGAAAGGGAACGATTTACTCTTTTGCACGTCAATGAAGCTGGTCTTTTTGTGCCCTATCATATTGACCCTTGGCTGTACTAACGAGTCAGTCTATTAATACCTTTTATGAAAATATTAATGGTATCCAAATAACCTTTATCTTCGCATATACAGTATTGACATAAGTAACACTTATGTGGTCACTTAGATCAGTGGGAACAAAATCAAAATTGGTCACTGGTTTGACCTCATCGAACAATGGGCGTGCATTGTTTTGCTGAACAATCGCGTCGACAGCCCTTGTTGTCCCTACAGGATACCACACTACGTATAACGGGAATAAACATTTCATCCAAATATAGAATAATAAACGTATTGAGTCACAACTCGTTTCACAAACAAATGCCGAGTGTTACTGCCGAAGGATCAAAACGTACGCAATACAGCATCAAAAATGCTATGATGCTCTTTTCAACTTTGTTCCTATAAGGACAAATGTGAACCATCGGCAGACATCTAGCAAACAGTATATTTGTTGTGCTATCCCTCAGCAGGTAGGGAAGGACGCGCGTATTCAAAATTGACGCTTAGCAATATCAGCATTGCAGGAAAAAACCTATTCATCTATTGACGGGCTGAAATATTAACGGATCGCTTAGCAGTAGCGCTTCTCGTCCGTACCAATGTTTGTCATCCAGTTCATTTTCGCTCAGTCGTGTCGCGCCATACGATAGTATAGGCGACTTCAACGTGTTTCCAGAACAGCCTTTACATAGAGGGGAAAATCCCATAACATTTCTCATTTGAACCCACGGTCAGATTACCAGCCATGATGTATAGGCTTGTTTGTCTTCATGTAGACTGGCACAGGCACGTAAACAGGTTTTTTGACTATAACATTCTTATAGATGGGTACCTCAACAGGCACATGGAATGGTTTTGGCACTGTGATCACTTTGTGCACCTTTACTGGGTAGTATTTGGGAATCTTAAGCGGCACAGGTATTGTGATGACTTTATCCACCGGCATACTACGATAGATCGTCACCGGATGATGCTTGAACACAGGATACGGTATGCCAAAGTTGACAAAATGATGCGAGAAGCTTGGCTTTGGTATGCCAATCATTTTATGATCCTTGACGAGCTTCGGGACCTTCCTCACAACGGGTACTTTGACAGGCACTGAAACAGGCTGAGGTACATGTACCACCTTCTTCACCGGATAGTACTTCGGGACAGAGACATGTTTCGCCACTGGCACTGGAACATATACAGGAATTACCTTATGAACGTATTTAATCATTTCGTCCGCTTTCCAGCTTCCATGGCTTGGGCCGCCATCACGGTGTCCAGCGTTTCCAACAGTGGCTACCGTTAACAGCACCATCAAGACCACCCACATCATCGCTGTTGTTTCAACACACCAAAAACACTATAAAGCTGTTCCTCGAAGCCAAACAAACACAATGAAACACGAGTTTCCAATCCCGCAACAGCAACTCTGTATCTCGCGATGACTATCTTGACAAGATGCAAAATAACTGGCGGCTAATAATCGAACCAAGTTATGTGGAGAGAAGGGGAGGGTCTAGGCAAGACGTGCCACACAAAGAACATGTATACAACTGCAGTCACAATCGGCCATCGGCGACGACAGGCGACTGGCGTTGTTCCGCGTGCATTTACGAAGAAACTGCGACGGGAAACGCGGCGCAGGCCGTTTTCGTGTCCCGACAGCGTGCGGCCCTCGCCGGAAAAGAGGCCCGGGTGCTGGCCGGGAGAGAGAGAGAGAAAAGAGAAACTAAGAAGGGAGGACTTCTAGTAGAAAAAAAGTTAAGGGGTGCGCGTATGCTTAGCTACAACGAACTTCGACACCCCCGCAGCTTCCTAGCCACCCTGTTACACTTTACGGGAGCTAGCTATGTCAACAACACAGGTACAACAACTGACCAAGTTAGAGTCAAAATATAATATCCTCTCCGCTTGAATGATTATCATTAGCGTCCCAGTCAGCGTAGTATCGAACGACCCATCACCAGCTCATACCTCTTCACTGTGTATTACAATTTATCGGCTGAGGTAGCGCAGAATAGACGCTACTACTCAGCAGCAGCGGTATTAGTAATATTAAGAATAGAAGGTGCAACGTAACGAAAGATGCGAGGTAAAGAAAGCCAAAAAAATCTAATGCAGGTGAAAGATGATCAGAGTACCGGACATTATCACGACGTTCGATCTCATTCGGGCCAACGTCGCAAATGTTAGCTACTGCGAGTGCAGAGGATTCGTATCATAGATCTAAGTGCAATTGTACCTACAACAGGAGAGTAATTATATTAATATAGTACTTATTATGAGAAGCATACATCTATATATAACTGCACGATAAAGGTCAAAGTTTTTCAGGACTTTGGAATTCAGGATGTAATCATAGCATAGCGAAGCTGTTACACGATCCTGCCTTGTCCGGAGTATGGTGTCGTCGTTTGAGCCTCCAGGCTGACGCGTTGGGTAAGTATCTCAAGTATTGTTGTTATTAATGAACTTCCTATTTTTTTTCTATTATACCCATCATGCAGGTAGAATTATCACCTTATATAAATTAAAATAATCCTTACTAATTATTATATTATATTAGTAAGGATTATTTTTGTCGACGTTAATCGCTAATTTGTGAGGGACGATACTTTGATGTAAGCGTTTAAGCATCAGTCGCATTCGCATACACATAGTCGTATTCGATTTACTTTGTGGCTATTTTTACGGGATTAGCTAGATTTACGGGAATGAGATTCACAATTTTGTTCAAAAAAGCGAGCCCGTATTAGACGACCAAAATTTAGAGAAACAAACTCGTTTTTTCCAAATTTCGGTTAACCTCAGCTAGACCCCACGATACCATACTACGATGGAGGTAGCGGATTTTTTTGTGTTAGTCATCGAAAAAGATAGAAAAATTATTTAGTAGATTTTAACATCTTTCTAATCAGGCCACCACAACGCCAAGGTGTCTTTGTGTTACCCCGGGGGAACACGCGCGGGTTTAACTGACAGGTTTCAACCTAGACCCGAATTTTGAGCCAGAATTTGCTACAATGTCCCATCTTCTTGTGTTAGTAGAACTGTTTCGTTGTTCGAGCCATTCCATAACTTTTCTGAGCTATCGATGTTTTAGCATTTCAACCAATTACCGTGATTCAAACCTGCTACGTATGCAAAACTATGATTGAACAATTGCATTGGGGTCTAGAATTGGCCGGAAATTTATCGATGGAAAAAATTCCATTAGAGAAAAGAACGGCGAAGATACTGACCACCCAATTGTACGATTATACTCTAGTTTATCTGTAACGTATGTCCCATCTCTTTGATTCTATTGTTCCCATTATGCTACACCTGTCAATATGTTACCGTCAAGCTGACTTTGCCGTTATTCCGCTGTCGTAAGACGAAACAAACACACAAAATGGGGTTACATAGAAATATTAAAACCCTAATTTAGCAAATAATATAAAAACGTTGATATTTTTCAACTGGTTTTTCTCTGAAGGTGTCATCGTATTCGACTCTACGACAGGGGATGAAAAACATTTTTTTTTTGATAATATAATTTTTGTGGAAATTGCATGGATAGGATTGGCTAGAAATTAACAAACTTTTCTCGTGAAACAGTCTATAAATGATCAAGCTTTGTTAGGGATACTGCCCAAAAAATTGTTTTTCTCCCGACTGCATTAATGTCATTTAATATTTTTTAGGACAAGATGAGCTTTTCAGCGATGCTGTTATCGAGTTTTTACGTCTCGATAATAGCCTTTTTTAAAATAGGCGTTCGTCGTATCGTGCGGCCGAATCAATAAAATTTCGGTTCAATGCAGATAACAGCATTTGTGTTAATTACCGTTCTTGAAATCCTAGAGTTACTTTACTAATAATTTACGTTAATCATAATAGTAGACCACACATGTATTGCGTTGCGTAGCGAAAACAGAGCAGCTCGTAGATAGTCCTTGTTTTTTCCAAAATATGATCATACAGAACTTCTCTTGTGACGTTGTGGTGAAGAACCTAAGTGTACATATGATTCCTGAACGTGAATTGTTTCCCTATAACGAAATCTGTTTGAAGTTACGCTCACCGTCACTAATTAGCCATGTAGCGTACCTCACCCCCCGGCTTTCGCTTTTTTCTTCAATTCTTCCCCATTCGTTGTATTTCGCCACGCTACGGACGGAGGTGACGGAGTCTCTCGTGCGTCGCCCCGTTACCGCGAGGCTGCCACTGTTCGTATGCAAACCGTCGTTTAATCTTCTTTAACGAGCCATATTATCTCGCTGTCGCTTCGTGCATTGTCCTACTGATATAGCTCAAGGGGTCGAGTTTTTGCTAGGATGGCCAGTCTCTGTAGTCGAGGCACTAAATAGTCAACAATGTTCGCATTTATTCGCCCTAGTGGGCAAATACTTGGAAACAATTTGAGTCGCCTTGTCTTAGCGCGCGCGGCATCGTCCTACGGCGGCGACGACAACAGCAGCAGCGAATACGATAGCCAGAGTGATCAGAGCCACTACTGACGCCAGGCTAACTTATCTCGCGAATTTTTGATGTAGCCAAGTACAATTTCCAACTTGAAAATAGATTTCTGTTCCTCGCTTTCGAGGATCTTCCAGAAAGAAAAGAAAGCAAAGTGGTTGTGGGGGTAGAAGCGACTCAAGTAGGAACGTCGTTTTCGTTGTCCCTATGAAAATTGATGACATTCCTACTGCAGCCGTTGGCGGATAAGGTATAGTGAAAATGGCTTCTGATACCGCAGCGTAGCTAACGCCGGTTATAACCACCAGCTGCAGGCAATTACGGGTGTTTGTACAAGAACTATAACGCTCAACTACGGCCGTAATCGTATGAAGTCTAGTGGCAGACATGGTCCTGACCGACCGCCATGGCCGAGCAGATGTTGCGTGCGAAGACTCTACGCGTTTGTCTGTATGCGTGTTGGTTTGTGTAGACATGCGTATAGCACTCCGTATCGATGTGATGTTGTACTTTCAACTTCAGTCGGGCAAACCGTTAAGCACATACACATCGGCGTTGCTACACACGTAAGCGGCAGACGGGTAAGTGGCGTATGCAGCGCCAGCAGCAACAGCGGTAGCATAAGTTACGGCAGGGATTAGTCTGAAAGGCCTCACGCCACTCCCTCCCTTTCTCCCTCCCTCCCTCCTACATAAAAACTGACGCAGACGATGCGCGATATTTCACAGTTTACTCAGATGTCATCAAACTGCTAAAATTGAAGTTCCGACAACTCCACTCGTCTTGGCAGTCGGTCTTGCCGGCGCGATCGAAGTTGCTTCTGCTTTCGACAGCCGCCGGCATTGATCAGGGCGAAGATGAAAAGACTAACATTGAAGAAAACTATGATGATGGTGCTAGCCGATCCCTATGATACTAGTATTACAATAACTGTTAGTACCGCGATTATGCGTCGTCGTTGTCGGGCTGGCATCAAGTCGGAGACAGCTTGCCGGGAACGACCATGTTATGGTACAGAAGAGAGAATAGAACACGGACATACTACGGTCTTGCTAAACTGCCATTTCACATATGCCACTGTTCCCCCCCCCCCCCCCAAATGGAACAGAGCAGCTACGGCACGATCCAACCGATGCTGGTTATCCGTCGGCGCGATGAGCTGGTTCCGTAGCGAAACTATTTTGCCGAGGCGGCCAATGACAATGTTTTTATCACTCGCTACTGATAGTAGACAATGACGTGACAGAAAAGTAGTCCGCTATTAACTGCTACCGTTGTTGTGGGAGATGATGACGGCTGCAAAGCAGACTACAATAACAAGTCGGTACGGAGGAGTAGTCAATGGCAGCATGGATGACAGTGGCGCCATATCATATGTACGTGGCGCTATTATAGTTCTACTGGCACTCGTTCGTGAAACTCTCTACAAGTTGTTTTGAATTTTCTATCACAATTATCGAATCGTCGTCGTTGGATAGCGGCAATATTAGTACACTGATGGGATCAAGGGGTGATTCGTCCCATCGGTATCGCGTAACGTGAACGTATTCGTTAACACAGAAATCGGGTGAGCCATAGGATTTTAGACAGATCAGGGAGTCGTGATTCATACTTGTAAAATAGCCGAAAATATACAAATGATTGCAATAAAGAACCGATTGAGCTGGACACTACATTTGTGATAAAGGTGCTCTATTTCTATATCTTTATAGTACTGGCGTACACCTAAAATGCAACGGCTGTAGTAATAAATAGTATGCTTATTTAAATGCTTTATTGATTAATGTCAGAGCACCTTATAGCATTGTGTTATCGGAATACAGGCAGTTAAATGAGAAAAAAAAACTAGGGTTCCTTTGAGTTGTACCACTAATCCTTGCAATCACTATCTTCGCTACTTTGACAGACATGGAATGAAGAACTTTATCAACAATATGACCTAGTGTTTCTCTTTATATGTTAATACGACCTAGTAAGTGTTAACTATATGCACGGTTCATTGACTATGGGAATCGGTGCTGTAGGACGCTGGAGTACCCAAACATCGTGAAGGCTCTTACGTAAGCCAGCTAGCTTCAGCTGTACGCTGCAGTGTTTTTTTTTTTGCTTTTAGGGGAAGGGATCTTGCCTAGTGCTTATTACATCCGATCTAGAATGTGTCTCCTATGTGTGTACCAAATGGACCAGATCCATCAAGCTATATAAGCAAAGTCAAAACTGAATTACAAAGTCAAATTAAACATGAATTGACTAGGAGCCAAGCATGCAACTCTGCTCCAGCCCTACGAAACCTTTAGATTCGATTATAATTAAAGGTCCGGAAACTAGCAATCTGATGAACCCTCGAGAAAAAAATCTCTTGCTTCGAATCACGTGGCCGAAGGGGGTTGATGGCATGACAACATATCACTACCGGAATACTACTTTAACCTGAGAAAAGAAACAAGTCGTTCTTACCACTGAGATCTGACGCAAAAGAGCCACTGATACTTGGATAAGCGAGTTCAGGGGGTTAGCTGGGTAGTTTGGTATGTGAGAACCACACTTTTAATGGATCCGTCAGCCGCGCAGAGAGCGGCTATTATTACAGCTCATTGTAATTGAGCATTGGGAATCAAAAGAATCCGAATGGTTTTTGATATCAATGAGACTTTTGTAAATTTTTATGTGACAAGCTGCTTGCTACTTTTCATATAAATAACAGATTTTTTACCTACCCGAATAACAATTTTTGAAAAAATAATAGCGGTATTTTCACTTAACAGAAAATTATTTTAATAATTTATTACGTTACGTAAATATATTTATTATTCGCCATCACTCACTACGACCTTTTCCTACCTCTCAGTTAATTTATTTATTCTGCTTTCCGAGAAATGCTCATTTCATTCGGTGTTAAAAAGCTTAACCAGGCGTATCTGAGATGTTTTTCATTGTCAAATGTTTCAAAAATCTTGTCTTTCAAATATCAAAGGCTTGTCTAACACTGATACTCAGTGAAAAAAGTGATAGCTTACCAGCGCGAGATTTGTAGAATATGGTGGATGCAAAAAACCTTCCAATAAAGGTCTTGCAGAACGGCATCGGCCATTCTTACTATATATATATACATAGCAAACAAAAAAAATGTATACATATATTTTTTTGAACCACTCTTTTGAAGAGAAGCTACCATGTCCTCCGTACCTTTCCGTTTTTTTTCCGTTAGACAACCCGTTGACCGGCCAATTCACTGAGATCTATATAGACACTTATTGGCTGCCTTCTTTTTCGTAGACAGTTCCCAGTGGATAAGGCTTGCCCAGTTCCGCTATACGCAAATCGTAATCGTAATAAACACCTATTTTTTTCTATCTAAAGCCCGAATTTGATATAAAGTTCCATTTACCACACAATAAAGCGTCTTCTTTATTACGTAACGGGCTTTTGGAGAAGCGAGCACGTTTTTAAATGTATGTATAAAAATAAAGAATCACTGGCGAGATAAGAGTTTATGAAGATACCTGAATGCGATATTCGCTTGTTAAAATGTGTGTAATGTACTGTATTCGAGGGTCACAATCAATCAGCATCGGGTCGTATATAAGCCCCGGATTTTAGAGAACGTATTACGTTATACATTCCTAATTAGATAGGATTGAAAGATATTTAGCGGAAACATCGACATACTATTACGCAGGGCGTGCAGTTGGCCTTTGCTTAATCTATGAACTGCCAGCTTTACCTAATCACTGACAAAATAGTATTAAATTAATAATTCTCACATCCTATACATTTCTATCATAGTGAATTGTCTGCGTGGTGAACTCAAAAGCTTCTGATATCGTACTGTTTTAAGACCCAATACGAGACAATGGAATCAAATGACACCCGGCCCCGAACACAACACGGTAGCAAGTAACTCAAAATAAAATTGTCTGATGATGATCGCGATCGGAAATTTTTTTACATGCGTAGTGGCTGATTGCATGTGGTCACGTGCGCATCTGTGTATGACCGTTCCAGTTATTTACGTTACGTACTGTTCGTCCGACGTTCGTTCTGCTCGTTAGCTATTACGATCGTCGATGCCAATGTTGCCGTCCCGATGATGGCGCTGTTGTAGCGTCAGGGAGACCGCTTTCGAGATTGGCCGTAGACACATTTTTATGTAGTGCTGAAAGCCGGTCGTCTGAGGCAACGGTTAACGGCAGTAGCCAACGTGGAGCCCGAAATATTTGATTACTCCAGTCGATCGAATCATAATGAAACTTCTACCTCTGCTGCCCCTCATATGATCGTTGCTATTTTTGTCATAACATTGGTCAGCAAACTCAGTAAAAATAATCGAGTATTTCATTAAAGGGACCCATATACGTCAGGCAGAAGTCGTGCGGTCCATTTCATGGGGGTCAATTGTCGTGCCACGCTACGCTAAATTGAAGTGAACACGGAGTAATGTAACCGAGCGATTATTTGGTTATAGCGAACCGTAGTCAATGGGCTGTCCGACCGTTTTTTTCGCAATATATCATCAATAGATTAAACCTGTACTGAGATGGAACCAAGAAAAGGCGAGCAGGATTAAGCCCGACTATTTTAATCTGTTTTAGTTAGCCCTTGCACTAGTTCTGCTAAGTATTGCTGTTCCGATGTGCCGACGCGGGTTAGCTTTGGATGTAATTGATACGCATAGGTTTACAGAAGAACTTCTGTCGGGCACTTCAAGCTTGCCTGATGCAGTTGTACGGCTGCGTTCTGCGACCGCTGACCGAATACGTCGTATTTTGATACACTGGAACTTGATCACGTTCTGTAACCTGACGCAAAACTGCTTTTGCTGTTCTCGTCGTTCGCAGCAAAACGTACAAGCCATTGTCGCGCACGGGGCTTTCTAAACTTGAACGAACGAGCTGAAGTTCATTGTGTGGCCAACGTATTTTCTAGACGAATAGCTTGACAGCAGTGTTTTTATTAGTTAGTAGTTTGAATGTTTATTTCATCAACACGCTCAGGAGTAACGATATTTCAGCATTACTCTAGTGCGCTGTGTATTTTTTTTTTTTTTTATAACAGAAATCGTAACGGATATTTGGTTTAGATCGGATAAGTTATGTTGGTATTGCGGCAATATTAGGACATCTGGTACGCAATATCCAGTGCACACCCGTGAAAACGCGACATTTAACAAAACAACGAGCAATTATGCATAATAAGGCAACCTTTGAAATTGTATGTCTTGAAAACGAACGTTTTCCTGATGGCCATCACATTACAATGACGTACGGCTATTTTGAGCTTTCATCAGAGTGACTAGCCATGTGCTCCTGCAACGAAGGCCGATCAGAGATGTATTCGTTCATATATAGAGATTGCTTCTGTATTCGATTTGCTAAAATGCTTTTCTAGCCTCGTGGAACTTGTATATAGGATACCTGAGTTATAATAGTCCAAGGAAATTTATTTCCTAGCGTTACTCTGTTTGCCACTGCTGCGGGAGGGTGGACGGCATGTGAACAAAAAGCAAGTTTGCAGAATGTCAGTCAACTGATGATGGAATAGGAACCTGTAAATGGGCGCGAGGTAAACGTTTCGCGGCTCGTTGTCTTCTGAGCACTTGCTGGGTTATGATGTTTTGCTTGAATGAAAGCAAAAGGTAGCGTGAGTACGCTATGGCACTTTTCGTATCTTCATAGTCAGAAGATAGTACATGTTGAGTATTGGAGACTAAATGACAAACCGCCCTTCCTACCGAGTTAGAAACATAATCAAATCGATTGCGGCAGCGATAACAACCAACAGCCTAGGGGGATCCTGTGGCGTCTTTTAGATTAGAGCGCAAAACAAAGTTTAAAAAAATCAAGATGATTGATAAGATTAACTATATACATTTAATGGATCGACACTGCGCATAGTCTATAGTTAGATTGTTAACCTAATGCACTCACAAAGGTCGATTTGAAAGCGTTATTTTACATGAATTATCTATTGCCTACAATAGTTGGCGGTCAGTTCAGCATCGTTTGAATTTAGTTGAGATTTTGCAGTTTTTTTTTTTATTTCTATTTTATATATGCAGTAGTTGGCACCCCAGTTACCTTTTACCGGCACTAGCGAACCTACCAAAGTATTTTATAGATTTCTATGGATAATTTCTACAAAGCGCCCAACTGCAAGGGCTCAATCTATACTCTGTTCTTATATATTCAATGCAAGATATTCGGAGGATTTTCAAATGAATTTTTCGACCATTCATTGACTGAACGTGAAGCGTCGAAATGATGTTTCATATTCACTAGTATAGTGCCTATTAAAAACAGCTTTTTTTCCTAGCAGACTGGACAATAGGGGCAGACACAAGCATAGTATAATCCAATACAATATTGGTAATTATTATGACAACAAATGGATCAACATGTCATCGCCCATTGAGCTGTACCATGTATAAACTGTATGGGACCGGTAGAAGTTTGAGTGTGTTATAAATGGATCCGTGGTAATAACCATTCAGGAATCACTGCTTGCGATGAAGAGATAATTTAGCAACCGATCGTATGATACCATATTCCTGCAGCAACTGTATATATAAGTTTTTTTTTAAAGCGTTAAAATTATAGCACGTTCTCAGGAGTATTCGAATTTGTCCGCTGCCACGAGTCGTGCTCGTTTTTTAGTACTCCCTAAACCTAGAATAACTTGGATTAGTTTATCCTTAATTACACTGATATAACTATATGCGTCTATACTGATTGATCAACTCATCGGGACGAAATGCACGCTTTCGTCGGAGGTCTGACATAATGGCCACAATGCATTCAGCGTTATCATGACAGACTTTCTCTTTGATAAAGTATTCCGCTGAAGTAATCTCACTCAGCGTAAAATCACAACTCGCTTGTTTTTCTCCTCACCTCTTTACCGAGAATATTCAATTTTTTCACCACTGATTACTTTTTTCAACAAATTGGTATCACATCAGTTTATCATGAACAAACATAGGCAACCCTATGCTCACTCCATCCAAGTAAAATGTCTCCTTCTTTTATCGGCGAGTTACATAACCAGACAGAATGGCAGTATTGCCTCAATAGACCTAGTGGCAGATGCAGGCCAAGCTATGCACTCAGCTACACATTGGAACTAGCTGTTCACTGGCAAATGCCGTCGCCAGCTAAACGGAAAAAGAAAAAGAGGATCTGGGGTTCAACAAGGGGCAAGCGCCAGTCGACGAACAGGTCATCCTTTGTTGGTCAACATTGTTAAAGAGCGTGAAGAGCTCGTACATCATTTCAGTAAGATCTGCTATTATTCCGCCGTCTGAGTATCACCATAAACTAGATCACAAATCAGGCCATGTCCTTCGTCTGTTTGTCTGTCGTTCGTTACTATAGAGAAGGAAAACGAGCAGGATAATGTGGAGGAGAACTAGCCAAGAACATTGGCAGTATCTGAATACCGCAACTGGATAAGGCTATCACGCTATGCACGGCTCTGTCCGACAACGGGTAACTGACTGGCTAACGACAGCTGCGTCAACTATTCCCTTCAGCATCTTCGCGATATATATATATAACTATGTATATAATAGATAGTATAATAGACGGTAGCAATTGTAATCTGTTCTTCTTGGTGGTAATTCCGCGTGGCCATCATATTTTGCCTGTTATTGTTGTGGTTCGATCATTTATTTTCGTTTTCTTTTCCGTCTTTTTTGATTTCGTTGTAGGCTCAGTATTATTTGGGTATTCTTGTCACGCACGCCTGCTCATCTCTACGGCCACTGCCTTTGATAGGGCTGCAGCCCAATTATTTCAGACGACAAATAGATTGTTTACATCTCGACGATAACTGCAAAATTACAATAACGGAAAGGACAGAGCACATGGTTTCACTGTTTGTTCCATCATCGATTGTTGGCAGTTCGAAATTATCTGAGGACTGTGTAACAGATTAATGTTAGAAAGACGTAGGTGAGTCCTATTGCTTGTTTGTTCGGTGAGCAGAAATAGCAGTCTATCCGGAAAAATCAGTTCACACATGAACAACACAAATATACCGTTTGAAATGGGTAGGTAGATCATAATCTTTAACGAGACGGTTTTTGTCCGAAGAACGGGGAAACTCTGCGAATCAGTAACCGGTTCCTAGTGAGTTCAGGATGTTAATCGGAACCTGCTGGTCAAGACCGTGCCCGCATCGCCCAAATCCTCTATGAATCCCTTATTAGGTGGCAATTTATGCAACCCTGCCAGCCAAACGGCTACCGCGTCAGTCTATGCCATTACGCTATCGTTTACAGTGTCTCGATTTCCTCCGTCGAGCTTTTTCGGTATTCTTCCGGCGACCAAATGCTATCATTAGCAGCAGACCGGAGTAGCAGCGCAATTTTTTTCCTTTACCCTTATTAAAAATTATAAGTCGACAAAATGATGATAGATCATAGGACTAAAAATAGCATTCAGTCGAACAGCGTCGAGTGCTGTGTAATAAAAACTTGACAAATGCTGATAGATAATAACGATGACTGGTACGGTGGCAAGAATTCGAATACGGTAACAACGCCAGGTCAACTGGTAATTTCGACATTTTTAGTCATTTGAAGAAATTCCCATAGAGGAAGAAGAACCTTGATTGAAAACTGTAGACTGAACGTCACTCCAATAAGTGACAGATGCGCGTAAAGGAAATCTGTAATCCATAAAGCTGCGAGGAACGTACTATCTGTACTAGTAGTTGAATTGTATCACGCGGTAGATAACTAGATATCGGAGAATTGACGAAGGCTGGCCTTACGATGTGCTTTTCGATTTTCAAGGTTTTCCCTTAAATAAAACGGAAAAAATGCAGACACTATGAAAGCTGACAGTGATAAAAGTAGACCAGATTTTATTAGTAAGTATAAGAACTAGTTCAACTTCTTTTTACACACTATCAGTTTTGTTGATGCAGATCTGCCGAATTTAATTCTTGTACGGAAAGACTTGTGTGTACTGTATGTAGCGTTAAAAGTGTTTTTTTTTTTAGAAAAATAGCCATTTTTGCTGAAAACAGAGGTAGTCCACTGAACATGCACGTCACTCAAGCAGGCAGCCTTCACACAGATAAACGCAACGTACGATTCGCCCCCTCCGATAGAAACTATCTAAAGTTAAAGATGACGTTGAATTGTCTTGAGTATCCACTAGGTCGTTGTGTACTACAATAAGGCTCTGTTTGTTTGTCGTTCGACAGTAGCTCAAGTCATAATTGTACGTCTACAATGAAAATTAGTACCTATGAACATTTGAAATAACAGCAGCTGAAAGTACGGATTGATAATGCGCTCATAATTGCCGCATGGAAAACGTATCTTAATGCAAACAAAACTGTTCGTGTCTTGAGGTCAAGGTGACCCTCGTACGTATTTGAGATGCTGGAAGGATACCGTAATACTCATTGAGTATTAAATTTAAGATTGTTATCTTAAGATCAGTTGAAAGGCGCCCTTATTTTCTGTAGTTGGCGATTTGTCTAAGCAGGCTAAATTATTCGAGCTGTTTACCTCTTCGCTCCAAATCAACACTAGATCCATCCTTTACCTTGGTGGAATCGAATGACGGAGCCTATCGCATGGCCTGGCGTCGTAAACATTTAACTATACTATCACTATATTCCTGTAGAACTTCTCTTTTGATTATAAACCACATTGTTACGAGACGTCGAATAGTTCAACTAGCCACGTGGCAGTCGCAAGGCACGCTCGAGCCTTAACATGCCAGGATCCAGAAGCTGGACCTACGGACGGATCATCGATCTCGCTAGGTCAGTTTGACGCTAGAAAGCCTCCAACGCAGGTAACAAAACATTACGACATCAACGTAATATTCTGCCAACATTGCAGCAGCGTTCTTTTTTCAATCAGCCGCGGTTAGGGCACAGCTATTTCCAATAGCTTAACCACGTCAAAGACCACTATGCTTTCTGCCACTACCTGCTGATATCTTTCCCCTACATCCCTCAAATTGTCAGCCTCTTCGGGTAGCCGATCGAGTACCGAATTGTACCGAGAACGAATCACTACTGTTGTTGATCCCTGCTGGCGGACGAACAGACCACTGTGCCTCTAACGGTTCGTGTCGAAGCTGCAGCTGCGACTTCAACTGCCGCCATCGACGACGATGACGTCGACGTCGTCGTGCCAGTTCGCGCTTCGCTAACTGAAGTAGTCAATCTGCTTATTGTGCACTTCATCTTAGCCGTCATCTGCTCGTTCGATGCGCTATAACTTTACTTTGCGGCAACGAAAGCCAAAGCTTTTCCAGCCAATCATTGCAGCTCTCTTGTATTCGCTTTTGGCCGCGAGCCAACCGCCACGGTTCTGTGCCATAAGTAACGTATGGCTGCATGGAAACAAACAGACGCTGGCCGTGCTTCATTTGGCCTAGCCTTCCATATTTACAATCTTTGTTGGGAGCTAGGAAACACATTGAGCTTTTGAATTTCGGCGGAAGGTCGCTAGATGACCCTCGCTAGAGCGGTAGCACTTGTCTATGCGAGTGGCCCCAGCAATAGATATTGCTGTTTGCGTATTTGTCCGACGATGACAGTTAAACGACATTGGGAAAGTCACAGTTAGATATACTGAGACTTAATTACTACTACCGTTATGCGCTGTTGTATGCTCGGCCGAATTTCGTCGATTAACGTCGTGCAACGTAACTGTATGTCCATTATTTGCATAGTCTGTAGCGGTAACGGTTGCCTAGATACTGAGCAATCACACCAACGAAAAAAACAAAACCGTACCTATACTGCAATTGAACTTCGCTTTACCGGAGATTACTGCCGCCGCTGGAGCCGTATACTAAATAGTATTACTAGCGGACCACCAAGCACTGAGATTCCACCATATGGCCTAGAAATAGTGCCTGTGTTTAGCAAGGCATCGCATATATGCATGCACACATGTTTCTGTTCGCTTAAAATAACAACTCCCTGTAAACATGTCCAGTTGCAAAGCTTCAGTTCCCTGCTCGCGAGAGCCGCCTCGAATACTCGGCCATAGCTCAAAACTCAACTCATGACCAAGTGACACATAAACGTAGTAGTAACAACTGTGTCTTTGGTTGCCTATTCGAACTATTATTTGTAAGCTTATTGTTGTACAGCTGGATTTGTTTTTATCCTGTTTCTATTCTGAGTGGAATAGTTGAACCCTTCGAGACAAGATGCCATGCTAGACAAGAACGCCATATTTACAATGGTTGTTTATGCTGAAGACAGTTGATTGTCAATCGCTCTCGTCAAGCTGAAATGAGTAGCTTGGCTCGTACTAATTTCTATAATTGGCGAACGAAACGAATTTTAGCCAATCTTAAGATAGAATCGTATAAACGCTTATAAATGCGGAACTCCACTAGGGTTGATAACGTTTGTATGAGCAGAAATGTTTACAATATAACACATGCAGTTTTTTTTTGGTCATTCAACGAATCGGGGGGTAGTTTTTCCTCACGAAAAAATTATCGACAGGTCGTCATAGCTGCTAGCCGTCCTATATGATAGAGCAATGAACTAACTTATGGTACACACTAGCGAGCACTACGGTAACGGCTAGCAGCATCTGCCGTCAAGAAAATGGAAAGACAAAGAAGAAACAGAATGTTGAGCTGTTCTAGGTACGATCGTAAGCCAGTGTGTGGCTCCGGAAACGAACGACACTCAGGGGAGTGTCTGGACGCTGAATTTAAACCAAATTTTCGTCGTTTACAACTGTGTCGCCAAAGCGTCCAATTAAATGAAAAATGAATGAAAAAAATTTTCAACCACATTCGTTTCGTAATGTTTGTGATTACAAACGGTGTTTTTAGCAAACTCACTCTTCACTTGGGTTCTTAAAAGCCGTTATATGAAACGAACGGTAATTGGTAAATTATTAATAGTTTATATAAGCAGGCGAAGGTACTCCAATGCGAGTCTCTGGGAAGACCCACGTTTAATGTGGGCCGCGCAAGCTGAAATTTATGCACAATCAAAATTTACCATAATTTTTATAAAGATTATAAAATAAAATAATAATATAAATTCTAGCAGAATCGAGTAAGTATATTTTCCTCATTGAAGAAGTTGACTACAATAATTTACTACTCTTGCTGTATAGATCAGTCAAACAACATTAACATATATTTCCGCATAAGGTCATTTATTCCATTATTTTCTATTGAATCGTGGCCGGAAGACCGCAGAGACAACTCGACCCATCTGATAGTTGGGGCGAAGTCAGTAAAGTTCGTTTGCCACGCAAAAATGCTCAGGTAATGTATGAAAAGATGAACATTGTCTAGTCAATTTAGTCTGCCAACTCGGTTGTACATATCGTGATTTGATTCGAAAAATGCTATGTTATAGCATCATTTTATAATAATAAATTGTTTAGTGGGCTATTATCGTGAAGACACCGGCGAAAGAACCGACACCTTGTTAATGACTGATCTTCAATGAAAAAGGGAAAGTCTTGTATATTGTTTGAATTAATTGTAGAAACATAGAATAGCATAACCTGTAATCCCTTTTTAAAGCAGTGCTCTCAAGTTTTGCTTGTTTTCCCAAAATCAATCCTATTACTGTCTTCTTGCTTCTAACAAGTAGATGTCTTCAGCAAATATTTTGTTATAAGACAAAGCTATTACATAGATATTTCATCTGATAACAGGATATTGCAGTAGCTTAGGCGGCATGTCTGATCCGTATGGAGTCAGCGACTCGCGTCCAGAGAAGACAGAATTTATTTGCATTACATACAATAATTGCAGGATATTTGAATAGTCGCGCAGCCATAGGACACGCTCGAAAGCCACGGGACCCTACGGATTTATAGGGTTGTCATGGAAAATGCTAAAAGTTGTTTTGAAATTTACGTATAAAGCTAGGCAACCCAGTTAGGGAAGTTGCATGGCCCTTTGAGCCTGAAACTTATCCTAAACATAGCACTTCGCTTGAAATGTACGTCTGATACATTTCTTCTGAAGCTTTATAAGTATTGTACGATCTCGTTTTAATTATTATTAGGTTTTTTTTTTAAGTTACTTATAGCCCAACCCCCCTGTTTGTTGAGAAAGTAGCTGCCCAAAGAAGTCGTTTCAACAGGCGACCCTTGATGGTTTCATAAGCTATAGGCGAATACCACACGACAGGTATGATTAAATGAAAACAGTTATACACGCGGCAAGAGCTAGTTCGTGCGAAAATCCTTTCACCCCCTTAAAGGCTTACTCTCGTAGCAAGGCAAATTCAGTACTGAAAGTAGAACGTAATAATTTTTCTATAGGACGAATTATTGTCCTGACCTGGAAAATAAACAATAAGAGGCGCCTTGAACGTCAACGCTAACCAGATTGACACTATAAAGATATAACGCGCTTTAATGCAGTGTAGATTTTTTTGCTTGGGACTCGCTTTTTTTATTTACTAGAGATGTTTTGCTTCATCTAGCTTCATAAATCGGTTATTTACACAAATTATCGACATAAGTGCCCTTGATACCATAATTTTTTCAACATGCGTAAAAAGCTGGATATCTTCCTGATAAGTTGGTCATATCCAGAAATAGGATTCAAATGCAACATTCGCTTTGTCCAAGAAATTTGTGGAAAACAGAAGTGTGATATATATTTGCAGGTTATACAGGACCTAACCGACACATCGCTTGTCTTGCAACAACGATGCGTAATTGGCTTTACTTTAAAAGAAGACGGCGCATCGTAATTGTCGGATGACGCAAGAAACGAAGTTCACGGGTGGTCCTTGATCTACATTGGCTCGTTTTACATATTGACATTGAACGAAAAGGTGCATTGTTTTCGAGGCAAAAAGTCAGCACAGTGTGGCCTGTCGGCCTACTACGTGAGCCATCACTAAGATTCACCCCTCAACTGCATGGCGGGTTTTGCTAGTTGCGGCAACTGATGTCGTTGCTGGTATTATCCAATGTGCATGTGCTTTCAATTTTAGTCGTAAGGAGTTAGACCTTCCTTTTCGACGATAGTGTTTCTATGCTTTAAACTGTTTTGCTAATATTGATCATTGCAAAACGTGCGCCTTTAAACAGGGGCCGATTGGTCGAGTCAAAAAAGCGAGCGACTCGCACAATGAACCTGGGTTGACGTGCCCACCTGGGCAAGGCTAAGGATCTATCATTTGTCTGCCTGACATAGCCCAGGCACGCTGCGACGGTCGTGCTTATCGGGAATTGTTGCACAAAACACGTTTGTTTTGTCTTTGGCACGATTGTTTGCGTAACAGGGTCAAGCAAGCGTACCAACGGCTACGATGAGGCTTCCGCGTGTAACATAAGCGTGCCTTCGTAAACTAGCTAAAATTCGCCTGTGATCATTTGGAAGAAACATCAGTATGCCTGCCTGCCTGCCTGCCTGCCAGCCAGTCAATATTATTAAGGCACAACGTTCCAAAAATGACTGTATGCGTGAATACAGTCATTGTCGTGCAGTGATGAACGTATATCGTTTACGCCTAAATATCCAACGTTCGCTTATGCAGATAATTTAAGTCTCGAAACCAACAGGCTTAACCAAAGCTATTTAACATCTAAGAGATTCTATTTGAAGCACAGTAGGAACTGATTGACGTATCGCAATATCCATAACAGTGGGTAATACACTTCAGACCTAGAATTCACTTAGGTAGTAGTATAATTTCAACAAACTAAACCAATCTGATTTCGTGTCACCGACTGTAGCCGAGTGATAGCCGAGGCTGTACGCGACGATCAGCTGACAGTTGAAGATGGCATTTTCTTTATTGATACCTTATCTGTGTGTCTCTATGTCCATGCTTTATCACTATTCATGTTTATCGCCTTACCACCTGCCACCATTCATCAGCTCCCACGCTTCAGTCTTCAACTTGCTTTAAGCCTTTGTCGTCATTTGTAAACGCGGTCGCATCAGCAGCAGTAAACGTCTGTGACTGCGCGTTACAACCTTCCGTAACGAACAACTTCCAACGAACGATTTGAGCTTTGACGGCTCGAATCAATAAGCCACTTAGATGGAGGGAAGACACCACGGCCGAAGGGTATTTCCTCAGGGCTGTAACAGCCCACAATTTGAGTAACATAACCACTACGATAGCCATCTAAGCAAAATCTACTGGCAGCCACCAATGGCATTATTGATGTGGCCACTTCAAAAATGTTCCATGCGTTGATGCGCGCCTATAAAATGGCGTCAAGAGCTCTCGACAATTGGCACAGACATGCGTGCATTGACGGTACGTGAATGATAACTTGTTGTAACGGCACTTAACAACGGCGTGAAAATCAGGCGAACAATGAAAGCTAGACAGATGCCTACCGCCAACAACCCACACGGTAATCATACAGCGTTACATGTAGAGACACATGCACACTTTTTTCGTTGCCGTCAACGTTTCGGAAATGGGCGCATCCAAGGAAGCTTAAACCATATATATATATATATATATATATATATATATATATATATATATATATATAAAATGTGCGGCATTCATGATGATCCTGACAATCACTACGAAGAAAGTTCTACGTGAACTTCAGATTAGTGCATGACTCGCGTCACTAAGATGGTGACTGCTGAGAGCAGGTTAGCTTTGTGCGGCTGTTTGCCGTTATGGATGGTGAGCATGTATTTGTTAGAGATACGCACGCACTATGTATGTATTAGAGTCTATGAAGACACACTGCACTGTGAACGAATTCGAGGTAAACAAGCAAACATTAACGAAAGTTAAACAGGAACCGATATTTAGTATAGAAAACGCGTCTCATCGAACAAGATGTTTCGTGAAACCCACTTTCATAACGGTCAGGAGCTGTTTTCTCTTTGTTTACCTGTTACTCAGGCCTCGCGGAGCCCTTATGCTAGAACAGCTGAAAACTGAAATGGAAAATGAATTAAGGAAGTGTTAAGGGATAACACATAGACTAAAAGTGCGTCTACATCTCATTTCGGTTCTTACGTGTCCTTAGGTTTAGCAGACAACTACTATTCTATTGGTCTGTTATGCTCACAAAACGTTTCCGACAGAACCATATTCCACTATAACGTGTTTCCAATGGCAACTATATCTACACCAATCGTTCCCACACCAGCAACCTAGTCTTGACGTCCTCTATACAAGTGGGTCAACAAAGCCTTAATCGGTACTGCTGTGTTATGTCAGACGAGGATCGAAACCATATTGTGCTATGTCATCAACTGACAAGATTACCGTTTTATTTTATTTATACAAATTTAGAAAGCGAAATCTTCTTCATTGTCCCCCTTCCATACCGATTGCCAAACCAAAATTCACTTATATTGTGGAATGAACACACAGATACGCACGGACACACAAAACGTGGAAAGCGTCGCCGATAGTCAAATACGTAGTAGTCATATAGTAGTATAGTTACAGGGAAAGAAAAGACTGAACTCGGTAAGAGTCGATATTTCAGCCGACGGGCCTGAAAAAATGACAGAAGGATCCCATGCAGCCACCACCGTTGTTAGCGTTGCCGTCGCCACTTGACGTACCAGCTTGCCCCGACGCAAGCAACGACGACACGAATAGCGGCAGCTGATCAACGTGTGCTGCTGAGCTGATCGTTCGCCCCCTGCCTTCGAAGTGGCTCGGTCCATTTCCATTGGAACTCTGCCTATTGTTTACGTACACCGATGAGGATATGCGATAGGTGACAGAGTTTTATTCCAGCTAATCGACTGGGCAGCCGGGCGGCTATTCAGTGAGCCGACAATGCATTTAATGGCTTGCGCCGAGACGGCGCTGTCGATACGATCAGATGCGGAATCATCGATCATGATAACAGCAACCGGTCCATAGCTAACCCATTATGACATACCGCCCTGTTGCGTCCAATCGAACCGCTACAATAACATAGAATTCAAACATATACATACAGAGTAAACTATGTAATAACGTAGAGTGTTTGCATCACAGGTGTCCAATCCTGTACAATAGAACTCTCCACGGAATGTTCTCTCGATTAAATTGTGCTGCAGCACCAGTCATTCGAATTGACATTGAAGTCCGTCACGGCGATGGCGAAAGCAATAGTCGTGCTGTTGACGTTAATGGTATTAGCGTAGCCGAAACGATTGGTAGTAAGTGAGGTCGATAAGGCAAATGGTGAAGAACAGTTGATAAATCAATCTAGCCCTCCGATGGGAGATGTCGTCCGTATGACTCAAGAGATCGTAATGTTAGTTTAACTTGGCTCGATGTATTTTAAGATTAATGAGGACGAAGATGAGGTTCTCAATTATCGCCATAGTAGCTATACGCGGTAGCAATTGTCGCCTGTCTGATGTGTGATGGCATGTCGATGTTCTAGGTCAATGTTTATGATGACCACCTGCCCCTTGGCGTGGTAACAACTATAGCGGTAGCGATCTTTCCACAGGCGAACGGGCATAATTAGATTAAATTGAGAAGGTGTCCGTGTCTGTTTAGTACGTAACGTATTTGCCTGTCAATTTTAGGGACGCATTGTGATCCAGGGACATAAACAGATTTCGTCCGACTGAAACTTTTTACATAGAGAGATTCCAAAAAAAAAAATGTATCGGAAACATTGAATGTGGCACAATTTAGCTTAATTGATGTACAGACGTATTAACGTACAATTTTTACCTTTAGAATTGGTCAACGAATATATATATTTATTATGGTTAACAAGGTGTATGTTACCGTAACGTTGTCTAGTGACTCTTCTATGACACAGTTCGTGTTTTCGCAAACGTCGCATCGTTTTAAGTGAATATTTACAGACGGACAAGTGTTTAACGGTGTACCCTCGACCCGCCTACATTGAACGTTGCTTTGTACTAAGCCCCAATTCATAATCTCCTGCAAACTAGCGTACCTGAATTCAAAGCGCTTTTATCAGGTCATAAATCACTTCGACGGGTCATCGTCACCTGCAGTGTGTTTTTGTGCTTAAATATGGGTGGAATGAATGGAGCCAAGATGGAGTCTTAATAGGATTATTTGTGTTACACCCTCACCAGATGCCCGCCTGTCCCTATAGGCAAATTTATGAGTCAAATACCTGCACCTTTTTTTAGGGTAATCATTAGTCATCCCCAGGTATACTTGTAGCAATTCTACAGGGATCGACTTTAGCAATCCAAAGAACGACGCACTGTTCTTAAGTACAGAGTGTGCAAAAGTTGCCTTTAGAGGTAGTCGATCTTTTCGAACGCGATATTTAGACATTTGTACTTGACGAACCATATTTACTTGAACTGCTTTTAGCTATATCGGTATCAAGGATGGGTCAATGGGGTTAAATGATCATTTTCATAGTTTCTTTCGTTGCTTGATTTTGGTGCAAAAAGCGCATCCAGATATGTATTTTTTTCGCTCAAACGGAATACTATTTTTTGGATCTCGTAAGTATCGTATAATATTAATTTCAGTCACCAGCATCGTTTCAACAGTTTGTCAGCTACCCAGGTCCGCTAGTGGGGCACGCTCCACACAAAACCTATCACTTACGCATTGACCCAAGCAGATCCCTCTTCAGATCCAATGAAGGGCCCTCTAGGTGACCGCAACCCACCTCAAGGTTCGCATCATATTATGTGAACCTAATGGAGGCATCTATATTTTCCGCTGAACTTAAGTGGTCACGATCAATTGAAATGGTACCGATCCGACTATGGGGGAAGGGTATGGCACTGAGTGATTTTCAGCTTGTATATCGTATTTCGTCAAACGGCATTCTTGGTACCTCGGTACTAAATTTGACTTAAAAGTTTGTGAAATTGAATCAAGTCAACAACCAGTATAGTTACTAAATTAGGCATGGCTACTGTAAGGTCATTATACGTAACGCGAGGGAAACTTATGGGTTGAAACCGCTTGAATAAACCTTTTTTTTTTTTACTTCCAAGTTGCCCACCTCCCCTCACGCCACGCTACCAGAAGGTGTGAGCTGTTTCTTCAAAGCTCTACTACCTTCAACTTTTCCATCGTCGGGATAGAACATGCTGCAACTGCTGAATTTGTTGACTTACGTTATACTCGAAGTAGGAAGCGTTTTTCTCGCCAAAAATAAAGATCCCCAACTCTCAAATAATTCACAAATGGTTCCTAAATTCATTTTAGTGCCTGTAGTGTCGATAGTGTATTAGCTATCGTTATTTGATTAAGTTAAGCAAATGATAACATTACCTCTAGCTTATGTGTTTCCTCTCCGTATGTGGTGCCTTGGCTCAAACATGAACGCCTCCGAACAATGCAAAGAGATCAATCTCGCATTTGACGTTTATCAACGATCATCTCGTGGGATCAGCGTTATGAAAGAAGGCCTTGAAATCATACTTCAGACGGCGGAATCAATCAATCGAGAAAATGTCCCAGTGAAGTATTTGTTAGCCTAACAGATATCCACGTTTCTCTGATCTAGTCAATTGTTTTTTTGCGTATTCGCTGATACGTTCGAACTCGCAGAAGATAACTAGGTTTCTTTCTAGGTTTTTATATCTGGTTACATAGTCAGCTAAAAAATGTATACGTATCACGAAGCTCAAAGTGCCAGAAACACAAAATGTCTACGTATACAAATTCGCAGAGAGAAAACGTTCAGCCAGCGCGGTTTAACGATTCCGCCTCATCAACTGGAATAAGTATCATCTGTCTGCAGCTTATATAATCATAACTCATTTTCTAATCGATCGCAGATTTTTGGGCATTGGATACTTATTACGGTATGTTTTTCTGACCCATTTTTTTTCTGGCATAGGCGATGGCGACTGGTTGACATGTAGCAGCCTTGATTTGCAAATAAACTACAAATACATGTTCGAGCGCTTGTATGGGCACAGGGCACTGATAGTTCTCGTTGTCGATAATCGTAACGTTATAGGATCTTCCAATAGAATTTAACAAGTATGAATTTATCGTAATTGTTCTTCTCTCATATGTAACACACTTAATATAGACATACAAGCTTAAGTTTGTCGAATTTTTCGATGCTAGGTAAAAAAAATATGTATATATATATATATATATATATATATATATATATATATATATATATATATACAAAAGATTAGAATATTTTCAAGCGACACAAACAGTGCCAATAGTTCTACCCTCAGGCATATCCAAATATGTCCGCATGCTACATAGTTGATATCGAACGCATCATCAGGAAGTATGCTAGGTTTAACCAGATATGGCACTGGTTTTCGTCGACGTTATGTTCAATACTTCCGAATCTTGGTTCAATGTTTATCCAATGTTAAAAGAAAACCCAGACAAGAAAATTTTCTTTGATCAAATCGCTCAATCTAACCTAGAAACTTTAAACGCATCCCATAGTAGAGCCATTTCATAACGCGTTATCATTTCCAAATCAATGAAATTCTTATTGCTACATCGCTAAGTAGCTGTGAAAAGAAAACATTACTATCAATAAAGTTCGGCATTTCCATCGATCTGGGCCATTAAAATCACCGACTCACATAATGACACGAACCTCATTTTTCGTACTTCATCGGGTGTTTTTTTAGAAATTTTTTCACAAAAATTTATAACACCCGATGAATCATGAAGTAAAACACATGAACACACACTTGAGTAATTGGCGCTGAGAGATTTCCGAAAAGCTGGAAGCATCATAACAGTCTTCGGGGATAAAACCGTCGGTTTACTTTACAACGCTTTGGTGTCGCCCGTTAATGGTATCTGCAAGGTGAATCACAGGAAAGCTCCGTAGACTGTCACAGTATACATAGCGGATAGTAAGCCTATTTTTAGGTACGTATATTCGACCCTGGACTTTTGTCCTTGGCAGAAACGTATAAGTATGTATTGGTCATTTCACTGTTGTAATGGCCTTCCAAAGTGCTAGAGGTGGCTAAAGCTACTTCGGGCTGGCTGGAACTCTTTTTTGTGTTTCGGCTCACCTAACATACGGTGTCCCTGAACCTTAAACATCCGATTGCTAGATTTACATTGAAGCTCAGTAGAATGTTTATATGAATGCTGCTTATCAATAGTACTTTACATATGTCAAATTTGCCAAGAACCGCATCTTCTAGATGCAGAAAAATTACAAACGGCGGAAAGGATCCTACTTTTTCAAACAAATTCGGTACGTTTAGGCATTCCATACTGCTGGGTCTGGCACTGTTTTCCGATAACGTATCTTCAGAGAATCAGGTCTATCTCAAGTAGATCAAGGACATGAAGCTCAGCTTCATTGTTGTTGAATTCGTACGAGCGTGTTTATATCATAATGATTCGCACTTCAAATGAATGGCGCGGTATGTTCTATTCAAACAATCAGATAAAAACATAAGCTATTCGAAATCCCCGAAACAAGCACTATTGAATGTGTGAACGCTTCGACCGACATGGCTCAGTCCGAGCTTGTCGAAGTTGTCGTGACAGATTTAACTTCTACCGATATTCCACAAAGGACCTCACTGATGATTAAGCCTTCCAGAGATTTGTACAGCGTTAATTTCTGTGGTGCCCGGAAGCTTTTTGTGGTGGCATACGAGCAAGGCCAAAAGTCGACGATAACGACATGCCGAGTAACCCTTAAGCAGGTCCCCAATCAGGTAGTCAATCTGAGAACCCTGTAGACAGGGACTTCTCGTCATCTCGATATTAGTGAAGTGTTACCTTTACCAGAAACGCCGTTAGCAATCAAATCATATTACCGTAGGGCAATCTGCAAGAATACTTGGGGAACTTGTGCTCATAAAGCTCAATGACGACGGAAAGATTGTATCTATCCACCAAATAAGAACGGTGCATTATTACTGCTGAGAATAATTTCAGGGCCGATACCAGGCAAAAGGTATAAGGTCCTTTGCATATTCGTACAATAATATCGCAAGTGTCTTCGAGGCAACAGGAGAGACAGTGGTTAAAACAGTATTGTCATGTGCTTTGAATCTTTTAGGGGTGTTGCATTGTTAACTTCAGGTACTTACTTTTGCTCAGAACACACCACGCTAGGTCGTCGCTTGATTGTCGATCTAAGCGCTCAAATTTGCTTTTCTATTTAGACCTAACGACCAAAATAGTTAGCTAACACGTCTGCGTCAATAAGAAAATGTCTATTTAGTGTACGTTCTTCTATCTGTGTATTGTTCTCTGAATCGCAGCTTCTAATCGATGTAACAGGCCCATTTCGTTTACTTCCACTTGTTTCTACCGATGAGACACTCGTGTACGAAGAAGTGCGCGATGGTATCGAGGTAAAAGTCTACGTCAAAGGAGAGCCTGTCACTGAGACTCAATCCAGAACTTGCTCCTAGACGGAGCAAATCTACATGGGCACCCAGGATATTAGATGCTAGAAATAGAAATAGAAGAACTTTTGTTAAAACGAAAAACGTGTTTATCCATCTATGTAGAAAACAGCGTGTGAGTCGTATTTCATTGACTTAAACGATTTCCTGAGTAAGCCAGCGTACGTCGAGTACTTGAATGTTGCGTGAACTGCATAATATTATGCATAAATCTCCGAGTGTACCGGAATTGAAAGGAGTTTATATACATATATATATTGGATGTTGGTCTTTGAAGATCCAATACGACTAGCGTCGCTGGGTTTTTTTGTCATAGTATAGTACTATTTGCCTAAGAACTAAAATTATGGACTGATTGTTGTGAAGCTTAGCACCGCCACCCAACTATTATGGTTACATTTCGAGGACCCAAAAAGGGAAAGGATATTTACTAAATAATTACTTTGCTTTTAAATATTTATATTGCATACATTACATTGTTACAAACGTCGCATTACATGATTACTGCTTAATCAGCAAGGCATTGCAATCCTCCCTGCTCGCTATAGATGGAGCGTAACCGTTCGGACGATTCTCTTTATGTCTTGAAGACATCAATAGGAGTGTTGAACTTACAGATGTTTACATGTAAAGTACCGAAGTTTGTTGCCACATAAACGCAATTTATTGACCATAAAATCTGGGTCACAGGCAATTCGAATTACCCATGTAGCGCCGCAAAGTCACCCGAGTTTCAAGGATCGCTGCCTTCGCCGGTCGCCTTGGTTGCATTGCCGAGAAAAATTCGAAAGTTTAATTGTGAAGCTTAATAATGGCATCAAAAATGTCGCGACAAATAGCAGCTGTCAGTCGTATTGTAATACTAGTAATAGGATCGATTTTATCTGTGACGAACTACGAAAATTAGGTTTTAGATACTCTTATTTTATCCTCTTGAGACGTTGGCAGGGGCGGCCTCGATGGCAAATGGACATTAACTATCCAAAAATTGAGCTCAATGCATGCCGTCAAAGAAAAGTGTGTATCAGGAAAAACTTTCTAAAAATAGAAACCTCAGGAAAGCCAGTTGTAGTGCCTCTGGTTGATTGAAGAAAACAGCTATTTAAGCCCCCTTCGTCGGTACCTCAATGCGGCCTTAAGATAGAAAATCAATGTCTAGCGAAATCTGAGAAGCTTATGACATCTAGTAGATAAATTGGCACCAATATTGTAAGATTGTTCTCCCTCTTTTTACATACATGTGTTGTCTGAGTGTTTAGTTAGCCCGAATGACTCTGACTCTGATCATCATAATAAATCTGTTCGATAATAACCTTATTTACTAATGAATGAATAGCAATAAAGCTTCGCGTCGAATGGAGCATATCGTGGTACACGACGGCAGTCACCGAGAAAGGGGCTCGTTCTCTTTTTATGTGTAAGGTCTAATAGTTGACTACTCTTTCCATGTTTTCTAATTCCGTAACAACGTGGACCTACGTGGATCGGCTATAACCAGTCTCAATCAGGTATAGTCCATTTGGTGCGCCGCAGTGCGTACTGAAATGTAAAGCGTCGTTTCCGTCGTCCTGTCAGCCACAGCTAAGATTTGCTTCTCATACTTCATAGCTTTTGCGTTAGTTCGATTTAGCGTTACTATTACTACTGGTCCAGCCAGTGTACGTATGCTTACGTTGCAGCACGCGTGATATTGTGGCGTCCTTCTGTACAATGGCCTCGAGTTGTGCCGGGAGGTTGACTGCTCGCCGGGAGGTCGCAGATTCGAAATAGGAGTCCGACTCGGCGTGTGTGCGATTGTGGGTGCTCCCTCGGCGACTGGGTACAGTTCGATGGGGTGATGTCAGCCAAGGGGATACTATCGAGGCATTGGCGGCCAACCCGACCCTATCTTCTATTGCTGAAGAGCGAACAAGGCGAAGGGTCGACGCAATGAAGGCATGTCGCAGAAGAGTAGTTCCAACGTAGTTTTCCGGAGACAATCGCCAGTAGCAGTACTTACTGGCAGTAGCGACAGCAGCCATTGAAGCACGGTGACGTTGAGGAAGAGACTTCATTAACGTTGTCGTCATCGTCAGCCTAACTTACCTAGCAGTATCTTCTCTGTGTAGCCACGAGCCACGCTCTCGCCGTTGTAGGCGTCGCTGCTTCTGCTTTTCAGAGCGCTGATGTTAGCCGGTCAAAGATAAAATATACCGCTATCGTGGCGCTGCTAGCGGCAGTTGTGGGAAGAGCAGCGAAATACAGATCAAGGTACAGAGCGAATTGCCGGCGGACAATAAATCGATGTTCAGCGTTGTTGACTTGACGATAATTCTTAATGTATAGAAGTATATTTTTAAACTCTGCTTAGTCTACCTGAATGCTAGCAAGGTAGCTTTAAACGGATAAGAAACCAGTTTAGAAATAAAAATTAGCAGAGATAACAAGGTGAGCGAAACAAATGGTACAAAAATAATATGTGTTGCCTAAATAGACTTCGATTCAGCTAGTCCGTATGCTGAATCTACTCTGAGATGTTGTGAACTACACCCAGTGCCTCATTTGCACCCGTGATCAGGTCCTCTTTTCTCGTCGTTCAATTATGCTTTAGGACTGGGAAGCATTGTCTGCACCAATCGGCCACTTGGTAAATCATGTCAGCATCTTATCTGGCTAGTATTAAATAAACGTTTGGTAATAATCGAAAGCGTAGAGTAAATCAGAATAAAATCATCAGGAACATTTCAACAGCTATTAGAAACATATACGAATCACAATGAATACATTTAAAGACTGAAATACATTCTTATCTTTGGTGAACTTGAAAAGACACCTAGATACTGTCCTGCGTCATATCTGCGCGGTCCAAGTAATAACAATCTTGAATTCTGCCCGCCTTTCTACTTGCTGGCGCCTAGTAACGCAGAACGCTTCCGCCAGCGAAGCTTGCGGGCAAGTTAACACTGGTTCTATCCTGTTTCGTATGTTTTCTCTCACCTCACGATTCCTCTCGCTAAAGGACTGGTTAAAGATTAGCTAGCCATCCAGTAGCTTAGCTGGATATCTAGAGACGCGAGTGGCTGAGTGAGTGAGCTATCCTATTCCTTCCTTTACTGCTTACTCCTTGCTTGGTTTCATTCTCGTACGCCATCAGCACCCATCGCCGCTCGTATGGCAACACCAGGACGTTGTATTGTGTTGCGTCCTGTTGTTGCGTAGCATGTCGTACGGGTGTGTGTATGTGTGCCTGCGTGCGTCTTGCCCAGCTACTGCTTTTGTTATTGTTGTTGCTGCCGGGAGCTGGCATGGTCGACGCGGCCGTCGTCATCGTTTTCATCGTTAATTACATCTATTCGCCAGGAGGCGCCCACCCGTAGCTACCAACGCCATAGCAGGCAGCAGCCTCCTTCGAGTGTTTACACTTGTCAATTAAACGACCTTTTTCATTCGTCGACGAGGCGGCTGCGGTGGCCAGGAGTGGCTGCTCAGGATTGGCTGACGCTCGGCTACCACGACCAATCGCCACTGAGACGCCTTTGGGATAGCTGAATTCGTTCGCTGATTGGTCCGTTTCCGTGGGGGGTTTTTCGGCGACCACCGCCTCCTCTGCTGGTTGTGTTTTGTTCGTTTGCGGGCTGTAGCAGCTTACAGTGGAGTAAGCACCCCCAGCGCCAGCTGAAGCAGAGAACAGGCGTTTAACAGGCAGAGATAGACAAGCGTCGCGGCGTTGCCGCGGGTAGTACCGCAACCCAGTGCGCGACGCGATGCGCTGTAGGCGCTGTAGACCCACTCAGTTCAACACAGAGAATCACCGCTACCAGCGACCGTCAATGTATTGAGCTCCGTGCCACTGGACCGTACCGTGGGGCTTCAAAGTGAGGGAGCTTCTCTCTTGTGAGGGTGCAGCGACTGAAGTAAAAATAGGACCATGTGAGTTGATTTTTGGGAAAGATATGAATCTTAAGACGGATGAAACACAACCGTGAAGAGAGTAGTACGACTAAATAAAACGGCGTGTACATATCCAGTGTATGTATGAAGACAGGTCGGATACTGAAACTCGCGTGTTGAAACAAAACGGAAATAGATGACGATAGTTATACATTTAAGGCATTTCGACGTGGTAAAAATGTATACAATTTGTTATCACATCTTGCATACGTGTTTGATTAATACAGTTATTAGTAACTGACTATCTTGAACACCGTTTAGAAGATGCTTAATATTTGTATGAAAAGCTTGATGCAATTATATGTAATGCTGGCTATGATAGAGCCCCTAATAAAGACCATGGGATCAACTAGTTTAACGAAATTCAGCAGACTTTACTGTCCTTGAGCTGCTTTTCATTGCTCGTGCTGCCATTACAACTTGTACGAATAAACGAATAAAAATACAATCTTTAGCTCAAAGTTAAAATCCTAATCCAAGCCGCCAGAAACTAGAAGAACAAGTTCTGTTTGGTGTCGCCCGTATCGGTAACTCAGAACCGGACTAGGAGGACCAAAAATTTGCCAGCAAAACCCAGTTAGCGACTGGCTTAATACGGTAAGCTGTTTCGGATAAAATAATGGACGATGCCATCATTTGAAATCAGTAAATAAGCGATTTATTATTATTATTACTATAGTGAACCTATTATTGTGTTGTTTTTTATGGTACACTATTCTTCGCCATATATATATATATATATATATATATAAGACAATGTATTATTCTTAATAGAAATAAATGTCGCATATAAGGAAACAGTCCGACGAAACCGCTACGCAATCGAAAAGCCTTGTGAGATTCCTCACTGCGACGGAAGAACCGAGCACACAGAGGGAAAGAGTCGATCGTAGTGTACTTCAGACCAAATCCCCTCAATGAAAGACTGGGCGGAGCCTAGTCAATCAAATGACTTCAAAGGCAGTGTTGCGATGGTCGACACGAGTTTGCTCGTTGCCAGTTTACTCTGTATAATATTAGTAAGAAAATCACTAGACATTTAAAACAAATGCTATCATACATTACATGATCTTAAAATATCTACTAGAATAAGAATTGTGCAATTAAGTATTTGCTTCTTCAAAGCTCAAAAAATTTCTCTCCAAAAATTAACCCCAAAGGTCAGGTATACTTATGACCGTGAGTAATCAGCATCACCGTGCGCGCGGCACACGAGCTTCAATGATACTCCTCCTCAAGCTAAAATATGCTCATTTGTTGATGATTTATAGGTAGAAGTGATTGGTCCCCGATTTATTTTAACAATCGTCAATTGGCCACTGTCATGATTGCAAGATAGCAGTTCGTATATGATCTGTCTGTTTCCAGGTGTCGGCACGTTATTCGATTAGCTGAATTAGTGAGGCAAAGCGCAAATAGCATTTCTGTTGCTTGTTGTTGTAGCGTGAGTGAAGATTGTCAAGATACGTACGTCCGCGACTTCGACGAGGCGCTTTATTGGGCTTTGGCTCGAGGCCTAAGGGAAACCAAGAAGACGTGCGTCGTCCACTATAGTTTCGCCGCTAAGCCACCAGACGGCGCCAGGGGTCGCGCGCCAACGAGACCCTGCAGAAAAATGAGGGTTCGCTTTGGGACGCTTGTGAAGCAGTCGAGGTGGTCTGAATAAGAGACTCTGCATAGCTGCCATGCAGGGCTTCTGAAGTAAAGCAGAACAAACGAAATAAGAGTAGATGCTGCATAGTAATACAGTAGTAGAATAAAGGGAGCAAGCTCCAAATTGATCTCATGCCGACAGAATAGCATTTGATTAGGTTATTAAGACAAACGTAACAACTAGATACTGTTATTTAAATGTACATAAAGAAAATGCAATATATAAATGTAAATATATATCAAAATTTACATGCGTTTAGATCAGTCTCATTGGACTTACTTGTTCTACTTTACTACGTAACAAGTGATACGGCATATTTGAAAGGTTTTTATATTTTAGGTGTTTTGAGCAAATTCAAGTCCCCAAAAAGTGATATATGCGTCAATTATCGACTCGTATAAAGGTAAATTGATTTTTAGGATGAAGCAAAAGTAGGTTTACCGTTTAAAAACGTATAAGTCTTCAATAAAAGGTATCTTGCCTTTTTTTGGAGGAAGTCCCCAATTGAAGTAACTACTGTTGCAACTGGAAGCCTACCCGTTTCCCCTACTTATATACACAATCTTTTTCGTGCCTTTACTCAATGCTGTGTGTATTATATCAAAGGTTGATTTGGCTCAATACCGCAGTGCCCGCACCGCCACAGAGAACCTCTGCCTGTGAAAGAATACTCCTGCTGAGCTGAAAATGTTGAATTTGTCAGACCAGATCGCTAATAATTTGAGGACATTCGTAAATATATTTGCTCATGATAGCCGTTGCAAGACGCATTTATTTATTGTAGTATTCTTTTATATCTGTTCTAAAGGTTTCGTTTATTAGCATACGCATGTGACAAGGCCAATATCTGCCTATTATCATTTTGACGAAAAGCTAAGCTACCAAATATATATTCGAGAAAAAATACCAAAGTAAAATACATTAACTATAAGGATAATTAGTTTCCGCCATATTTTCATTCTTATAAACCACGTAGCACAATCGTATAGCTAAATAGGCCAACGTAGGCCTGCTTTGTTTCTCATGTTACATATTCGTTCCAAATATTTTATACCAAAGCTCATATACGGACATCGTACGCAGCCGGCCATTTATTTCTATGCATATATTCAATGTAAAGTCCTGTGTTGCCCCGAGTTGTTAATTGAGTCAAGCCCCCCCCCGCTTTTATTTTTTCGCCTCTATAAACAGTCTCTTTTCTAGGGCTAATCCTATCAAAGATTACGTCACCTTCAGCTAACCAGTAAGACCATTACAAGGTAGATGTATGAGGGACAATCGGTAGCTAGCCTACGGAGCGAGTATTAAGCCGTAACATAATTTTCTCTGGGCTCGCCTTGAAGCGCCCACAGTTTACTTCGTTCCCAGCCAACGAACTCGTTTTCCATAACGTCAGCGTTACTAACTAACTCAGCCTATCACATTTCACCCCAGGCCAATCATATCCTGAGGAAGTAGCTTAATTGCTTCGTTCCGTACTTCCATCATTCGGGGACAATAAACAGCCTCTGCCGCCGTAAGATAGACTCATATCGCCAACCAGCACAAGCGAGTCGTTTCAAGCTTTTTCTGGTAATATAAGCAGTGGCAGCAATAGCAACAGGAATTTGTGAATCTGATGCCCTTAACCCTCTTGCTCGTCCAGAACAGTGTTCCCACTTTAACTATGTAGATGAACGAGCTCGTCGCAAAAAGTGAGGACGTGATTGGGCTGCATTGTCTGCCCATACTAGCTTGCGCTTACCCGAAGGCTAATTAATCACTGAAGAAAATCCCCGTTCACACCTAAAGCTTCGGAGTCTCTAAAGGGCAAAAAAAAAAACGAAAAATCTGGTTCCGTCCTAGCGAGAACAGGCGCGTTTCAGTTGGTTTCTTTTTCCGGGTAGATTTCAAGAAGGAGTCAATCGTTCGTTGCCAGGTAACCTCCTGGATGGGGGAACGGCTGCAACTAGAGACGGGGTATATGACTGGGCGCCAAAGGATGCCACTGGGCCTTTCTCAAAAGAAACGTCGGCTTTCGAAGCACGTTCGTATCGCCGATCCTTTTTTCAACTTGCAGAATTTCTAGTAAAGAATTCAGCGTATTGAGACTAACGCCGGTTAGATAAAGTAGTAGTATTTGTAACCTGGGAAGACTTTTCAGCGGTGAGCAAAACAGTCATACCGCTTTTCTAAATGAAACTAGAAAATCGATGTACAGTCACGCTTGTATAATCGACATAATATTAACCATTAGCGTTACACTAGGAATTTTATATGTATCAGTTATATTTTGGTCAAGCAAGAGGAATATCATAAAATACGATGAATTTACTACACACACAATATGAACATCATTATTTTAGTCCTTCCTTATATATGTTATCTGGGCCTTGCACTGACCAGTGCTATTGTACCCTTGCATCATTAAGGCGCAGGTAGCTCGTAACGGAGATATTTGCATCATCAGGATCAGACGATGGGTTCACTCCTTTATTTTCCTGTGGTACCTTCTAAGATATTTTTCTCTTACCCCATCGAGTGGCGTAGGCTCATATCCTGCGGAGTCGATTTATCTCCTAGCATTATCCTTTCGCTCCCCTTTTCATCTGTTCTCCCTGTTGCCCCTAGGTCCTATCGTAAGTCTCTGTTACGATCCCCATATCAGCCATACCAGTGCTCGGTCATCGCCCTATGGATTCTTTCTCTCCCTTTGATTCTCCCAAACGCTCTCGGAATGCTTGTCCTATTTTGCGCCGTGTTCTGCAAGGCGACCACGAATCTACTATACTTCGCTTCAAAGTCGAACTCCGTTCAGGTGAGCCTGGTCCTGCAACCATTCACCAAGCATACAAGCCTTTGGACAAACCGCTCCTTGAGACGGCGGTACTGCTAATTCCGTTGCTCTTGATAGCTACGTGCGGTTCACACTCGTTCTGTTTTTGGCATCAGCGCCCACGAAAGGTTGTAAAACGCTTAGTATTCCTAAGTGTTCCGGTCGCCATCAAGACTATTTACTTGTTAGGGACTATCATTGGAGGAAACAAGTAAGCATTCTAGCCGAAAAATGTGGTAGGAGTCAAGCAAGCAGTGAGATACATGCTAGAATTTTAAAACAAGAGTTGGTTAAGAGAAAATCTGTCTGAAAGCTGTTTCAGGCATTTGCATTCTAATGACTGAAGAAATCGTTGCAAATATGTCGGGTACTTTTTATGCATCACACAATAATAAGACGAACCAAAGAAAGTTAGGAATACGTTTTTACAACTCTTCTGCGCTGACAACAACCCTGAATAGTCAGATTATACATGCGGCATTTTCTGATATCTTGTGATCGCTATGATGGGTTACATGTCTCACCAACATTCATCTAATCATCTATACTGCCTTCAATTGATTCGCTTCGTCCGGGCGAGATGGTCAAAATATACAATCATGCTAAAGAAGAGTTCTAATAGAACTTGAAGATTGATTAATGTCGCTTTTATGCGTCCCCATTCTTCGTCAAAATTTTCTACAGGTTATATTACATTGTATACCAGACAAAGGATGCTACCAGATGATAACTTATAGTCTAGATACAATCTAATTTCGAAGCAAACAACACCTTTGTTCACCTCGTAGAACCTTTATTTATCGTAGATTAGCCAGCGACATCCTGATACCATTATGTATGCTCTTACCACCTCGTTGCTTCACTAGTTAGTCGTGTGCTTCAACTTGTTTGGATTTCACTCCGACCGCTAGGTGGGTTGGTCTATCCGCAAGTATAGGTCCCAGACTGTCGGTGGCATCCTTGTCACTGACTAAGCCTGTTCTAAGGACATAGGATTGGGGCCGTGTGGTGATAGGAGTTCTACAGCGGGGCTTGGTGAGGCAGTCGAGGACAAGCTACCTCTTCGTCTTTGGCTCCTTTCGCAACGTGCCGTCGTTCGGGAGCTCAGGCCTTGTTTCCTTAACCCCTATGTGAGGTCACTCCATTGTATAGCACACGAGTATGCTGAGACGAACTAACGATACGAGTCTACTTCGGTAACATGGGAGATACTAAATCGAACGATCCCAGGACAGTCACTCAGTAACTACACTTGTGCCACACTACCCTAAACCCTTAAACCTCGGCGTGTCAAAGACAACATTTGATGGCGAGTAGGCTACGACCTGACGTGTGCAGCTATGCCTATATACACATGTTAATGTAACATCATGTGCTAGCTCGCATGTGTAGAAATCTGCCTTTTTTTTTCTGCATTTATATGAGCATGCCTTGGTCTAGTACGTGCATAGTACAGTTAGCATAGTCTACTTCAAAAGAATTATCCTCGACATTCTGTACAATTGATTCCTCTTCAAAAAACTATTAGGCAGGCCCTATTCAATAGGCGGTTAACCAAAGCCTTGCAAAATGCAGAACCTCAAGCTCTAAGCTATCACACTTGTTGTCCGTGGAAAAGATTCTGTAGCCAGTAGCTCCTAAAAAGGCTTATGACACCCGAAAGCTAAAGAAGTTAAGCTGTAAAAGGCGAATTTATGCAGGAAAAGTCAGGCACCAAGCGTTAAGGAAAAATGGGACTGAGGTAAAGTTCGTTTTTTTTTCGTGTCAAGGTTAGAGCAATAGCGCACTGTACGATAACTCCCTTTAGGGTTCCATGGAGACAAGCTCTTCATGACCCGAATCCTATCGTCTTCGTTCGTTTTTTCATAGCTCGGCCCTGTAGATGAACCAGACATCGACGCAGTTCCACGCGCTCACCGTTCTTGTATAATGACACCAATGCGTCCCTTATCTTGCATAATAATGCTGATAATAATTGCACATTGCGTATTGCCCTCTAGATTGATGGCGGTTCTGACGATGGTGGTAGAGCGGTTGCGCTGCGCAGGGTTGACACCGTTTGCTGCTTGCTACGGGTCCGAATGAAGGAGAATGAAGACGAAGAGCTTGAGGTACGGATGGCTTTCCAATTTGGCCAAGTAGTCCGAAGTAGATGCCGTCGGTAATAGTATGAAGTAGGTGGAAAAGTAAGAGAGAAGGGCGATTGCGCGTGGGACGGATGCTTGTCGGTCATAGGGAGGACGAAGACTAAGCAGCACTGAGCGAAATCTGACGCCTGCTCTCACATAGCGCGTGGGTCTGGAGGCTAGGGATCCAGTTTTCCTACTATTGAACCCAAGAACAGGCATCCTCTGGTCGGACGAGACCTGCTTACACTGTCGCTAGAGTGACTACTTAACGAGCCGAACTCGAGACTGCCATCATATACCAATTGGACTCAGCATCGGAGATGGGAAGTATGGAATTCACTATATGATATATAGAAAAAAGTAGTTCTCTAGTGGAGGTAATGCCACAGTCACAATATGCGATACTTTGATTACTTCTAAACATCACTCCAGCATTTAAAGTTCTAATCATTGCGGTAAGAAAAGCCTCCTTGATGCCCAGCTTGTTACCCAATTGTAGAATGCTTTAATCATAAATAAAAATTACTTTAATAGGAGCATCTTTAATATCACCTAGACACTTATGTAACTTAAGTGAATCTACAATTCGTTAGCAAGCAATGGTCGCTAGAAGCGTCAGTCAGTTTGAAAATCATGTTCAGGTCTGTGTTTTTTGACCTAAGCGGATGGAAAGATGTGATTAACATAGATAAACAGTGCCGAGTGCTTATATCAAGTTCCTAGCTATTGATGAGTATAAGCGAAAAGAGGCTAAGTTTCTGTTTTTCGAAGTCGAAAATGCTGGTAGAGCCTATCGAAGATTGGTGAAACACTGCGTAAAAAGCCCTTCAACAGCTTGTTACTGATACAACAAATTTTAAGAACGGAAATTAGAAGGTTGCCATATTCACAGTTGACACCGATGGCATTTATTATTACGAGGTGCTGCCCAAAACGGAAACGGTCAATGCTCCTAGATATATCGGGTTCCTTGAGAACGTCCTGAATGTGCTGCGATCGACAAGATATAGCGTAATTGCTCGACATCAACGCACGAGCCTTTCGTCACGCTTCAATCTCAGCCTAAATTCATGAAAGTAGGATCGAACTTTGGCCCTTACATTCCGCAGATTCGAAGGTCATATAGCATGATTTACGAATTAGTCAGCTCCAGACCCTGTCTAATCTACAAAAATCTTATTTTTTATCTTTCATTTTTAATAAATGAATTAAGGAAAGCGACGCCGTGTTACTTAATGCAATCATGTGGCGTTCCTGATGACGTGAGGATCTCAGCACTAATTTTCGTAAGACAACGTTGAAATCTTTATCTATGTCTACGAAGCGCATGTCTATAATGTGCGACAAAGAAACAAGCAAAAGATCAAGATACGATTCTGTTTTATTATATTATGTCATATTTATCTAGTATTAATTAACAGTCTCGATCGTGGTTTTTACATAGTCTCACATTAATTCTAATATTAAAAATAGTGATAAACAAAATGTAATCAAGCTAGAGAAACTCACCGATAGTCACAAACCCTTTGGAGATTTCTGCTCCCAATAGCTCATAGCATTTCTTCTCTGGATACTCATGTCACTATCACACATTTATACAATAGCTAATCATCGCAGAATCAGTGCTTACCTACAAAAGGCATTTTATCGATTTCGTTCAGTGCCCGGATTCGTCTCTCTCGGTTCTTTTTGCGGGCCACGATTCCCACGTAGCGTGCGGCCTCTGCTTCGAACACGGATATGTTCCTCCGATGCGGTAGCCATAGTTATCAAAACCAGCAGAGAGGCCAGCGGCCGAAGACAGCAGGGCTAGTCGCAATGTGTAGTACTGAAGTGAAGCACATTGCACTAATCCCAGTGGGGAGCCGCTTTGCACGTGTCTTTCTCTTCCTATCTGTCGTCCCTTGTGGTTCACCCATTGGTCGCTTCTAACTCAGTTACCCTGAGTTGTCCTGAAGACTTGGTTGGTCGGCAGCTTCTGCCGGGTTGCCTCTACGGCTCAGACAGACGAACATGACCACGCACGCCCATACACGCACAGACCGGGCCATGTCAGCAAGGATATGCCATTTTCGCTACCGGTATACGGATCATCGGTGCTAGACTGTATTTCGCGGTCCTGCACCTTTTCGTGCAACCTCCAATGTTTTGTTGGTCCGCTCTCGTTACCTCCGCCGCTTGCGTTCTTATTGTCCTGCAATTATCTCTTTGGCCTAGTGGGGAAATTGCTTCTGAGACGGTGGACCATCTTGGTCTTCATTCGTTCGATGATTCGAAAACGTACACGCTGTTGAATCGGTGTGACCACAGCCGATCCTGGGTTACTCTAAAGTGAGTTACTCGACTGAGGGGCTGTAGTTCAAGTTTGCGAACTTAGTAAAAATCAACTACAAAAATCAGCTGACGAAAAGGTGAACCTGTTTTACTGAGCATTATCTCACGTGCAATTAGCGCCTATTTCACCCCATTTGCGGTGCCGATTTGTTTGTGGAACGGAGACAGCGTGAAATGTTTTTAGATTTCAGATAACCTGGCGTTAAGTTTACTTTGCTGCGGCTAAACTATTTGTTTTTAACTTTAGCTAGCCATCGCCAATTAGATAATGTTTAGGTAATTCACAGACCTAAATTATGCACCGTTTTTTCGTTAGGCTTATCTTCGGAGCATCAGGTGATGATGCTAATGGCCGAATTCAATAGCGGTAACAAACATTTGGCAGGGTATCCATCGCTTTGCCTCTCCTCAACGATTCGGAATACTCAGAAGTAACATTTGTTATTTTTATCCCCTCAATGTAATCGAACAGTAGTAATTAATTTATCATTCCGTCGTCATGACGGTACTCTTGAGTAGCTCTATACAACGACGGATATACTTTTGGTCGTCGGACTCTTCAGAGGAAGCCCCGTTTCGTCTTTCGCCACTCATTACGACCTCTTGCCGCTTTCTACTCCAACTCCAGAGTTCAGCGAAATGAGAGCGCAGCTAGGGTTTCGGTTGAGGTAGAGAAAGCGATCAGCACCAACCGACAACGGCGAAACACGAGAAAGACCCCATGGCAAAACTCAGCGGCAGGCTTGAAGTTTCTGAAAGTTATTCATCAAATGTAGAAGACACAGCGATCAGGAAATATAACGCCAACCCATCGCGAGTTGTACAGTACGAAGAGCTTTGCAATCATGCACAAGAAGGCGATCATCAGGAAAAACTAGACGCTAATTCCCTTGTGAAAGGATAACCTAAAGCACTGCTTTCCCGTTGGGGCATATCTGACCTTTGCCATATCTTAGTAGACAACTCTGCAAGCATATGGTAGCCATGATGATGATGGTGGGAACGGAACCGTGAAAGCCATATTTCTGTCTGTGCAACTACTAGCACCAAGATGAAAACGCTACCAGATGAATAGATCTCTTCAGAGCTTCATGTAAAGACTGGAGTGAATATTTGCCCCGGCCGATTATAAAAACTACGTTATTCAAATTCAAACCAAACGAACAAAGTATCAGATAGATAGAAGGAGAGGCAGGTTCCAAACAGTGTTAACCTCATCCTGGTGACAGTACATGGGAAGTATATGACATGATGATTGTTATTAGAAAAGCTTCGCAAAGATGCTTTATAAAAGTTCTTATTAATGATCCATCAAACTAATTTTTTTATGAGGTTTGTATGAAACGAAAGATGATGACATCAAACATTCATTTTACTTGAGCTTGATCCCTTTTCAAGTGAAATTTGTGAAGACGAAGCAGTTTGTTTGCCTGAAGTTTGTTACTTAGCTATCACCGTGCATGGCTTTAAGTTCATTTATAAGTATTTGCGCTTGATAAAGTTGGCTTATCGATCATTTTGAGTATAAAATAATATTCAACTTGTCAACAAAGAATGTATGCAAGAGCCAGTCTGTTATACGACTCGCTTTCAACATTAGCAGACAAACTTGAATGACGTAAGGGACATATAGAAAGACATCGTGAGAGGGTTTTAAAAAATCTGGTTGCTCAGGGGTCTGGGTTTCCCTCAGCCTCGTTGACTCGTACAGGGTAATAGCCACTGTTGGCGCCTATAGAATTTTAATGACTTCTATTTTTGTCGCCACAAACGACCTGAATTGTAGCGAAACGTTTGAAGACTGCCAATCGGGTACTTTTTCGATCGAGGGTTTGCCCCCCCCCCTCCTCCTCCTCCTCCCGCTCCCCGGTCTCGACCTATATGGTCCAGGACGTTAAATACTATTTGAAGATATTTTATTTTAGGAGACGAAAGTCAAAATGTAACAAAAAAAACAACAGTCGAAGAGGAAGCGAGGGCTCTACTACAGGTGGCTCAAACTGAATTGTTGAGTGAAGCTATTAACATCATTAAAACTATGGATGGCGTGTTGAAACTGGAAACGTAAGAAAAAACGTGAGCGTAAAATATCTGATTATGGCCTTATTCCTGCGAAGTAACAGAGTATGTTTTTGACAGCTTATTGCTGAGACGATCGGCATCAAGCCAAATGCTAGATACTATTCCAGGGGCGTTTTCGAATTTAACTGCACTCTAACTGTAGTCATCGCTCTGCTGATTAAATCAATCCTTATGACCTTCTCTACGGGACAAATCTCTTCTCTGATCGATCAAAGTTAGCATGTTCCTTTTCGAGGCGCATGTAAACATTAGTTCAATAGACACAGCTTTGCGTAGACGTTTCTAAAATCGTTATAATTAGTATCTGATATAAAATTGTTTCACGAGTAACATGAGCTAATAAAACAGGATCATTTTTTAGTTATTAGAGGCGGGCCAGTGGCTCTCGCCACCTGACGCTGCTAGTTAACGCAGAGAAGCAGTAATGGAAGGGTCAACGAAAAAGTTACGTATGACATGCTCGTTGACACTGGTCCTTTCTGGACCGCATTTTTGAAAATTATAGAGTTAAAGTTTAAACCGGGCTATAGATCGTAGTAAAAATAACTTCGCCTATGTCAAGATTTTCTAAGTAAGATTTACTTTACTGGCAGTCTTAATTACGCTCACGACACGTCATTCACCCTCGTGGCAAATGTTCTGTTTTCGAGTTGTCCTTCTAACCATACCGCAGGATGGCTCTATCAAAGCCGTCGCAGTCATTTTGATACCTGCTTTTGTAAAGCCTTGCGTTGTGCTAAAATCCCCACGGATCGCCAGCAGGCCCCAGCAGCTCGGCCTAGTAAGTATAGCTGAGCTCAACCCGCCCGGCCCGACCCGTGTTTATTCCGTGCGCTCTGCGTATGATCGATGCGATCCCTCTGATTTAGCTACAGTTGAATGTAGTGAGCCTGCCTACCGCCGTCTAGCTATCCAGCCGAACACGCTGGCTGGCTCTGCCTTGCTTGCTTTCTATAGCAAAAATCCTACAGACTCGCATGGATCTGAGTCTGATTAGACTCTTCAGTAGATGCACGCATCCATGTAGACGTACGGCCCTCGCTTGTTAGCTCTGCTTGTACTCATATCGATAAAGACGCGTCCGCCGTGACATATACAGACAGCCAAACCGCCCATACATGCACGCTATATTACGCATTGAACGAAATCCTTAAAGCGTTGGAGGACGCAGCGACCAAAAGCACCATACCCACTAGAGGCGAGGCGCCATTGTAGACAACAGATCAAACTCGAAGAGCAGAGCGAGCACAAGCGTAGATGGCTCATAGCTGGTCGTACCCCCCCCCCCCCCCACAAGAGATCCCGTAAGTTATCTTTATGTATGCTAGGAGAGTGCTAGGCCACTATGTGGAGTCAATGCTTGCTGCTGCGAACGGCCATATTTCTTCCACCAGAACGAGTGAGGCCCCAATTGTTTGCGAATATTAACAAAAACGAACGAAAGGATGTGATAACTATACACTGTTACAGATCGATACGAAAATGAATATAGAGGAACACCCGCCATGTTGTCATTATCTTCTGAAAGTTCCTCTCCATACATATTTTACCTGTTTGGGTCGTTTTCGTTTGAAAAACGAAATGTCCGGAAGATTAAGCAGTGTCGAAATAAACCAAAACATACATAAATATGGTTCTAATTCAAACGTGTCTTTTGCGTCAAATCATCATTGCTTATTGGATGAATGCGTCCTTTTTGATCTCGAGGTATAGTTGGCTAGTATAAACATATGTATGAAGCGTCTAGGATAAATTGATTTTCCTCACAACATAAATAGAGAAAAGGAGAGTTTTCCAAAACAGTTAACTGATTTAAGCATCCTAGAGCATCAGTTCCCCTGCTGTGCTATAAGCGAATTACTGGATTTCACATTAGATCAACCTAGGCCGCACTTCGCGTTGGTTTAGAGAGGTAAACGATCCAGTGAAAAGGTTACAAGTGACAAATGATAGGTTTGATGCACGTACTCCTGAGTTTTAGTGTATCACAAACGTAATTACGTTTGAGAGATGAACGCGAGATGGATGTTTACTTAAATTCAATGAAAAAATGGCTCCTGGTAAGCGAAGTAATTATTTTGCTTAGAAGGAAACGTTTGCTCTTCTTATCGACGTTTTATATTGTAGCGTTAAGTTATAGTTTTGGTTTCGACTAATTGGTCTTCCGAAGAACTTTCTAAACGTTAAATCCGCTAAGCAAGATCATTGGAAGTCACCACGGCCAGTCCATTGAGATTTTTTGGCCTTTAAAAGACACAAGCAAAACAGCGTCCGCTGCTTCCATTTACAGTGAACACATGGCCCATTATTGTTGAAATGTGTATTATAGTTATTATTAGAAATTCATTGGCTTTTGCTCGCACATTGACACAAACGTCTCACTTATTTTTTACACTTTAACAAATTGAAAATGGCAAAGATAAGCAATTGAAGTTTGGTCATGATTCATCATAGTACCCGTTGAATGGCTGAGGTACAACGATAAATTATCAGCCAAGTAACATAATCAAGGCCTAGCGATAACACATATCGTACTACAAAAATCAAACGAGTACTTCTAGTTTAGGCAAATCAGGACACTAGTCCCTTTTCTACTTTAGTTAACTGCCACGCCGAAGACACGCAGGAGGTAAGAAGCTGATGTCAAAAAACACGTTTAATTTACGAAAAGTTCAAGATAAATATTGTCGCTTATTACAGTATAATTGGGATAATAAAAAAAATCGATAGGATTCTACTTTCGCAGATGGCAGGCAAGTATTTTAATAGCAGAAATACGTAAATCTCGCTCCGTAACCACTCTACTACTACTACTACTACTACGTTGATCATAAAAATGGAAGCTGTATATTTCTGCCCCTTGAGTTGTTAGATACTATCATATGTTGCCTTGGACACAAACGAAGCAGCGGTTAGGCGCTTAACCTCGTGAAGGTACCTATTCTGCTCAATGAAACAATTTATAACTACACTGACGTCCTCTTTGATGCTTCTCTTTTCCCGTGTCCTAAGCTTTGTATAGCATCCTGCTATAGTCAGTAGCATTTACCTATAAGTAGTTATCTCCATGGTCCAGGATTAAACATAAACAAATACTAAATAGCCATGTACACAATTCAGCCTCGCTCGTTTCAGCTAGAGGTCAGCAGCCGTGGCGAGTCGACATTGAGATTAAACGAATCACAAAATATGAGATTTTTCTGAGAAAGAGGAAAGCCTAAGCTAGACGTACATCGTATGATTCTCTTTCGTTCCCTCTTTTCTATCTTTTTGTCTAATATCTCACACGGTAGCAGCTCACGGCAGCATGGCTAGTCGGCCGCGCTACCGTGAACCACATTCTATATGGCGCAAAGAGAGGACCACTTGCTCGCAGGTTTCTTGCTTGCTAGTACACGCTATGGCGGTGGTTTTACAACTGTACTCATCGGGAGGTCGTCTTTGCGACGACGCGAAGCGCCAACGAAATAGAACATTACCACGCATATTCTTGAACACGAACGCCAATAACGGCAGCAGACAGCGACATCGACTTAGCCTGTACACGAACGCTCACATCTATACCAACTACTATAGCAGCAAGAAGCGAGCATACATTCTGTAGTGAACTTGCTATTCGGCCCCCATAGCCTGCTTTGTATAGCGCTTTGCGGTGCCCCATCTATCGTCCACAGACTATTCGTCTGTTTCTAGCGGTGTTCCTTCCGTCGACATGACTGGGGAGGGAGATTTTGTGGTTTGGATACGATTCAGTTGAATGCGCCAATAGGCCAGTTAAGATGGCGCAAGTAACGCTCAATCACCATGCAGATATCCAGCCACGTTCGCCGACCAACGAAAGATAGAACAACAGCGGCAACACCGAACGAGGTGCTGAAGTGGTTATTATTCATACCAAAAGGGAAAGTGAATTCCGCAACCTGTCTTCGTAGGCGTCAGGGGAACTCCCAGCAGAAGCCGTTGTAATTATTTGGCAGCGACTCCAATTTGGGCGAAGGTCGACGGTCCCGCTGCTGACGATATTGTTCGTTGTATCAAAATTATATCTCCTTTGGATTTTACTTCGCCCCTGCGATGCGACGAGCTGACGTGTTTGCGAAAGGGCCGCCGCTGTGAACGGCCCACACGCGGCCGGCAGTGACCCTGTCAAATATTTTGCTAGAGAGTGCAAACAAGGTTACAGCGTGTGCGGTCAAACTATTATCTCACACACTGTGGAGAGCATGATTCTAGAGTTTTGCCAAAATAAAGTACGGTACTACATAACAACTCTCCCTCTGAAGCCCATAAACGCCCTCCGGCCTTTTTCTGTAACCCATCCCTCCCACGACGGTGTTGCGGCGTACTGTTTAGAACATGCCTGCCCCCCCCGCCCCCCCCCACGTGTTGAACTGGATTGAAGCAACTGTGATAAGCATTTTATTCTACCATCTCGCTTATTTTTGTTATTGGATTTGTTAGCAAGCGCGTTAATGTAAGATCACCACTGATTAGGGCGAATGTATCTATAAGCAACCGTAGGCGCGACACATATACAGTATTAATTCAAATCGGTTATACCTGTAGTACATTAATAACTATGTGCTGTTCACAAAATATCTAGAAATGCTTCAACAAGCTACTACATAGCATTCTAATCAGACAGCCAATCCCTTATAGGTTCACCCAGTTTTTTTATTTGCAACTTTTTTCTATATTGTGTAATCAACTCCACTGAAGGCAAATCCATTTCCAGTAATTGACTCTTCGCGTTAGCAATGGAAAGGCTATAAATACTCATATTTAATGTATAGATAAAACGCGAAATTAATAAAATTCTTAAAAAAAAATAGTCTTAAAATTCATAGAAATAAAAAGGTAAATTTAGTCCGGCTACTACTTTATGCAACTGCCGACCTTTTGGAAGTCCTTGACCCCGTTGGAGGAACTCTCGCATCCTTGACCTTACTGCGCGCCGTTCAGGGGTTAACCCGGAGACTGTAGCACGTGTCCCCCCCCCCCCCCCCCACTGCCGACCCCTCACGTGTCTTGTCTATCCAAGCCGTGCTGCCAATGACGTATTTGGGGTTCTCTGCTTCCGTCGACGGATTGGCTCTTCTCTAGTGACGTCACGTCGGTCTCCGTCGTGGGGCTTCCCTTGTACGTCGCCCCCCAGAAAGTGGCAACGGCGCCAAACCACACTCAAGAATGTCATGTGTATCTCTTTCCTGTAGGTCCTGCTTATGTTTAGGAGACTACGCATGGTAATGTCAAGCATAACAAATATTTGCTACGTACAAATAGTGCGTCACGTATCGAGCAATTGTTCGATGAACAGTCATTTAAACAATCGTCATTAGAAGTAATCACTAATAAGGATTAGGTCGTATAGCTGGGTGCATTGCAAATACAGTCTCAATAAATAGACCCCGACACTTGGAATGCATCATGGATTACAGGACAACGTCCTGCTCGTGTGTTTCTGGTGTACGTCTTTAAGCATAACATCTCCGAGTTGTCCATAAGGCAATCCCATAGCGACCGAGCTGTCCTCACAATCCTCCTGTAGCAGCAACCTTCGAGAAATGGGACACGCACACACGCACATACGCACATCCTCAGTTACTGTATATAGCGGCGGGGAGTAGCATGGCAGTGGGCTTCCCTCAAAATCTCGTAGGATGCGTGGCCGTTTCTCTGTGTCGTGTATGTGAGTGTGAGTGTGAGTGCCTGTGTATGTGTGAGTGTCTATGTGCGTGCAACACTAGGTTATTGTGAGCTGAACGTATGCGCTCTACCTGACAGCCTATTTGCCTTGTTCGGTATATCTCCCCGTGTGTGTGCGCTTGTGTGTGCGGGCGAATGTATGTACGTACGAGTATGTGTATGGCATGTGTATTTGGGAGGGTAAACTCGCGGCTGTCTGTACAAGGACGTGTACCGGCCAGCGTAAAGCTCGTATGAGACGGATTGGGGAAGGGACAGGCAAGCGATGTTGGAAGTCTTGCTTGCATTCCGAAGCGAAGCAGAGAAATACACAGGGCTGTGAGAGCCGGTTGTTCGGAGAGGGTGCCACGAAATCAAACACCTGGGAAGGGAAATGGAGGCGCTGTGCGTCAACATGGGCTAAGATGAGGGCTTGGCCACTCGCCACAAGTAGCGTGGCCAAATGGAGGGATGAATCGATGTTGCTAGGAATTGTGCACAATCGAAGAACCAAGAGGCCTGTTAAGCACGTTGGATGTATGGCCGTGGTCGTTGTAGTGGTGGTGCGACTGCGGGATGTCTCTCCGTGCTTTACCATAACCTGGGTTGGGCAGCCGGGCCCCCTGATTCGCCTATCGATTGAGTTCTGTTGCGCCTCAGAAAAGCAGTGAAGCAAGGCCAGATTTCGGGCCAGCGAGGTTCTACTGGTGGGAGACAGAGCTTCCTTCCCTGTCTGCTTGCCTGAGAAGGCAAATGGAAGCTGTCAAGGAGAAAAAGGAGGTAGAAAGGAGACGCGGAAGGCTAACAGCGGCCGAAGCTGTTCTGCTTTCGTTGGCAGATATCTTGACGCGACGCCTTTTAGCACGACGGTCGAACAAACACTCGTCCTCCACGCCAATTAGATTGCATCACTGAGCCGTAGCACTTCGCAAATTCCTCATGCGTTCGCCCCGCTGGCCAAATTGACAGTCACCTTCTTATTCAGCAATGAGGTAACATCGGTCGGTCGATGTTAGAGGCCGACATAGCGCAGAGCCAACACGCGGTCCGTCAGTGACGACCTAACGCTACGCGTATTGCGTGATATGCGGCAGTAGAGTTTATCGAAGCAGGGGGGCGTAAATGAGAAAGAGCTACTGAAGGCGTCCCCGATGCCCCCTGCTGCCGCGCCAGCTCAAAGTGAACAGTGATTCGGGTAGAAAAGAAATGGACGGAAACGAGTTCGGTAAGTGGGTCAGCTGGGCAGAAAAACACGTAGAAGCAACAAATTTATGAAAAACTAAAACGAAGCGCCTACCGATGGAGAAAATGGAGCCCGCCTAGGTACATGCTGCATGCGCTAAAAATCTTACTGGCAGTGTAGCATTGGGAACGTCTTTGTCCTGCCTCTAGATATGTATGACCATCCCTTCATCCCTATAGGCTACCAGACTGCAAATTGCGTTTCTAAGAAACACAAGCAAACTTGTCGTTACAATATGTTTAGAAGTAGTGTAAAAATTTTGTTCACCTTAGATCACGAAGGCAGTTCGCACGCTGTCGCAGCTCTTTAGAGAATAATAGATAGTAAAAAAATCGAGAAGTATTATTATACGATATTAGGTAATTTTTCCAAGTGAAGTATTTATGAGGTTACATTAAGATGGAGACGAAAAGGATCAATGGGTAGCTTGCTTATGTCAACAATGTTGTGTTAACGAACGGCGATATCGTTGTTTACGAGTCTGGCGGTTCAAGTTCGAATCTGCGTGAGCCGGACATTCATAGATGGCAGCTTGCGCACTCGCAAGACATTGTCTGAAAATTGATATTTAGGTGATCTTTTTCAGAGGTAGAGTAAAAAAAACTGCACTTTGTTTATTACTTTCTTTATATATCCGATTACTGTTGCATTTATATATACAGTATATTAGATTTTGCCTTGGTATACCTTTTCAATAGGAAATGGACATAACATAAAAAAATCCATAGAAATGCGTTTCTCTTATCCCCCCCCCCCTTATCAGCATGGCTTGTTGGCCCTGTTTAGTGGCTTATCACTTTAATAGGCCCATCTGTGACTCTGCAGCGTTGGGCCATACTTTTTCGAAGACGAGCACGAATAAGCTGGTGGCAATGCGCCTGTTTACTTTCGAGGGTCTGTTTCTGTGTCCGTGTGTTTACTTGAAGGACAACGACTACAGCCGCCCGAAGTGGTTACTCTTAAGTTGCGCGCGCTTGCCCTGTTGTCTGATCCATGAGGGATCACTATTTGATGAAACACGACCTATGCTCGTTCCTTCGTTCTCCGTGATCTTCCTCTAGGCATTGGGCGTATCTCCTCCCATCTTATTTTCCCGTTGCGCCCTATTGCGTCTCCACAGAACCATCGATGCAACCGCTGCCACTACCACCATCAGTGTTATAGTGGCAACGCATAGAGCTTAGAGAGAAGCGGCTGCTTTAGAGGCGCACTCGTTGCCCATTCTTTGAAACTTCGACTTATTCTACCAGTGCACAGCACCGCTTTCCTTTCGATGCGATGGTATGCGCCGCGCTGGAAGCTGCAGCCCCAGCCGCTGCTTCAGACGACGGAAGCCGCATCAATACCGTAAGCTCTCTGCTCATCTCTTCTATTTTTCTTCTACCCTTCTCTCACTCGCTTTTGCGTCGTCTATCTGCCCGGACCGTCTGCAGCCTCTCTCTCACTCTCTCCCTCGTTTTATCCCAACCAGGCGGAGGACACTGGCGGAGGAGTAGTCCTCAGAGCGGGTCCAGTCAGTGGTCATATTCGTCAGGCCTTCACGTTCACTCTTCGTATTTCAGCAGTGTCAGGACGCGGGGGCTTCTACTATTGTACGAAACAGCTCCTCTTCACCCCACCTACCTCCTCTGCCCCGCATCGTTCGTTTCTCGTGTTCCCGCCTCCCACCACCGTTGCGTTTGAGCCTGTGGTCGCTCTCTGGTGGCTACTCAACAGTAGTTTGCATTGCAGACGAAGCAGCCTGACCGTCTGGCTAGCTGGCTGCAGGAAAGCTACTTGAAGAAGCAGCTCCCCAGAGGAGGTAGGGAATTACAGAGTGAGCGAGAGCAACAGCGAAAAAAGACCAATAGAGAAGGGTGTAAAAGAGCTTACGTCACTCAGAAGATGGCTGATTTCGTTGCGCCGTTTCTGATAGCGCGCTCGCGGCGAGCATCAACAGCCTGTGCTGCCTATGTCCAGCTGTGAAAGAAGAAGCAGTCACCGCGCCGCCATAGCACCTTTTTGTTGAACGAGTACGCAATGTACGGCCGACAATGCTCACAGGAAAAGCTCCAAACTATAGGTGTTCATGTGTAGATGCAAGAAGCTCGTTTTTCGACACGACCGGGTGTACCTGTAGACTTTCCATTCAATGGGTTAACAAAATGCGGAAGTGAAAATCGTGAGAAAGATGTACATAGACAAATAGGCGCTATCAATCACTACAAGGACCCACATAGACGGTCATTGATCAGTTGGTTCGTTGCAATATCCGCATTTGTATAGCTTGTCGCTATTGTTATTGAGAAATAAAGTTAGTGTAAGGTGAATTAACAAAGCACTTGGAAACAAGCCGCAACATATTTTTGTTCTGAGGCATGGAGAACCTATATACGAACGCCCTAAAGAACATGGTCCTGGCCACCTAGAGTGCGACACGTTGCCTAACTTGACTTTGCAGCTCTAAATAAAAACATTAATGAGAAAAGCATGCAGGTCTCATTTATCTATTGTTCATATAAGCGTTAGATTTTGGGCCTTTTCGGATTTCTCCCCCGACAGTTCTTTCCTTGGGATTGCAGCAGTGCTTCAAAGGTCTGCTTTATCGCAGGCAGTTAGTGATATGTCTGGGTCAATGGAGTTGCTGGTGCCACTGGACATCCGTCGATTACCATCGAAGCCTTCGCTGTAAAAAGAAACAGATTTTGGAAGGAAATCAAATTTCAGCTGCTCCTAACGAAATTAGATTTTTCAACCCGGCAGTTACCAAGTGTTCCCGATATCGGCAGTCAGCTTTCGCTCTGTATACGGCCAGTCGTCACTACCCGCTCTGCTTTTTTTTCACAGTAATAGTCGAGCTAAAAGAGGCAGTAAGCCGGGACAGTATCACCATACACGTATCTGTTACCTAATATAAAGCAAATTTCAATCTGCACTTCAGCAGCGATCATATCAACAAATTACAAAATTGTCTTCATTTTGTTTTATAGCTATAGCTCCTCTTTCATGATCGTCCATTCATTAACGTGGAAAAGCCTTCTCAGAAAATACTCAAATTTACTTTCTATCTAATTGAACAAATGAGAAGTGTGTAGCGACTGCCATAATATCGCTCTCACTCCATGTTTTCCTCTATTCGGTTCAGTTTTCTGTGCATTTTTCTTTTTCTTCTTTTATCCTTTCACACAATCTCCCCTTAGTTAACTCCAGTAGCTCAGTGTCTACCTGAGCCTGGCCACAGAGCTCGCCAGCCCGTCGGCTTTGGATCTCCTTCGATTAAGCAGCATCAGTGCACCACTGCTGCGTCTCGACTGCTATGCTGTGGTTAAGCCGATCCGATCCGTGAGAGGATCGCTAGAAACTCTCTATTCAAACCGACCCACAGCAAGGCCATTCAGCAGCAGGCAGGCAGGCAGACAGACAGACAGACAGACAGACAGCAGCGATTTCAGGGCTTCGCCTGCCTGGATAGGTAAACGGGCACGGGATTGTACACTTTGGTATAGCCTTTCGTCGTTTATCCTCCGATTATTGGGGTGCAGCCCTCCTGAGCACCAGGACCAGGATTCCGCTTTCATCCCGTTACAACAGCTCATGGCACAGACTCCGAATTCAAGACTTTGTTAGGAGTTTGGTCGCGCGTGCTTGGTTAAATCACGATAGACTATCGAGTCTTTGCGAAACTGTCTCGGCTATCGCGAAGAGGAGCCATCGAAGCAGTGTCCTCAGGAGAACGAAACATGCAAGGATTGGACATATCCTACAGCGGCATAGTCTCCGGACCTGCAGAATGCCGGAGGATGTGCAAGAATAATAGATGTATATACAACAACACCTCTGGACTAGAAATATAAGTGATTCGGAATGTGACCAAAAAGGACACGCAATGCAAAGGTGTACTGGATTCAACTGGTTTGCATATTTACTTAAAGGATGGCTTGAGGATAAGCAATGACATTAACTAAATAGATTTTGCGATACAGATGAGTTAAATAGTGCCTCGATAAAAAGCGGGCAGAGGTGGTTCAGGAAAGGATACATACCTAGCCTTTCTAAAAATTATTACATCTTTAAATTTGCCAGGTAGAGCTGCACACAAATCGAAACCCTCAACAAAATGGAAAATATACTCGCGCATGTTATATATACGTACATATATACATAAAGGAAATCATGAAGTGGACAAAATTACAATTTTGAAAGAGAAATTTTAAATTCTGTATTGAAGAACAGCGAGTCGCACCCTCTGTTCCTTACGAACGGGATTAATTCGCTTCGGGAAACGCTAAGGCTGAGTTGTCAGTTAGGGGATTGGATTTATTTCTAAATTTCTGCGTTTTGTGATTTTGTACGGCGAAGCCGTACGTTGGAATTTACCATTATTGGAGTAGTACCACTCTAGTTGAAGTTTGCCGCTATTTTCCTTTGCTGTTATTGGGTAGCAATGGTTGTCGGCGCGCATCGATGGTTAGATGAGGTCATACGGCGTGACTCCACCTCTTGCAACATAGTATTTGATGCGTTCCATTCGGACGTTCTCCCAGTGAAGGGAGGTGATGTGACAGAGCGGCTAAGAGAAGTCCCAGGATTGATGATGATGAACCGAAAAGCGCCTTTACGAACCCCTCTCGCAGACAACTGATGTTGGTCATGATGGCGTCCCACAAGGATCGTGAAGCCGCGTGTCTGCCAGATAGCCCGTTAGAAGCTAGGGCTGCAACAAATGAAGGAGGATACCAGCTGAGCAAGAACGTATTATAGATTGGCGAGGTGCCTAGGGAGATGCGAACAATATAAGACGCAGAAATGACCGTAACAGTATGACGCCGGTTTAGAAGCTTGTTTTAACCTATGAATTGTGATGAACGTCTATGAGCTACGACATATTTAAAAAGGAAACTGTGAGTAAATAAAATTCAAATCCGATTCTTTTTCCTCTTATGTCCCATAAGTCTTGTTTATATTAACCGTTGCATGCGGAACAAAGAATTAGCTAGTATTCTTCACCTGATCCTACCGAACGTTATATTACAGCCACATTAAAATGAAAAGAACAATAATAAATTAATAGCAATAATGCGAGTAAAAAACTCTAAATATTGCTAATCATATACCAATACAATCACGTTTTTGTGAAATCATTCCACTAGATAAACGAACATTTTATCCTAATGCCCTTGTATGCTGTGGCACCTATTGTTTACCCGCATTTGTGAGCTTCAGGGCTCGACCGTTTCGAATAGTTTAGCCTGGAGGCTACGAGAAGACGATCTATCCAAGGAACCAATGGCGAGTAACTGATACATTAGACCACTGACTTCGTGTCTCTTGCTTTATAACACTATGGCGGCATGAGCTAGACGGGATGCAATCGAAGAGCATCGGCCATAGTGCGCGCGCGCAGTTACACATACACACCCTGGCCTGCATTGGCCAAACATCTTAATACTGGCCGGAGGTGTTGACTTTTAGATAATATCAGCGACTCTCTTCTCATCGTATAGGACGAAAGTTCCCCAAGTCACTGCCGTTTGGGACGAAATAGCCAACGACAGCGTTGGCCAGCGCAGCAGCAGCGGTGGCATCAGGGACCGAACATGTAAGGGGATTGAGCTAGCCAAGATTCGGGTGAACTCCATCCTACTTGGCCATGGCCACAGATAGAAAGACAGACGGACACATCTGCAGACAGAGCACCAGCCTGCGCTTGAGTTCATCTTGGCTCGTCAATGTTGGGAGAATAAACAAAGCAAGCGAATCGGGCTCAGCACGCAGACCCGAGCCCGGTAAAGTACTACTGCTACTAGTAGAAGAAGAAAAAGTAGCAGCATCCGTTTGCCTGTGGTAGGATCTGGACGTGTATTGCATTCCGTCTATGTCCCTTGCCGCCCTGGGCCCTCTAGACGGGTTTGGATCGCGGAGATCGCACGCCCTCAGCCGGCAGGTCAAGCGGACAGTAGGATCGAGGCACGGGGGCACAGCCGGACTCGCTCAGTTGCATGACGCAAGTGGCCCAATAGGCGTAAAGGGCAGGCTATAGACAAGGGTCAACAAGGGCGTCGTTCCGTATCACTGAAATAGGCTAGGTATCGAATCCCAATCAAGATATGTCCCTACCTCGAAATGAATTTCCGGAGTAGGTGGGACTCGCACGGTCTTTCAAGCGGATTGAAGTGTATAAGAACGCTTTTGGCCTACTGATAGGGACAGCATAGAAGACATGCGTACGTATATACAAAATGTGCATAGAGTGGCGCGATCCTTGGCGGGCTGAAGTGTCAGCCAGCCTATTCCTATTCGGCCGAGCTTTCTGTCCGCAGTAATAGTATTATATAACGCCAAAATGTGATGTAAAGACTAAAACTTCTGGTTTGTGTGCTCTCTACTGTCGGATATTGGCAAATAGTTTTTCCACATAAGCGTGAAGGATATCTGTATATATTGACATAACAGTTTAACATTACTGACGGTTGTATCTATGCACGAAGTATAGATCCCCTATGGCTAGTTCGAAACAGGATGTTCTATCGAATAAAAAATTGGCTTTCTATCTTGATTGGCCACTGGATTCGACAATTTACTGTTGTATATTGTCCTGATACATCTACAGCTGATCTTTAGTAGTTGGTTTGAACCTCTTGTGTTTAACGTCGTGACTCGCTTGATAGAGTTCAAAATATATGTCGGCTATCGGTTTGATTGTTTTACCTGTCATGCTATAAAACTAAGATCCAAGATGTATCGAAGGGCGCAGCCGGACCAATACCATAGCCGATTCCATTGTTAACGGAACTCTATCTTGTTAGCTTGGCCCTAGCTATGTATCATTTCGAGCTACATAAGTACTTGTAGGGTATCCTCATGTACCCATATGTGAAGACATCAGGGGTCCATTACGCAATTTAGCTAATACCTAAGAGATGATGGCAGTTTTGCAGTTAGAAGGCATGCTTGTCGATGCCTTATCAGAGAACAGGGTACACTTTTAATGTGAATACAACACTAGCCAACGGAGGGTCGAAATGGTCCTTCGTAATATGTCTTTGATGACCAACGGCGCCCGTACGATTGTATCCCAAGAAGACTTCCGACAAAATGCGGTTATATAAATGCCCCATTCCACCTTCGATGTGACATGATCGAGATTACAATAATCATCGTGCAAATGCACTGCCTAATACATGTCCACATATATTTACCATATTATCCAATGCTATATTTTAACAATACAGACACGGAAGCACTTTAAATTGATGCTGTGACCCCAAATAGGGTTTTGTTTTCACCAGTTGAACGGTGATCGAACCGGTGGTCACGCGCTGCCTAAAAAGCTTTTTGGCAGGAACATGCTAATCAATAGAGCCATGATACGGCACTGAATCGATATGCAAGCTAGAAATAGATAGGAAGATCAGGTACGTAGTCGTCGCCTGGAATCGTGCATTCTAGCGTACACAGAGATAATTTGCTCACTGAATTTTTTTTTTCAAAATTAATCTCGGCAAAGGTAAGATTTAGTAGAGAACTCTAAATGTCCGTTCGCATCCTGCCTACTGATCGTACCGGACATGTTTTACCTGGTACCGTTTTTACTAATCATTCTATTCTGTTCTTTTTTTGTTTTATTGCGATTGCATTCAGTAGCTCTCTCTTCGTCCTACCCCAAAGGTATATAACAGTGCGTATCGAAACAGATTTTCTGTTTTGCTTACCTCAGACTCTCCTTTCGGTAGAAGGATATTTTTTAGTATTATACATTTGCTATGCTAGTAAAGAGCTGAAAATTTCTAGGACGTCTATCAAGGATTCTTCAGAGTATTTTCCGTAAATTTTGAAGAAATTGAACTGTATTATATTTAAGAAAAAAAAAAATTGAACTTGATTGGGTGTTTCCAATGCGTTTAGCAGAAATCATTATGGCGTGCTTGTTTAGGGCGTAAAAGATATATTGAATATTTCTTTATTTAAAAAATACCTATAACTGGTGAAACAAATAAATAGTTCATGATGATAAAAATTATCGAACGCAGCTGCAATAGATATTTGACCGCGATTGCCCTTTCCTGAAATATCTATCGCTTTTTCTGAAAAATTTTTGGCTGAAATAACTGTAAAACAACGTTGGTGACAAAAGACAGATCTTGATAAGTGAGATCTTTCGCATTGAGCAAATTAAATTATATTTAGAAAAAAAAAAGCCTCGAAAATGGTTACAGCTAGGATAATTCTGGTGCTAGGGGCAAGGTGTTGTGAGCCTTTCACCTAAAACTTTTCGTTTTTGGTGGGTTATGGGGGTTTGGTGAGTTACTGAATATATGACATATATTCAAGAACTAAACCATAAATAAATAAACTTTATATAACATAAAGCTCACACTATGACTATCAGAGACGATCGGGAACGTTTTGTTAAACTTAACGGTCAGAGTCTGAACAGCCAATAATTTCGAATTTGCTTACGATAATAATCTAGGTGAGGCTGTATATGTATGTTTCGCAGGTCGTTGGATAAACGCGTTATTGTATCATCATATGGCAATTAAGAAAGCGGGAATTTGAAAGAAGGCACTCAAGCTTGTGAACATATTAGTGACAATAGAAAGCACACAAAGAAAAGCTCATCCTCTGGATAGATAAGAGCGGACCAGCCACAAAAGCGACCTAAAGGCAAAATGGAGCGTTGAATCAATTATTTACAAGCTTTAGGCTAGGTGGTATGCCGCTGTCCTTTTGGGTTACCACAGGGTCCGAGTTTGCGCTATTTTTAAGCATTATTGCTTGCTCGCTGTGATGAGAAAATCATCAAGGAAGTAAACGTACGATTTGCTCTGCCCGTTGTTCCATTAGTAGTTAGATACTCAATTTGATTTATTTCCGTTGCTTAAATAAATATATTGTATTTTTTCCTATAGTATTACACAATATGTCTACATGCTAAATGTTATACACTATGTTAAACAGAAGCAAAACGAAAATGGAAAAAAAATAGGAAGAACTATTGTGCTTGTAACAGTTACAAACATACCTATTTGCTCATGCCAAAAAAGTAAAAATATCTTGAGTGTGGAAAAACGAAGCTTATCAAGCGTTGGAATACAGCTGGTAAAATTAGAAGGACCACACAGGCGAAATAGATACAACTACCAAGCAAGCAATAGTTTTATCGATGAAAAAATCATTCGCTTACAAGTCCAGTAATCTCGATCTGTTCGATACGTTTCTATGCTGAATAATCACTTTGAAACGATCTTATTTGTTTTCCCAGTAAATACTACCGTGTTTTGCTGGAGTAATGGCATCCGGTAAGCATTAAGGGCGCGGTTTTCCCTAGAAAGTGGCACAAGAATCGCTTTCGCAAATATAAGGATATAATTGGCCGAACAAGGAATCGCAATACCCCGCCTGCAGTAATCAAGTGAGTGATACGTGCTTTGGATACATTTGGCATTTGCACAACAATGCAAGATCGCGCTCAGGAATTGCTTCTGAGGAAGGCTTAGCCCCTTCTGGGACGTCGCTACCTGTATCCAATGTACGTCGACCCACGGAACGGCGAAGGAAGCACAAAACATGTATTCTAATAATTGTCAGTCGGGCAATGCGTGTTCACAGTCTATCAGCAATTAAACTAATAGTTGCTAACCTTCAAGTAGATTTTTTAAAAATAAATACTTTTCTGTCATAGGCAAAAACGATCAACGATCAGGCTCGTGTTACGCCTTACAAAGGAACAAAAATTTGATACCTCCGCTAAGCCTCGGAGGAGAGTAACGCTGTATAGTTTTCTTTGCAGTTGATTAAGAAATCCTAATGAAGAAGGACGGGCTCATCTGCGACGTAGCGAAGTACCTGGCTACGCCTCATGGATAAGAATTACAGCCGGCCGCCCGTTCACCGCCTTGTCATCTACAACTCGTTCGGGTTTCGCAGCCCGCGTGCCCTATGTATAAATTACCGTACATGCATATTCTTACATTATTATAGGTTCATCGGATCAGCGCACGAGGTGATCGCCATACTCGTAGTCACCTTTTACCACGTACCTTACTACACTCGGATTAAACAGATTAGTCCGGAATCAGCAGACTGCCCGAACAACTGGACAGAAAAATAACGAAGACCAGTGGCTGAACGGAAGGTAAATACGGGTGAATTAAACCTCTGCTTTGCCCATCTTTGCCTCATCTTTTGGCTGGGTTAATCTGTAAAATGTAGCATTGAAAGGAACGTGATAGTGAGCTGATTTCGTGTGGAAGCTAGCTCGACGTTTCACATTAGTTCCACATTTTTTGTCTAATTACTTTGATATAATAAAATGAATATTTATCTCGATTAAAAGATCTGCTTCACGTGCATGTTACAAACAGGCTCTCGATAGAATTTGGCCCTGAAGTAGATAGAAGTTAATTTCCACACAATAACTGCCGAATCCACTAAGTTTGCTCAAAAGTGAAATCACGATATACTTGTATTAGATCAGCTTTATTAGACTGCCTACGTGCAGGGATGAATGTAGATGGCTAAATTGAATTCTCTCCCCGAGCTTGATGATCTATCGCCGATTGTCTCCCAGTAAGCGACTTCAATAGGCGACAAATATAAACGCGTTCACATCGAAGCCGTACTGGGAGCGAAATCGAGCATACGTTTGGGGAGAAATAGGGAGGCCATTTTCGACAGCAGCTTCGTCTCTTCTTTACTCTATTGATATTTATGTATCTGCTTCACCTGTATTTCATGAGACTGGAGGAACAGCGAATTGGCTCAACCTCAGTCACATGCTACATGGTCGGTCTGAAATGCCCTAAAGGTCGCATTGTAGAAACAAAACGTGGCAAAGGCCTGCTTCCTAAGACAATTCAAATATATCTTCACGCGCAGCTTCTGGCCTAGGGACAAACATGGTACATAAATTTATCATTATAATAACTCGTGTAGCCAGCAAGCTAAATGGCGCACTCAAGCGCTTATTGCGACTTTGGCTATAATTTTCCTAATGTATAATACCTAACTGCTAGAGCGTTTCGTAGCCTCTTTGAGGCCGCGAAACGCTGTGAACTTTATCGTTAAAGACTTATCGTATAAGACGCAATTTGTTGTCTGTAGATACACGTCCTATTTTAAATACTACCTACTACTAATAGATATTCTCGATTCGCTATATTAAGAAACGATTCATCTCTGATGTCCCTGGAAACGATCGGAACCTTTTTCTACCTACTCGTCAAAACGACTATAGGAGACGACCACAGGATGAGAGGAGACAAGTAAGCTCCGTCGAACACCACCGCATTTTCTTGGCCCTTTAACTTCCTCCTTCATTTCCGGCCTTTCTGCCAACTGTTCACGGCAGTACACGCGGCGGGGGGCGTCTCTCACTATAGTTGTTCCAGTGGAGTCTATGCTGCATTCGTTGCAGAGATCCAGAAGTATCTACAAGGAAAGGGCTGTGTTATTGACCAGGGGACCATCAACAGTAGGTAATGTATTGCTCATACACTAACTCTTATTCTTCTCAGTTAATACACAAAATATTCCACCATTTTTCAGTTAAACTAAAGCCGCCGCTGTTACCTGAAAGGCGTTTTTCATACTAGACAACAAGAGCAGAAATTCTAATAGAATAGCAACAGCATTACTCACAGAACTAGACCCGTTTTTCGTTCTTTTTTCCCGCTTACGCAGGATTCCCAGCGACGACTCTCTGTTTCTCTCATCTATACAAAGCGAGTTTCGCCCGCTGACTGTTCTCGCTGCGCTGGCTTCCCTTTTCCGCGCGAGCCGAAACGTCAGTGACGGGCGAGGCGGCAGCTCTAGCAGTAGACATAGACTGAGAAAATAGCTAGATCCTCTCTATCTGGCGGTGGTACACTTTATATATATATGCAGTCTACATTCGTACGGTAAATGTAAGAAGCAATGAGTAGGCAAGCATAGATAGCTTCCAGGATGATAGCATACAAAAGGCCTCAAACATGCACCTTTGGTGCCACCCACTTGGCCTGAGACATCAACAGAAAGAACAGTTCACCTTTGAACAACGATAATCAAAGAATCCAAGCGACATAGCAAGAGAGGTAGGTTCATTGAGCGCTCGAAAAGTACACAAAAAAGTGCAATTTTTTTCTTTTTATCTTACAAGTTGGCGAAAATGTCCAGCAGATATAGTCGGTAGGAAAGCAAGGGCTCGTAGCGCAGCGCCGCTAGGAATCTGCGCCTAGCTTGTTGGATGCAGCGAGGAATGGCTACGGAGGTAGGCTTTGTACGTCCGACACCCACTGTGCAGATGGGTTGCAGTTGGCCATCCACGACCCAGCTTCTCGACTGGCTTTCGCCCAGTGGGTTTCCAGTTGCTTCTGCCATCAAGACCCAGAGGAAACTGGGAGGGGATTTGCGACAATCACTGGCGTATACGAACAATGCTAGACGCATTTCCCCTTCCTTGCGTCTGCTCATCTTACTTCAACCCCCGATGCAATTGTTGGCAGTGCTGGCTGTGCAGTATGAATGAGCGCATTCGGCAGGTGGGCCACAGAAGTATGGAGGATGGACGGACTAGTTCGGATCTGCTTCTCCGATGGACCCTCAAACCAACAGCGAGGTACAACACACATAGTCCTACGCCCATGGCCTCCATATTGAAGGCGGATCGGTGCCGTTTGATGGGGCGACAGCCTGTTTCTTTGGCTATTTTTTTTACGTATGCGATCGTAGAGGCATTAAGGCAGCATAAGAGACTGCATGAAAGACAGGGAACGGAGAAAAGGAAAGAGATATATGGAAAAATAAAGGAGAAGCCCGTCGATGGAATAACAGAGGGAATCCCTACAGCGCGCCGGATCGGAGACGCGTTTTATTTTCATTTGCTTTGTTCCTATGCATTTCTCCTGATTAGTTTTGCACTTTGTCGAACATCTGCGGCTTAAGAAAGTGATGATTATCTTGAAATAGGGGAATAAGTTGACTAAGCTGGTACAAAAATGTAGGGCTTGCAAAGGCCTTATATTGCCGGTACGACTCAAACACCAAAGCATCGATAGTGTCTACGATATAATTTACACCCTAGAACTATAGGAGACATGAAGTCGAGAACGAAATAAGGATAATTTCGACAAATCGGTCTTAAATAGGATAACGTTCAACCATCCTTAACCTAGATCGTCTTAAAGAACGCCGTTCTAGAGTAGGTCAAGCGGAACGTGGCTGCAAATATTGGTTGATGGTCCTTCAATAGCTTAATCTAAATTGCGTAACAGCTGTGCTTGACGTGGAGGTGGATTCAGGCTGAGATTTAAATCGAAGTGATTTATGCCGAGCTATCTTCAAGGATCTCTTACCTAACGAGAAGGACACAGGTCACATGGTTTGCAGTATGATGATACAGCGCATGTTCAACACTAGCTACGACCAATCCGGTTCGCTCACGATGCAGGCGAAGGGAGCCGAAACTCATTCTTCGGCAGTGTTTGAAAGCAACATGCCTTGTGTATACCTTGAAAATTACATACAATACAGTACCTTCCTCGTTTGTTTGTCCAACTGTTATTAATCATATTTTGGAGCAAACATTAGATATAGTATTTTTGTTATTTACAATATAACTAAGGCTATCAAGGACACAAGCAGTCCCAAAATGTGGAGTTCTCTTCAACACCATCTAGTTCCGTGGCACCAAACGCTGAGGTACGTCCCGTAGAGGTGAAGACCAAACGACCAAATTAAATCACAGCTCAAACAATACCTCTTGAATTTGAAAATGTCGTCAACATACTTTATTCACTTTTACTTTGGCTAAGAAGTTTCCTAGGTTAATAGGCGTTTCCTAGGTGGAGCGCCGCTTCATTTGGAACACAGTGAAATGTCTATGATGCTTATGGCATATGTTTCTATCCGTATTTGCTTCTATTCTAATTGCTTATGCTTATTATTCGAACTATAAAAATGAACTACGCCCAATATCAAATGTAATGATGGGGCGCCAGGATGTCAACACGGCACAGAATGGGGCTGCCGTTAAGTACAATATATCGATTGACCCATCTATTCGTGTATCTTATCGTTTTAATAGTTATAACCAGTGCCAAATAGTATCAGTGGATTTGCGATCATATTTGTCGCTGGATCGCTACAAAGATATACTACAATGTATCTTTCAAGGAACTGCTTAATACGATTGATATTAGCCTTTCCTCTAAAACTTCTACTGCTACGAAATACGTTACCTATAGCAAGTGGTGCGCCCGGCTTTCCTTACGTTCCTTTACTTCTATCTTTTCTCGAATGGACAAGGAAGCAAACAGCTTGACAAACACTGAGCCGGCCGCGTGTCCATGTCAGCTGCAACCCCCGAGGGAAATTGAAATCCCAGGGAAGGCTTGCGGGAAACTGAGCAAACCAGCCGATGTTAGCATAGATACCATAGGTCCTTACCGCTAACTTTTCTCTGCCTTCTTTTGCCACTCTTTTCCCAACTTCCTTTGACTATCATTGCTAAAAACAGCCTAACCTGACGAATAGAGTAGAGCGAACAAATGAACGAATGAATACAATTACACTGCTATAGGCCTGAAGGAATAAAACCGTGTTGGCATTGAACGTAGATATTTAGTATTCCTGTTAAAGGCGTCCCTGCCGCTTGCTCTAGCTCCGTTAGATTGGTTGTAGGCAGCATCTGCTACAGCTCTCGGATGAACCATTATAACCCTGACTAAGCTTGTGCAAGGGTCCACGAAACTAACAGATAAGTAGCTGGTTAATTGTTAGCTCTAATACCTTATTGTACTCCGAGTTTGAATTTGGGGCCTGGAAAAGGGACAATGAATTTGTCGTCTTCTGCTACGTATAAAAGAGAAGTAAAGATTAACGTTGTCCGCTCTATTCCTATTGTATGTTGGACGTGTATGTATGTGGCTGTGACGACGACGACAATGGTAGGCCAAATAAGAATCGTTCTTGAAGTGGGTACGTTGGATGCGACGTCGTGAAGCGGCGTTTGGTGGACATTAAAATATAACTGGATATGTCATATGGCCTGCATATAAAAACAGTGCACTGTGATAGCAGTTTAAACGTTTAGCGCTGTGAAATCTTTACCGTCTTTCGAGGAGCCTGGCGGCTTGAAAGCTAAGCGTATCCATGCCGCATATGATAAGAAGGTTGGTATAATGCAACCTCTTTGGGTACTTGTTATCGAGATTAACGAAAATACAACAATTCTATTAGCACTGAAAAAAGACTGAGTCAAAATCCACTAATACTACTTCGTCTAGCAGACTATCTGCCAGCCCATCTCTACAATGCGCCATCCCTACTGTATTTGTGAGTGTATCTCGAAACTTAACGATGTGCCACTGCCATTCAGTCTATCATATTCATGTATACCGCACCCCCTTTCTCAGCGCTTCCCCTATCTGCCCCACGATTGCAAACGTGGATACGTATCAACGGGACTCACTGGTTTTGCCGTGGTAACTCGCTCTGCTGCCAGCTTCCTGCTGTTACTGCTACTGCTGTTAGGCATTCATTTTGCGTCAGCGCTCAGCTGCTCATCTACGTAGCATGCGTGAAGCGACAGTCCAGGCCCTACCGGGGCACGGAGACATCAAAGAAGCTGGGAGCAAAGTTGAATAATTCACTTGGTCTTCGGTGACATCCGGAGAAGCCTCACGATAAAAACCGGGAACGAGAGAATTCGGAGACAGGAGCTCATGGATGCACGATGCTCAAGGGGTGCAGACTTTCTGTGAAAGTCGGGAGAGATTCTTAGGGACGAAAAAGGGATTCCTATTTCGTCAACGAGGAACGAAATAAAGTAGTCTGGGAAACAGAGTGGCCGTGACTTGACGCTCTGTGTCAGTACTGGCCACTTATATGGCAAAAATAGAATTCACTCCTTGCAACGATTATCTCAGTGGAATACTTGCTGCTTATTGTCGTTGATATTATCATAGAAATGTCGTGAAATCAATTGATTCATGAAGTTCTTCTCGTAAGGTTACCGAGCAAGCAACAAAACCGGTAGACAGTTCTCGAACTTTAAAGTGATGTGTAATGTAAACAGGTTGAGTACTCTCCGTACCTGTTTGGGAACTGTAATGCCCAACTTGGTTCTTTCGTTGATTTGTACCTATTACACATCTATCTACGCACATATTAGGTTAGTCTATTTCTATATTGTGTGTCCGATAAAAATATCGTTTTTACACGGACTAACAGTGTTCCTCTCTTAGAAACGTTTCAGTGGCTGTGTTCCCGTGACGACGGCTAGCGTGGGCCATACCGTTCTCTCCTCTAGCGCCCGGGATCACGACCACTCGCGATAGGCGAAGTCTTACAGCACCCCACTCTTAGGTCTGACACTTTCCATCTCGCTTTTCCTTAAGCTTATCCCGTTGGCTTTCGTTGACCGGTTCACCAGTTCAGCGCGTATGCTTTGCCAATATATCGGCCCTCGAGATCTCCATAGGATACCCACCGGGCAGCTTCGTAGTGGGGTGGAGGGGCAAACCTCTTGCAAAAGGAGGCCTTGCTCGGGTTTACCTACTCGGTTGGCTACTATGTTCATCGAGTGCTATCGCAGCGTGGAATCCTTGGAGAAGGGGGCAGCTTGGTCTGACAGATATTGTTATTTACACGAATTACAGCCATCAGCTTGCACCTAACTGGAGCGGAGTGAAACTAGATGTCGTTCGAGGCTGGCCGCTCCTAGCTTGGACATGTCCTGCGAGTGTGACTCCGGCAAGGAGAGCGACTGGCTGAAGCTCCTCATGGAGTGAATGGACGCATGTTTTCAGCGTCTACTTAGTTGTTTGCTTGCCTACCACCAACGTAGAGTTCGACCGCCTGCAACCTCATGGACTTAAGGACTTTGGCACAGCATCTTAACCGAACCGTGATATGGCTCGTACACCTACAGCGCACTGACATAAATGATCACATCGATAGGCCGACGAAACAAATATCTCATGATAGTTATTTTATAATGAATATTTCGATATTTATTAAACATTAGATGCCAGGCGTAAGTATATAAAACCTAACGAATTGATTTGAGAGTGGAAATGATTGTATTTATGCCGGACATCTACGGCGGGAACATGGCTTCGATTACCTTTCACAATCTACACCTGCAAAATCTTGAATTCAAAGAATTTTTATATCAAAGCAAAAGGTAACGGCGATTCCTTTTACAATTAACATTGCATTCAAGTAACGATCATCTATAGACAACGTTCCCATTTCGTTGGCCTGCACTACGGTGTTCAACATCTACTGATCAAATTTGTAGGCCGAGGCAGGCCATTGCGCTCAAATGAGAACCTGAATGCTGGCTTGATTTACCTTAGCAGCCTGTAATCAAGTCGATCTTTTTGCTTTTTTTTATGTATTAGCCGCGCTGAGTGGCTACGCCATGAAATACGTTATGTGTTTCCTCTTTTCCGCTGTGAAGTGTACTATGTCGTTGCCTGAATGTGACAAAAAAAGGCAGGTGAACGTTACGCCATTGCGTCCCTTGAGTGTCGTGTGCCAGTTTTAAGATACTTACAAAAAGTGCTTTTTATTTATACAATCACTTTGACTGACCTTTTTAGTTTGTATTATTAAAAACAAAAGAAAGCCTCTATAGAAAGCTAGACCAACAACTATGATAAGTAAAACATGGTTCACTTAATTTAATCCACACTTCTTAGATAACTGCATTAACCCGAATGTATTGTCTGATATAGCACACCGTTGTTGTACATAACAATAGTTGCAAAAAGGCCGCCGTAATAATAACCATAAATACAGGCAGAACCCAAACAAGTAATGATAATTATCATTCTGGCTGTGCTCTCGAATGCAACGGTGCTTCCAGGCCGTGCATCCATTCTATCAGCATGCCTGTTCGATTAAGCGGACGAAGAATAGCATCGAAAGTGTCCGCCAAAACAAACATGCTTTCCGACAAATCGCCCAACTTGCGACTCGACTGACTTCATAGCCTCGGTTTCTGTTTTAGCCTTTGGACCACGCAGACGTAGTTGCCATCCTCATCCTTCGTGTGCGAATGCCACCATAAATGTATAAGGATCACCTACGCAAAACATGCTGACGAGATTTACCGGCTACCTTAGTACGTGCACACTAATCATCAACTGGTCTGACAGAGCAGCTAGCACTTATCAACAGAACAGGCCTAATAGACCGAAAAAAGGCCAGGTCGAAAAATGCTGTCGATGTTGCTCGATAATGATAACAATCAAAACAATAACAATCGAGAAAAAACCAGCGAATAGAGTTGAGTGACTGCTTTCTGCCGAAATTAGTACTCTCGTCTGCATGGTTTCGGAAATCTAGAAAGGATCACGACACAACAAAAGAGCTTTCGAATAGCACATAATACACAGAAGTTATTGCTGAGACACTGCCCGGTGACTCGATACAGGCTCGGTACCTTCAGCTGACGTCAGTGAAGGCTATAATGTTTTCTGCTACTATCGATTTCGTCAATGCTCTCCTGTTGCCTCTTTGTAGCTACTGGTGTACTTAACCAAAAATTTCACGCAGTTCACAGTCACAGGTAGCCATTGTTAGGGATGCAGCAGCTCGTAACGAAGTATAAATGCAATAAAATTCGAATAAATATCATGCTTTATGAGTTTTTATAGTGAAGGGTCATGGATCAATTAGATCTGGTAGGAAAGGTGCATCTTTAATTAATCGTGCAACGTTGGCATACGATTGCAGTTTAACATTGTATAGCCCTTTCAGCCTTGCTTTTGGGCTTACATTACAATAACATTCGTTACGAGGGTGAATCAAATGCTAATTCGTGATTATACAATACAATTATTAGTGTCCTAATTACTGAACATCCGATAGTTCCTGCAGGGCATATGCCTTGGCCGAGACAGGTCTCTAATGTCCCAATACGCCAAACACGATACAAATTCTAAACCATAATAAAATAATTTTCGGTTTTGTGCGGCAATCGAAACTCAACAGTCGAGGTGCGCTGTCTCATCTGAAGTCAACAACGGTATCCGCGATTTTCCTGCGGGTACAGGCAGACATACCCACGTAAGCCAATTGGTCGCTTGTGGCAACACTTGCCATGAGAGTCACATCGCAACACAACAATATCAACCCGTGCGGCTGGCAAGCCTACCGTAGGCCCAGCGGTTAGGACGTAACCCACGGCGGCACTATCAGAGCTGCGGACGAAGCCTGACGACGATGGCAGTTCTTCCTAACGCCCAAGTGGTTGCGGCCGAACAACATTTTCGCCCCACAGCTGGATTCACAGGGTGAAGGAGGAGGTTACACTGGGCGGCTACATTTGGCGGGGGGTGAACCACTTCCGTCGGGAAACACTAACGGCAACACTAGTAGCGAAGTTGTCGGCAAAACAGTTCAATTCTCGTTTGACCAGATTTGGCTTCCTATTTTTATCAACGTGATGCTTGAAGGTAGACACAATTTCAAGAGAAGTCGGATAGTTTGCTGTCCATTGCATGGAGCGTTATTTCGAAAATTGGCAAAAACGATGAAAATATACGTGATAAACGTGTTTAAAACACGCGTATGTTTTACGTGTATGGATTCATCTGACATTTTTTTTTGTAGCACCCCCTATATCGAAGCTGTTCTATAAGCTTTGTGTAATTTGTACGAAAACAATACGTGTATTCGGCTGGATAAAACAAATGATTTGCTGTAGCACTTCAGCAAATACCATATCAGATGAAACCGTTACTAATGTTTCAGATATATAGTATCTGTAACATTTGCTACAATTGTGTCTTCAATCAAATTATTAGACAAATAACAATTAAAAGATTGACCTTTGTTATGTTGGGTCAGTTAGAGATCATCTGCTTGAACCTCACTGCACAATACATTTTAGAATATGACGATTTTTTAGAAATGATAGTGACAAAATGACGATAATATCTCACTATAAACATACGCGGTCAAAACATCTGCCAGCACCGATGTCTTCGTATAGTGTAAAAATAGCATCGAAATAACCTCGTCAATTTATCTTGCGGCTTAATGGCAGAAAAAAAGATATCTTGTTGGTAACGTCACGTTTTGACTTTCCATATAAAAAAGACCCGATTTTTGTATTCAAATTGTAAAAAGTCTCATTGCAAAGTGTGATTTCCCTCTACGATAGACGATGCTCAGGCACTGGAAATGGGCAATCCGAACTTCTGAAGTGCGTATCACAAAGGTACACGATAGGACGCGCGACCGCGTTTCCATCAAGCTCGTGCGTCTGCTGCGCAAACAAATGAACCTAAATATCTTACGGATTAGCTGAACTAGGAGTCATGGCCCGCCTTCTCGCTAATCATACAGGTGATTTGAAAAGCGCTGTCAATGTGAAATCATACAAGCAACAAAAACACAAATAACACTTGAAGGGGATAGGAAACACCATCATAATTCTACTTAGGTGAAATTGTACATTCTTTCCGGTCTATTATTGTTTTTAAACGAAGATGCATTTCATTGATTGACGGCAATGGAAACGTTAACGACATAACAAAAGTGACATTTTTAAATTGTCTCTGCTCAATTGAAAAGTTCGTCTGCTTCTGCGTGACAGAGTCTCTTCAGTGGCGTATAAATCATTTTTAATAAAAGATATTGATAAAAACTGTGCGGCCTGTATAGTATATGACTATTGGGAGTAGACGTGTGTATTGATGCCTGTGGTTAAACACAGCACGGGATACCTCCTCATCAACGACCCCTTGTTCCTATATGCGATTGGATGCATCCCTTTTCTTGCCACACACAAACGAAGACTGAGTGTCGCACCCCCTTGCACCAGTAATTCTGCTCTCCCTTTACAACCATACCCACTGTCTGCGCTCGTTGAGCCAACAATTCTTGTTGTTATAGGTTTACTCGCTGTTGACCTGTACAACAAAATTCTAATTGTTCCAAAGAAAAAACACAACAACAACAACAACAGATAGAAAGAATTAGAAGTGTAAATGTAGGACGTGTTTCGCCTGGGGTGTGGGCTGAAATCGAGAAGGTTACTGATGAACCCCACAGTTAGACGGCATATTCTAACATTTTAGCTTACGTATGCATGATATATATGCTTTGTTTCGCATCTGCTGTGGAAAACCATATAATCCGTTTCAGAAAAAAAAGTTTTGCGTTTGAATTCGCTACAATTCGAGTATTTGCTTATTTTTCATACGACCAAAAAATGGGGGTTGTCAGGACCCAGTCTCATGTCGTTGTCCTATAAACATGATTGTGATATATTGTCGAATAGGTATGTGCGTTATCATCAAATGTGGGGCTTAATGGCATAGACATTCGCAACGCACATAGTGATTAATGGAATTATAAATAGAAATTTTAACTTGAAGCTAACTTTCTTACAGGTCAAAATCACGTCGCGCTTTGATTAATCATTTTCGATAGGATACGCCACCTTTTTCTTCTACCTCGCTTCTATTATCATGCAGCTGATTGTTCCTATCCAAAATAATTACCACACAAAACTTGTTTCCCTGTCAGCGGACCCGGCGGATCTGCCGATGGGGCTCAAGGATGCGCCGTCTATTTTCTCCAGCGATCTCCTTTGGCTATTTCAACCCAATTTTGTCGAGCTGTTCTCCTCTACGCGCACGCACAGACGCGCATTTTATCTTTCCCATCCCATCCCATCTACCGTTTTCTCTGCCCCTCTCGCAGTTTTCCTATTAATACACTTCTATCAATCGCGGCCTCGCGCACCAATTCGTGCAGCCGCGGCTGGTCCGGTACGTGGGCTGCTCAGCGCTAAAAGGGGAAGGTCGATGTGCAAGGAATTTTTAATACCCCCTTTTATCCTGCCCTTTCTTCTCTCGACTTTTCCCGCTTCGGAGGCTAGTGGGGGTGCTAGCAATGCTTATGGGGACTCCATGTTCCTCACTACGAGCTGGTTCGCTCCCCTAAGCGGCGGTTTAGTTTCCGTTAGGCGACCGAACTCTACACGGCCGATCTCGGTTGTGCCCATTCCAGAGCACCCATGATGGCAAATGGATCTGGCGGCCGAAGGGGATCGATAAAGGGGGTAGATATCCGATAAGCCCAAATGACTCCTTTATTTCATTCCGTCCACCGACTACTGCCACTGTGAGCGACTACGGAAAACGTGAGTTCAGTGTAGGTATATTTTCTCTGAGAGACAGAAAAACGAGGTTAGCTAAATGGATGGTTTCAGTGCATAGACTTTCACGCACTCTGCTTTAATTACGGTCACAGCTAGACCTGTGAAAATCTGTTAACGTTCAAAGTAAATTGTATTCCATCTAATTTACTGCTTTCAAATCTAACACATTGCCACAAGGATCTTTGCTTGCTATTAGCGCAGCTGTTGATTACGAGATGGCGAGGCTATGTGGCACTGTACACCGAAAAATTTCCTAAATTATCAAGGTGTGTTTTTCTTTAATTCAGCTGGTCACACAACTGCTCTTGAAATCCGTTTGTATATCGAAGTTTTTTCTATCTGATAGCAACGCATTGGTGCGAAGGTAATGGCCATTGGGCTTGCATAAGTTCGCTGAGCGAGGAAAGCAGTTTTCTTATTCAAGACTGGATTGAGTGCAGCGATAGCATTAGGATTTGTTGTGGGCTATTTAGTTGAATAACTATAAGCTTATAACCTACATGTACGTCATATACATACATATATATGTGTGGTGATTTGGCCAATGAATAGAAACTGATTTAGTAGGTCCCTGGTGAAGCGTGATGGCCTGTTGAAGCAGCATGATAGACTTTTCTCACCTTGTCCCTGTTCGTTACTGTTTACTCCTTTGAGAGCGGCTGGACCCACGACGTGAGGGCCGGCGTTGGTTTGGTGTACTGTACTATGCTATTTGCTGCGCGTAATCACGAGTTAGATTACGTGGCATAAATTGAGACCCACACATTTTGCCCCAGGGCACGATGGTCTGGCCATATGAGAAACGACCAACGTACAAATATGTTCCCCCCTATCGACACATATAACTGGACATATATATATATATATGCCGTGCTGTAAGTGTGAAAAGGTCTGAAGTAAGTATCAGCTAGAATTTGTTTGTCCATGTGAACGCAAAGGTGAAAAAAAGGCCAGGGGCAGTAGGATTATTACACAAACCGTCAGCTGTCTATTCAACTCTACAATGAAATGATTTGAGCTTCTTTAACAGCCCCGAAGAGCTGGGTCCTAACCAAAACTGACGAGAGGGTTGATATGGATAATAGGTACATGGCCTGAAAAAACTGCAGTTGTTGAAAAGCCCAGTGTTAGACAAAGCCGATTCAAAATTCCCAGGTACATGAACAAATCACAAATACATTCAACGACTTAGACGACTAAACCTTTGACTAAAAAACAACAGGCGCTATTAATACAGACCACGCCAAAGACATATCACACGATAAGTGTAATTAAATAAATAGGCAATAAAGGCATTTGTTACAAAAATCAGACAGTGCCATAACACAGAAGTTCGGACAAACAATACACTGTTTCAATGCGCCGGTTCTCCCACAATCTTAACCGGGTTGTAACCCGTTCTATGTTCTGGCTAGAATTCCACACTGGACTTCGATGCCGTGTTATAGCCCTCGTGTAAACAACGTTAGTTCGTCTTGAGGTCCACAGCAGTTTACCACTGCTAAACTCTCCAGCAGAAGAGGTTGACGTGACGCTCATTAAGGCTGCCTACAGAGGGATAAAGTCTCGCACGCGACTGAACGCTCATCACATAAAAAATAACGGGCCTTACTGTTGGAAAAGCTTAATATTAAGAAGTTTTCAAATCAGTTTTAGCCGCTACCTAAGGCAAATTGCAGTTAGTAGATTTCTATAGCTGCATAGCTCTATATAGGATAGACTGCACATTGTAGGAACGGATCTATTTTAACTTAACCAGAGTTGTAAACGAGTAAAATGTCAAAATGCATCTCAAGACACGTAACAGCTTTCAAAGATTCTGAAACAATTCGATCAAAAATGATATATTTTTTTCGGTAAATTTGATGTGTTTGATTTCCTGATAATTGTTTGCCCTCCATAACACTAAAAGCACTTAATTCCTGAATTGAATCTTGATTGTGAGTTTTTTTTATTTTTTTTATCGGTACACCTTTGTCCTTGGCCGGATTTAGCCCCACTGAAACGACAAGAGCGTGACTACCTCACTACGCCCATCTACTCCTGTCGTTTAGTTCGCTTATGAAATGGTGGCTTGTAGTCACTCGCGCGGACGAAACGCTCAGGTTGTAAATCATATAACCTGGCACACTGATGGAGATCAAGACGCCCTGGATCATCGAGGCTCCGGTGACACCTGAAGATGCCGGCGACAACGAGAAACGCCTGAACGAAAAATATCGATAGCAACCCTACAGCGTACTAGAAAAAGTCACAGTGTGAGCTTAATACACAGCTGTTACGGCTATTGCCATTCAATAACCCTGGGCGCTGAGAAGCATTTGAAAAATGCTTTTGCATCGTGGACGTCCTCTTTATGGTGGACATTGACATTATCAAAGCGTATATTGGTAACCTCAAACCCTCTGTGATGTGATGTTTTGCAGGCGGTAGTATGACCCACCCTTGACAACCAGACATATATCTCTTAACTTCAAATACTATTTATTCTGCTAGTAGTTTTTCATTCGTGCACCTGTGCCAATACGCACACACTCGCCATTAACTACTCTTAGTTTGCGTTCGGTGGACGAATAGTCGAAAATTGATTGATCCATCAAGTAGCTGAATAACAGTGCTTCAATGACAGGCTGACACGAAGTCGCCAAAGGACCAATTCTTACTGGTGGATATGAGTAAGGTGTGCATTTTTCTTGGGGTCGACGTTAACCTTGGGAATCGCCGCACACACCACGCTAAGATTCGGTAGGAAACTTCTTTTCCATGCTTGTCAGAGGAACAATAGGGATATCTATGTTAGCCAATACACATAACCGTTTAGGGAATTATACTGTTTTTTCAGCGAACCACGTAGGGGTATTTGTATTCGCGAGTCGTATATAACTCGATTTCTACCTTACTATCATCATATTCAGCAGAAGTTTTCACGCAGCTTGAAATGTTCATTCTACCATCGTGTTACATTGGCCGACGAGTATCCGGACAAACACAAGACACGAGAGATGCATCTGTATGCATACGAAATGAGAAAAGGACAAGCGGTTTTATTTGCCTGTTACATTGTGCCGGACCCTGTTGACATCATTTTCATTGACGCCGCATTCATTGCTTGGCCGGCGGCCTGAAACGTTCGAGGTCGACAAAAGGATTAGCGCTCTGCCAATGCCATTTCCCTGTCTCGACTAGACTCATTTACTCTGCTACCGCTTTTACTTCTTCTTTTTCGTTATCTCTATTGTCGAATTTGGTAACAGCGGGAGAAATAACAGGCCTTACCCATACGCAGATCTATGTGGGCCGTCAGAATTGCAACGAGAATGGCTAAGCAAGAAGTGCGATAACGCTTTGAGTGGTGCATTTCGGCATCTTACCAATAATAACAGTACGCCGGTGCCTTTCGAGCCTGTGTACCTAGAGCTGACGAGCGATCTCGTGCTGACCGGCTTGCGCTGAAGGTGCCACCGAGCATTAAGCCGTCCGCTTTCTATCTGTTATGATTTAGGCCAGCACATTTAGGTCCAACGGTTCGCCTGGCAGGGAGTGGCTACTTCGACTACAATGGATACGGCTAATACTACACGGAATATGATGCATGCTGCGGTCTTCTCACTCCTCGCTTGGCAATTTCCTGCTATACCTGCTGGTAGCAGCTCTGTGCATGTGTGTTTGCTGCCAAAGACAAGAAACTGTCTTCCCTGGTCACTGAGGTCTGTGTGTACGTGCATATGTACGGAGTTGTTACGCATATAAGAGTAAAAGAGAGAAAGATAAAGAAACAGAGGTAGCGATAAAGCGAGCAATGAAGAAAGACCAGTCGTTGAGATATGGTATTCATGCTGGGTAGGCGTCTTACATTGACGCGTACAAAATAACCCCCTCATTCCCCCTTGAGCCTGCCTGCCTGCCTGCCTGCCTGCTTGCCTGCCTGCCTGTATTTCTCAGCACGGGAAGCAAAGCGTGAGCAAAGCCCATAGACAACTTATTAAACGTTTTAGAGCGTTCCTGTAGATGTATATGTGGTGCTGCGACTGAATAGGAGTGCACGCCTTTTCGTGTACACAACGCATTTGTATGATCTATGGCAGTGCAATATTGCCGATGTCCTTGATTTGTGATTATTATTGAGATAACGCGACAAAAGTTAGTGCTAAATCTCTAGGAATAATTCCGTGATAAAGGATAGGACTGTAATATGGTTTTGTGTGAAATGGGCATAATCAGTTTCCCTAGTCTTAGCGGAGCCTTGGAATGGTTAAGATTTTTAATTCATAGCGTACATACGTACGAGGAACATGCCTATATGGCCTTCGCTAAACCAAATCTGCGTAATATAATAGGATCCACTTAGCAGAATGTCAACGTTTTCGATTTTCTAATTCCTCAAATGAATGCCGAGCCTGATCAGTTGACAACGATACCCGTATCGATGTTGCTTTTTGCGTGGCGCTATCTTTTCAAGCAGATATGCTATGACAATTATACCGATGATCCGCGAACAAAGGAAGAAGATGCCGCCCCCCAAAAACCATACAAATGTTCTCTCTATTCTCCCGCTCAGAAGCCGGAGGCAGTCGTACACTAACATTAATGCATTCTATTTGGAATAATTTTAGCAATAGCTATGTTACCTCTAAGAACTCCAGACGCCAGACGATCAGTTCAAAGCAAATCCAAGCCCATAATTTAATCAGATACCGTAAATTTCTTGTCCAGTGATCTTGTGTAGCAGGTGACGCAAAAAGATTCCCGTGTAGGTATTTAATAGCATCTTATTTTCACAGTAAATCTTTGAAGGAACGCATAAATATATTTAGTAGTGCACTTCAAACATGGAAGCGTTGCTGAAGGTGTATGTCAACGAGAATAAACTTTAATGTCCAGTATAAAGCAGCACGTAATCAATCATCCATTATTGTTAGAATATTTTTCGAACGAATGCGTTCTGATGGAAAACATCTTTAAGCTATCTTCATAACGCTGCGTTAATTCGGTAGTCCACCTTTACGTTGGCTCTCTGCCCAGTCCTTACCGTGAAAACCGTTTGTATTTCGCAGTTGTGTTAACAATCATCCATTTAGAGGGGCTGCAGGTGACGCGGTGTAAAGTTCGTACGAGCTGATGTGAGCTACACCTTAGTCTTGCCTTGCGTTTCAGTAACAACGGCAATGTTATGATGCGTTTTCGTGCCTGTACCGCCTAACCACGCCCGACCACATGTTACCGTTTACTCCCATCGTCATAACAAGCAGTAGTAGCACACGATACCATCTCATCATCACTAACGCTACTACAGGGAGCGGAAATCTTCAGTGGCGACGACCCATCACGGCAGGCTTGCTATCCAGCATCTTGGCGCACCGTCCGTTAATTCGTTCCTCTCCCTGTTGTAGTTCCCGCGACCCCACTCGAATACGACAAGTCGAAGTATGAACGTGTATGTGTGCGCGCATATCTCTATGCAGGTTTCTCTAGCGGGAATCTCTGTAGGAAAAAGAGACAGAGGGGGGGAGCAGCGCTGAAAAAGGGGAATTATGGGCAAAGGTTATCCCTGAACAGCCTTGTTTCTGGTCAAGAAGAAGGAAACGAAGTAATGGGGGAAGTGGGAAAAACATTAGGGGGTGGGGGCGATAGGGATGTTATGATTTACGATGGCCATGGCTGGGGAAAAGGGGGCGCTGATCGCCGCTGTGCCTCTGACTCACTCATTCACTCCTACTCCTCGTCGCTGGCTGCCATATACAACCATCTCCTCTCTGCAGGCACCCCTCCGGCGATCCCCTACATTTCGTTCTTGTTGTGTCTGTCTGCCTGGCAAACTCGCGAAAATATGAATTTGACGACGAGAGTATGCATGCAGCTAAAGGATTCATCCCTACTATAAAAGAGCTGATTTCACCGAGGCAAGAACAAGCGGCATTATGCCCTGTTACACACGTAGCTTGCATGCGTTCCACTTAACGCATCACGATATTTAAGTAACGTGTGAGTAAGAAGTCAGAGTTGATGGAAAACACAGCTTAACCGAAGCCGAGCGTGAATTCATCTACGTTTGCACAATCGTTTCAAAAATTAACGTTGCTTTACTTTTATATCGTACTTTATATATTTTCCTGATTTCCTCGAGATCTAACACTGTTGAGACTCTAGCGAAGTGCGCTCTTTCGTTGTCAACTAAAGGTCAGGCAGTGTACCTAAATAAGGTGGGTGGGCCTTCACACAATAAATCTATGTTGTACACACTAGAATTAACCTACGCTTGTAGTGAACATGTCAACCATTAGAATCCATATCGGACGAAGTGGAGTTTCAGAGAGCTGTGCAAGCATTTCATCAAACTTGCTAGTTCTTATGAGAACGGTTTCCCCATCCAATAGAAGCATCACGTGTACTGCGAGATGACTGGCGGAATGCCGAGTCAGGAAATAAGCGTAGGGGCTACGGCGCATTTGCTCGTATAAACTTTTCATCGAAATTTAACGTGGATAAAGCAAATTTCCATCAATTCAAACCGGGAAATCTCTCAAACATTAAATAGAAAATCTCTATGTCAGTAGAAAAGTTGATACGCCGAGGGGATCACCTGGTGGTTTATTTAAATAGACACAGCAATTTATACCGACGATATAAAAACACTTGCGCTCAACCAGTGTTAACACGCAGGTAAAAGGCATAGCAGACACGTTTGCGCGCAACTTTTCAAAAGATTTAGGTTTGAAAATGTCACTTACGGGAGTCTTACAGAGTGTCTGTCGCGTCTAAGGTAATAAATTCTCTAATCTTACTATAGCTTTACCTCTTACATATATGGTCTGTTCTCAAATCAAATAAACGCAAATGAACGCAACTTCGGGGACCAATTGTAAAGCACGAAAACGAGATATTTTCAAACGGTTTCCACTTATAAAAACGGTATTGCTCTGCTTTGCACTGGCATCGTATATGTCAACAAAAAACAGTCAGTAAATATTTATATACAGTTGAAAAACGATGTAGTAAAATTGCGAGCATGAGTATTTTGTGGCATCGCCTCTTGCTTGACGAGAGCTTCTAATGCAGTTTTTTCACTGTCTTAGCTCTATTCCCATACGTTCAGGATTTTTCACGGGAATCTGAAACATTTGTTACTGCTTACCCCATTGGATGCTACGGTTTTCCAGAGGTGCTCTGTGGGATGAAGGTCTGCCGAATTGGCGAAGCATCTGAGCGTAATTGACAATAAATAGCGTAGATACTCTGAACTCTTTAATAGGATGCCTCATCGCGCATGAAGATGTAGTCACCGTCAGGAAACCATTCTCATAACTGGGGCAGCATTATGGGCTTAATAGTCACAGCACATTATACCGCCCTTCTAGTAGTGTCTGTGCGAAATGCATCAGCCCAGTGTATTTGCCAGAAAGCATTACAACTTTTGATAGATGTTTGATTCTAAGCACGATGCAATTTTCGGAAAATCGTTTGCAAACACGTTTGAAGGTAAAAAGGGCTTTCTTTTGTTAATAGTGTTGACATAAGACTAATATGAGAGATAAATTTTCTCCTGGTTGCAACAACGTTTTGCTCAATCAAAACGGCCATGTTTCGTTCGAGCATTCGACCGAAATTTCTTGGCAGGTATACATCCGTTGAGGCTCAATAATCTCGTAGGGTTTTTTTTTCGAAACATATATCACCAAGCAAGTTTTAAATTATACAAAACAATCTGCCCCCTTGCAGACACAGGTATGGATTGCGTTAATCACGCAGTCCCAGTAACAAAAGGAGTTCGGTCCTGCCAAAAGGAAGTGTGGCGTCGAGGTGACTGGCGTCCTCCTCGACGTTTCCAAAGCCTTTGATTCATACGAGAAGCAACGATCAGAAACAGCATCACGAGGTGTGCAGACACTCCCTAACTAACGGTGCTAGTATATTCTCGTTTTCCAATAACACTAACTTACCTGGTTATAACGTAGTCTCACCCATGCAGTCGTCACCTCTCTGTTTACTTGGTGTGAACGAGGAGGTAGAAGCGGATGCAATTTTGAGAATGAATGGTATTGAATCATATATACAAGCGAAAAACATGTTCATTCAGCAAATTCATTCAGACGATGACCGCAAAGTTGTCCTGATTTATTGACTTCTGAATCTCACCTATTAGCCAGCACCTATTTCAAGGCCTGCAGGTTTAGCAACGTTTAAGGTAAGCGAGACAACTGTATTGTTGTTACATATTCACAATAGATTTCGCTATATATTTCTGTGTCTTCATGCGCTTATCGTGTTTTCATTCAAAGCTTTTGTTGTGTTTTTAGATTGTAGTCTGAAGATCAGACTCATCCGAAGTCGATGCCGCATACGCTCAATTCCGAGAACTCGCTATCAACAACGTAACTTAACGATTGCTTACGTGCAGTACAGTGATCAACGTTTTCTAATTCTAAGCTTATAAGAGAAAAGCTTACCGAACCTAACATATAGTGGGAACCTTAGGCATAATACAGTTTACTCGTCAAACATGGCCAGAAACGGGTAACAATAACAGCACCAAACTACCATTACCCATGGGCCAAAAACCTTTACGTATATTAAGCTGTGCACCCAAGATAGCAGACAGGATTCCTTTACATGTTATAGCGAATAGAGCGTATTTGTCTCAAACAAGCAAAAACATACACAGGTTGAATAATAACATACATCGTATATAGCCAACCTATCTCCCAATCTAATGATAAAGTCTTACACAAGACCGAACCAAAACAGTCATGCATGCTTCTCGCCTGTCACCCACACTGTTGTATTCACTTCTTGCCAAATCAAAACACCCATCCGTGCTTCCTTTTTTCCGAATGACACGAGTAGTAAAACAAAAAAAATAGATATTTTTAGGCTATTAAAAACTAGAGACAGCAAGTAGATTTCAAGTGAGAGATCTACATAAAATCATTACCGCTACGACGGCGGTAATTACCACGCTTTTCTGTGATGCTGTATTTATATATGGACTTGATATGATCCACTCTTCGTAGCTTTGTTCGAAGTTAGCTGATGCGCGGAATAGGGTGTACCATCGAATGAATAGACGACGTCAGGATTCGTGACTCTTTCCGAGTAACTAAGAAGGAGATAGAACGCGCAAACGCAAATCGCGACAAGTCGGCATAAATATTAACGTCAGTCGGTAGGACAGTAGTGGCATAAAGAGATGGACGCATAAGTGGTGGCTTCAGCCCTCGACCGGGCCCTGGACAATGCTACGTTAAAGCTGCTAACTCACACTGCTTGCTTCGACCCTGGGGCATACACAGAACTCTAGCGTAGCCAAGATCGGCACTCCTTTGTAGCGGAAGTGCTATGTCAAGACAAGCTACATTCCCCCTGGAGAAAAGACGCTGTGCTAAGTATGTTATCATCCGTGCAACAGAACGATCCTGAGCAGGAGACTACGCACTTACCTCTCATGATCTCCTGAGCGACTTTCCGGTCTTGGCTGGGCTGGGGGATACGACAATGCTTAAGAGGAGTTTGTTGCTATGCTCGAAATGTATGCCCTCAATTTAAAGGCGTGTTTCTTTTTTCTTTTCGTTCTATCAGATTTCTTTTTATCTACTAAGCTATTAAAATTGTTAGCTTTAATTGGCCCGATGTCCACAGGCTCCTAGGAAGTTACTTTCGATACTACTTAATGCATTGGAAGTGCATCCCTATGCGGTCCTATGTTACATTAGACCGCTACTGAAGATACGGAGCTTTGTTATGTCTGCATTACAACAGTTTATCCAATTTCCCTATGGAGTGCTCCGGAGTACGCCGATGCAAGAACTTTGCTTTGAATCCTTGTGCAAATATCTAAGCTTGGAGAAATGAATTACATCTTTACTGTTTTGGGATATTTCAGTGGCGGCGCACCAGAGCGGAAATTACCGGTTATTTCTGAGCCTACAGATACTACATTTCTGGGCATGTTTCAGCCGTCGAATACCAAATTACTGATTCAATATCTTCCTATAATACGATTTAATTTTTTACATTTATTTTACTCCTTACCTTATAGCGATTTAAAACCTCATTGCTACTCCGTTACGCGGGTTGTCACGTCCGCTTTATTATAGACATTTACGTCTAGCCTCAACGCTAGAGCTTCCAGAAAGGAACTAGTAAAATTTTATGTAATCCCACGTATTTATTACAATGAGATGTTTAATAAAGAAAAAAAAAAACAGTTTAATAACAGGCGAACACCACTCCCCGTCCGGAAGACCACTGAAAATATGTTTCAGCCCCACATTGCATTTTTGTACATGACTTACGCCCTTACGCGTAACGGATATTGCTTCACACATGAGTGTTTTTCATATCTGCATACCGGCCTAAGTCCATTATATCAGAATCATCTACAAGGACATGCTGACTCACTTGTCGAGAGAAAAGGCCTTAGTTACCTGCAGTGTCCGTCCACGGCGGGCCCCTAGCATTTCCACGTCCCATAAAATTAAAGGCTTCATCCAGGTTCCTTCGATGAACCATGTTATCAGAGCAATAGTATGGTAAAAGGACTCCTTTATGCAGTATGTCGACAAGCTCTTTTAGGGCTGGGCAACACGGTACGAGAATATACGTGACCGTATACAAGACAGCTGCAAATATCGCAACGGTCAACGCCACCGTGATCAGCAAAAAAAGCCAAATCAGCATCCAAAAAGCACCTAAAATGCCTTGGACAGCCATCTCTAGCTTTAAGTGCCGCAATCTATTCGCCATAGCACCGTGCTTCGGCTAACGCTATAGCTGTACTAAGGTTCTTTTTGAATCGAAGCAAGTGAAGATCATACACAGGACTAACTTAGTAAAACGTCTTGGTTGCTAGGGCTGTTGGAATCATTCGTATAGAATATTCCGAGCTGCGAACTCCGTCAGGTCTCACGTACGCTCATACTGATGTATCGCAGTGGAAACGTAATGCCGTTTGGTCATTAGCCTATATGATGAGCACAACCGTGGCCTGGCTTTCATCGTCCGACCCACATTAAAGAGAGACAAATAACACCCATTAAGCACTTCCAGCACGTTATAGATTACGGCTAAAACTGTATTCACGATGTTAATAGTTACGATGTGTCAACCTACATCGTCGTTTCTATCGGAATACGAGGATCTGGAAAATTCAATGGATCCATACTTTGATATCCTGTCGTTCCTAGACCTAAAACTTGGTGACGTTCGTTCGGACACAGCCATAGATCTCATACGTCCCCAGAAGCGACTAACCTGCCTAGCTACGCGTCAAGCAATGTTCCAGTGTAGATCTAGATGATTATGGCACGTTTTTTTCAAGGTTCTCTATATAGCGGCTTCAAATGAAAATCACCGCGTCTAACATCGGAGTTTTCTGCGTAAAATTGAATTTACTACTGTGCTTTTTTTATGCTTTGTCGCTAATATTTAGCTAGTTAGACTAACAGCAGACGCAATTTAAAGTCACGTTAACTTATTAACGTTATTTTCCGTAAAATGAAAACATACATTTCACATAAGATTAATCTAAACTCGATTCTAATTTGCCTTGGCTTCTGATCATTATTCTGTTGGCGTGAATTAAATACACGGACTCCGTCTCAAGCTGGATACCTGCTTCCAGCGGTTTCGCTCCTAGACCTGGAGCCCCTGGGGGTCGGATACAGAACGTTCGCGGAGCATGGAGTTGTTTCGTCACAGTCGCGGAGCGCGAATGTATAGTCGAAGCATATGCGAATCTCTTCAAGAACAGAGACCCCGTTTATTGTCCTACAGACCAGAGTGATGTGGACATCATCCAAACGCTTTCCCAGGGCTTTTTCGAAATCGGTGCGTTTATATAGGCCACTCTTTTTCGGTGTCAACTTGTTAGACTTTAATATATCGTCTAAATTAATGCGTTTGTATAATTCAAGTACCCTTTGAAAATACTTACGTATAGAATTCACCGCGTAATGACGTCTCCCACAAGTCCCATATTTCAACCATTGATAATTCCAGTTATCAACGGCTGATCTGTTCACGATAGCCGTGGGCCACAGTTCGTTCATTTGGTTGACGTCCAACTTGTCAAGATGATTGTAAATTTGTGGATGAGCGCGGCAATATGTATCCTCCATCCATAGGCCGCGTATTGTCCAGTAAGGTTTAAAATTTGATGTATTACATGGAGTATCATCGAAACATTTGCCAGGGAGCCATTGGAGAACAAATATGAATTCCGTCCCGTGTCGATCGATCGCCTGTTGGGTTAGGTTAGAACACTGCTTTTGGGCATACAACAAAAAGAGTTGCATCAAAAGGCAAATCAGTAGCGCAGACATCGATGGCTCATCGCTTCCAGGTTGCCACCGCCTTTGCCACCAGCTATGCCCGCCGCCTCGAATCAGTCCTCCTCGAGAGCGTGCAGCCCCATGAACACCATAAAACAGCCACAAGCATACGCTAAGCACCGCAAATACGACCGGCGAGGCAAGTTGTTTAATTATTGTTTCCATATCTTGAAGGTAAGCTACACTCGTATCGGTCACAGTACATCCAAAAGCAAAGCAATTTTGTTAATTACGTCGCCCCAAAGCATTGGATGTTAATTAATCAGTTTTCATCGACTGGGCTACCTTGATACAATGGCCGTTCCGACAGCCATTTAAAAACATGCCGTTTTAAAAACCGTCTTCGTTGTTCTAGGAGTTTGTACGATTGGCTGGGTCTGCGTATCTTACAAATAGTACGTGACCGTTAATGTGACGATTGACATGATCTACGTAAAAATACGATATCATAGAGCGTAGATTGTTCAATAAACGATAAATAGCTCTTATACTCTTCGTAGTCTATTCAATGACATTTTCAAATAATCTTAAACTCTGTTTATAATCTTTGAAGGTTTTCCACAGCGTAGAAAGAATATACCCCGAAACGTTTGTAATTACTAATAACCTAAAGCGATCAAAATAATAAGGATAGACGATTTCAAATCCCAGTTCAGTAGATGGAGTATTACCTGTCCTTGAATCAAGGTCTCTTTTGGCCCTAATTGTGCGAAACACCGAGTTGCTAGCACAGAAGCTTGTTCCAACTCAGGTTTTTACTCAGTTTTACTACTTTCTGATGAGTTGCCTTGGAATAGTAACTATGTCTAAATAATCTAACTTATAATTTTGCACTTTACATACATTTGCCCCCTACTATCTGAACTAAGTACATTTTCTTGTTAAACTGTTTCACCATAGTAATGTTACAGCTTAATTTTGTTGGAAGCAAAAATTGAGGCATTACAGCTCTCTTTTTACCCGGGCACATTAGTGTAATACAGAATGCCCTACTTGATTGAAAGCAGGCATCCTATAAGTTCCTTCTAATTATATATTTCATAGTGAGTCACTTCTCAGCGTAATGTTACTTTGTTTGCTGAAATGCACAGACGGCGCCGCATAAATACTGGGCTTCATTTAGCAAAGCATTTAAGTACGAAGGAGAATACCAGAAAGCCAGTATGGTGAAAACGTAGCGTGTTTGTGGGTTTCTGGCTCTAATCCTATACAAAAACGAAAACTTCAGTAAGGGAGTATCGTTAAAGACATGCAGTTAACTAGCTTTTAGATTACCTAGCTAAACAATTCACCCGCATCCATTGATCGTTACACGATTTTACTTTGGTAATTTTTGTTAAGTTGTCGATCAAAAAAACAGCTTCTTGCCAGCCTCTTTGCATGATATCTTACGAGCGTCGGTGTCACTCAAATTCTTTGTGTAGGCGTTCAATTATTTTCGTAAGTTCCTTGCTGGGAAACGTCGATCAGCGTGGTTTTCAGTGAGTCTCATCTGTCGAGTATAATACTATGATATTATTTTCCGTAGCCAACGTACGTTCCCAAATAATGCTTCTAACCTGGTTTGTCTTATGACGGCATCACCCTCTGGGGGCAAGCTTGTGGGATAATACCAAAACTTGTCGCCGCATTTAGTAAGACTGTCCTGAGGATGGTTTTCTGATCGGTTTTTTTCCCATATACGAGGCGGTTGCCACGTGCAGTCTTTCAAATTAAAATCGTTGTCGAAACAGATCTGAATCTCCGTGAGCACCTGGCCTGCCTTTCGACATAATATGACAGCCGTGTGCCCATTAACCTTGTCTAAAGCTTGCGCAAGTTCATTTAAGCTCAACCTTTTAGTTGTCGATGGATTAATACCGCTGGTATTCAACGTGCTGTCTATTGCTATCATTTCATACAACTGTATCGCCTTGTCAAAATACTTCAGTACAGAGTTTACTTCATGATGGCCTTTGCAGCATGTGCCATGCTCGAACCATTCTTCGTCCCATAGCTTTTCATCAGAGAAGGAATTCATGTACGACGGCCAAAGCTCGCGTAATTTCTCCTTGTTGAGAGATTTGAGATGTCGGTTAAAGTAGGAGATTGATGCGCAACGAGTCTCGTCTGTCATGAGGCTCTGGATCGTCCAATGGTTTTTTTTGGCTGTCACGTTGCACATCTGATGCTCGACCGTTCGGCCGCCGGCGCACACACCGGGAAACCATTGAAGTGACATAACAAACTCATCGTATTGGAACTCTGTATCCCGCGAAATCTTGCTGAAAGCAACCGCGTTATAGAAACATACGAGCTGGGCAACAAAGATCAGGGTCTGCATAAATAGAATGAGCGGTAAACCTGCTGGGACTAGATTTCCTCCATCCGTCCCTCCGCCGCGGATCCGCATTCGCTGTATTCGACTGTACTGTACTCCATAAGCCAACCATAAAGCTATACTCAGCGTGGTGAATACCAGCGCGGAGGAGTTTACGGACTGTTCGGCATACTCCTGCATTCCGTGCCTTAAATGACAGCGCTTGTAAATATGAGATTCGTTTTACGGTGGCGCCTGGTACAAGAAAATGTACATTTGTTAAATCGCACCTCTATACATACCAACAGGGACCGTTGGATAAGAATTTGTTGACAATCGTCTCAGCGTTTGTCCAGTTAGCAATATTGCTTAATGACAAATTTCGTTGTCGGGCCGAATTCAATAGGATGGGTTCAATCAGATATTCCTCTTGAGCGCCATACGTTTATTCAGCGTCACACACATTTCTAGCTGAGAGTTGCGCCAAAAATCGTAACGGAAACAGGCTGACGGTAAAACCCCCCTATTTCATTATCCATTAATAAACGTTAATGTTATTTTAGCCACGAAGTGAGTAGATTTGAGCGAAAATATTATTTTATACGGAATAGCCACAGCGTAGGTAAAAATAATTCAGCTGGGAGGTTTGAGCGCCATGAAAAGTCGATAGAATTGACGCCATTTTTTTTTATAATTCAGCTGTATCTCGCGCCATTATAGATAGATGTCTTGCGGCATAACTGAACGTTTCGCTAAAAAGGATATATAACAAAATCGATGTATACCCTACAGTAAAAAAGCACAAACGTTTTATATGTTTAGTTGGTTTAGCCTTGACCAATGCCTGTGATACATGTTTCCGTTTGGGTGAGAAGAAAGGTTCGCTGGTAACATGCGTAGCGACGTGACTCGTTCGTGAAATTAGACCGATTCCCAAAGCAGAGGGATTGCTGGAAACTCTGAAGCTCCAGAGTAGCCCGACACTTTACTAGAAGTCAGAACCTCCAAGTCTCGGATCCGACTTCTAACTGAGGCTAAGCGAGCTCCTAGATAATTTGCCACGAGTACCATTATACGAATTCGCTCCCACTATGTATCAGACAATAGGCCTTCAGTAGAGGACTCAATTTTGGGTCCTTAAGGTCTATATGTTGGCGACAACCAAATGTCTTATTTTATGATTATTCTATACCGCGGTGTCTCTTGCTGGTGCATTTTATTGGTTATTTAATAGTTTTCTGAAAATTCTAGCCTTACTTAGGGCTCTGATTTGAATACTCTGACCTAGTAGTTGCTAGCAATAGCGGTTCCCACCGAGCTTTGGCCATCAGTATCGATCATTTTCCATTTCCGGTGGGTTAGCTCGTCTGCAAACGACATGCATGGAGCTACAGCAAAGATTTTCTGAATTTTTCAATAAACATTAAGTATTGTCTGTATCATTCCCAGGCTGGTTACTTCATTCCGAGAGAATACAGAGGATACTAACGCGCAACTCTGTACAACGGGCAGACGAAAGCTGAAAAACAACATATTACTCCTTATGATGGGCTTATTATGGGATTATCAAATGGGCTCCCGCTACTGTGGGATGGATGTGCTGGTCGTGCACGGTATTCTCGTACCTTCACGAGGCCTGTTCATTTAGATTCGGCAGATTGGCCGTTTCCGCACTGTCCATGTCTAGATACACAATTTGGTCTCCACATTTTAGTCTCTGCTCCACTATATCATCACAGTGGCGAAGCTTGAAATAGTGGTCGAAACAAAAGCGTATTGCCGTAAGTATATACGTATCGTCATCAGGCTTGCGGTTACACAATACAGTCACTTGATAGCCGTAAACATTTGATAAAACACTAGAAATATATGCAAGAGTGTGAACAGCTGTCGATGGCGTAAGAGCATTCGCAGCTAATTTGTTGGTTAGATTTACTTCTTCGAACAACGCTATCGTCTTGTCGAAATACTGAGGAACAGAGTTCAGATCATAATGACGCATGCAACATGTCCCGTAACGACGCCAAACTTTACTCCACAGTTTCTCATTATCTGAATCACACGACGGCCAGACTTTGTCCATGTGTTCCTCGTTAAGAGATTTTGAATAGGGATCGAATAAGGGCAATTTTTCACACTTCTCAGCGCCCATAGTCAAGTACCTTATAGTCCAGTCGTCTCTATAACACGAAGTTATGTGCGAGGGATCGCATCTATGGATTGGTCCTAGAACATAGCATACTCCAGGTGTCCATTGAAGTTCAAGGGCAAACTCCAGTTCGTCGACCTTAGACATGCGCCAAATTGGACTCGCATTCATGCACTGCCAGATAAATATCCAAAATTGTAAAAAGAGAATCAGAATGATCAGCCCATCGTATATGGATCGTCTATCAAGCCTATAGATTTCGTTAGGCCCAGCACCTCGAATTCTGCCCCTTTGCTCACGAGCAACTTGAAGGCCATGGAAAAACCATAATGCTGCGCTGAGGCCCACAATCAATAAAGGCATATAGGTTTCCATGAGCTCTACAGTTTTCGGCGTCGAGGTGGGCAATGACCGCTGTGAACTTTTGATCACGGCTCTCAGTACAAGCTATGAAACATTTCTGCATTCATTAGTTGTTTCGTCATCATAACTAGCTAATGGGACCTGTCGAGCTTGCCAGTTAATACGAACGCTATGGTTTGCCAGGTCAAAAACTATAAACATAGAAAAATCCAATTTACAACCATTCACATTTAATAGCCCCGATCGCAATCGGTTTATAGCTTTAGAGATAATTTATGGAAAGGTTTTCTATTCATCCTACGTTTCGAGCTAGCTCCGGAGATCCTTGCAATGATGTATCAACAGTCCTACTATCCTACCACAGCCTGAGGTAAAGTGTTCGCACCTAATGGCATCTTCCGCAGTAGTGTCCTAAAAATCCCGAAACCCTGAAACCGTGAAGCACTTCTGACCGAGGATTAATCAGTGGTCTATTATAGCTGCTTATATCTAGTGGCAAGTTTTTCTGATACACTATTAAACAACAATGAACATATAAACACACCTAGCCTTATTTTAAGGATATCTAACTTAGAACCCCGGGTGTTGCGACATGCGAGGATTGTTAACCCAAATGCATATAATAGACAGATTCTAGTAATGCATATACTAATTCTTCGCAGGCTGCAGTCTACCGTGATGTTTTTTTCGCTTTCCGCGTCGAGGCTCTGAACATATGTAAATGACACTTAGCAAATGTTGTCTCCTACCGCTAGAAAAATGATCCAAAATGTTTAATAATCTACAGGCTCCTGTGCTGTACAGTCCATCCGTTATAGCTGCGTCTGCCACTGTTCCAGTACAAGCACGGCTGTGAGTGCTAGTCGCTAGATGGAATGAGCAGCAAGATGGTTTCATCTTATCGTACAAGTGGATTTAGGCCTGCTTTCCTTTGTTCCGTTTTCTTAATGACGTTAGCTTCCTTAGAACATTCCTATCTTACGCATTGAAGACACTGCCACTGAATATCAGAAAATTAAAGAGGAAAATGAACGTGCGTGCTCAGACGTACCGACATATTGAGTATATGCATCGTTCATATATATGCGTTTCTCTTTCATGAACTTGGTAGTCCGGTTATTTGAAATATATCCGCCTAATAGATAAAGCAATTTTATTTCCCGAGCAACTGCTCAGAAAAGACGTCCGTCTCGAATGGTTCGAATCATCAGTGATTGCACACTATAATTCTCTGATTCGAGCCGGCAGACGCATTGTTTGGAATAGACGATACGTCAATAAATTCAAAGATATGGCTTGTAAAACGCGCATTCGTTTACTGGCCAAGGTGCCGACCCAAACACTCACGTAGCACGATAGAAGAATCTCGTTCACTATGACACAAGAGGAGACATGTCGCTCAAAAAGCCCAAAGAAACTTTCGAATGGTTTATTGTACGACAAAAAATCAGCCACTACACCAAATGCAGGGAAAACATTGTCAGAAATGTGACCAGACATCCAGCGATTTAAGACAATGAAAGGTCTAACAGGCCAACATAGGAATGAGCCAGTTCGAGCTTCGACAATGCAAAAAGAGAGGCTTATGATTATGAAACTTAACGTACGTCGAAATGTAAGTACTTATTCACAGCAAAGAAGTACGAGTCTATAAGACTCGTACTTCATCGAACTTTCTCATTATAGCGATTTACTGTTGTCAGCCGGCGTGCATTAGGTTTTCGATGCGGGAAAAATACGCGCTCTACAATTCAAGCAATGCTTTTTCGATGTCATAGGGCCAGGACAGCCTCCTCTTCTGTCAGTTCCTCTAGCTTTTTCTTGCGTTGAGCTGCGTATTATGCTTGGCAGAAAATGAAATGCGATAATTAGCAGGTCGATGTATGTTCTTCCCTTGTGAAGCCATCGAAGTAAAGAAGATAACTGTATCATTCCAAGTGAACGTCAGACTCTACAGTTCGATCGGTAGACGAATACTTTTCGCGTGCTTTGAAAGCAGTGACTTTTTGTAAACTGCATTCAACCACATATACATCTTTCCGTACGCTGCATGTACGCAGGGATACAGGATAAGCGCATTTGTGCGGCTACGATACTAAACAAATCACTATGTATATATACATTTTGTTTAAATAAACAAAACAGCATCCGCTCTCGTATTCGCATTTGTGGCTATATAAGCACGGTATCGGTGGCCGTGGAACACTCGTCTCAGCCAACAACAGATCTACATTGGTCGAGTTCAATTTATAATCGACGTTGGATCGCTGGCAGGCGGCGATAGAGATTGCGACAGAGTAATTAATAAACCAACGTTGAATGCCAACTAAACGTCACAGGGGGATGACGAACTCTAAAAGCAGATCGTGGACGAAGAGCATTGGATCTAAAGAAATGGAAATGTTTTTATGAATGCCACGTCAACGTCAAGCGCTTCTGTTAGACGGCCTAAATGGTCAGCATAGTTAGAAGCTGCGTATTAGAAAGGCCAAGGCGTTTGGAGCCGCGTGTCGTTTGCTCAGATAAGGCTAACGTGGATCGCGGGACTGCTCCGTGTGTAGGGAGACGGGTTTCCGAACGTGGCATAAAGATGAAACAATGTAAATGTTATCCCTACGTCACTGTATAGGAGCTATTCAACTGTAGGAAAATGCGGACTGCTTGCACGTCATAGGTCTGCAAGATGACTTGATTCCAAGGGCGGGGATAAGAGCGCACCGGCTCGCTGGGTCTCAGTGGTGCTCAACAATATATGTGCTGCAGAGGGTCGGAAAGAAGACCGGTTTTCTCCCATAGAAAACACGCTTTGTCACTTTGGGCGGGAAAAATTACGCTTTACTTGAGAGCTCTGTGTTCCCGGCCTGTCATGGGGGGCATCCAAGCGTCATGAGAACTGTTCACCAATAAAAAAGTGTTTCATGGGCCGGGAAAATTTCGGCTCAAGCTTAGGCGTACGTGTAACTTCCATGCCTGCCAACAAGTGAAAGACAAAAACGAAGTTAAACTGCTTCAAACGTTTGTGAATCCATGAACGACAGATAAGGTATCTGCATAGAGTAAGCAGATCAACGCGCGACATTATCCACCAAAACGAAAGTGCGAGTCTTCCATGGGCCGATCTAGGCTCTTAGGTCTTGTAACGCTGCTGCAGACACGCAAGCTCAATCAAAGCGGAAGCCAGACATCGACAGGACAACCTAGCCTACAGGACAAAATACACAGGATTCTTGTCGCGAGGGGAGCGTATCCAGCATGTTAGGGGGCCGAGGGGTTATAACTGGGACGTTGCCAACCAACGACGAAGTTGATACACTTTGGTTGAAGTACTTGGTCGAGAATGATCTATTTGGGTAAAATAATTTTCTGGATTCCTACACAACAAGCGATGAGTCAAATATTGGCCTTGAGATGGCAGAATAACAGCAAACGCGTAACGGGTCCACAATAGCACACTAACAGGATCACAATTATGGCTTAATTAAAATGGGAAAATCGGACAATTAGCATACGGGAGTGGTATCTTTGATGCGGGGTCGGGATGACCACCACACGGTGGCGGGATGTTTGAATCCGGGTAAGGCAACTATAAATTAGTGCGCTCGGCCTGCCAGAATGCGATAAAAGGATAAACGCAGCAAATGCGCACACAACACAGTTTGTGCCCTTCGATATCGTAACGGCTGACTAGCGTCGGACAGGCTAAAAAGGGATAGCTCTTCCATGGATCGATCTAGGTTCCGTCAGTTCTGTAAGTTTACTAAAACAGAACTGCAACGAGAAGTGTGCAATGGGGCAACAAGGTTTTTGATACTTTGGCCTAATAATTTTTGATTATCCTAAGCTATAGTTTGATAGCTTCGAAACATATGACTATACTGCTGGAGACTGCAGTGCTTTATCTAGTAGTATGTACCCGATGTAGTGTAGTACCCGATGGGCCAATTATGCTATGCTTATTTATTGCTGGTACACTAAGTGCTGTCCGATAGTCTTTTATGATAACAAATTATTCGTCAAAATGCTACTAAACTTAAACTTCACAAGAAGGTGTTTATCTCAGCTACGTTTCGGTTCATTACGATGGCATTTGCTCGTTTAGGCCTATTAGACCAGACAGTGAATAGGAAGATCACATGAAATCCAGGTCCTTCGTAGAAAGAAAAAAAATGTTTGTTACGAGACTGTTTTTCTCTTGTTAAACGTCATTTCTTAAATACATCATCCACTTTACCGCACCCACATGAAACGAGCTTTTAATATACAACCTGTGTTCGATTCAATATATCGTTACGTATGTGCACTGCCTAGTTTCTATTTTTTCTTCGGTACCAATATACTTTTTACCCATACATAATTAAGCCAGTTATAAAACCTCAGATCATTTTCTTCTTATCTCACTACCTGTGACTCGTCGTAGGGGAGCGAGCGTTCTGCTACGTGAACTTGTCTAGACACCATAGCGTTATCACCCGGCCACACTAGTCGTCTTTCGGCCTTTCTGACGCTAGCTGGCCAGGGCACCATCGAACAGTTCGGACTCTCCACTCTTAAGTAAAAGTCGATCATTAAAGGTTAAACTCGTGATTAAGTGCGATTTAAGTGAACACCTGATCCCATCGATCACCAAATAGCTGGGTAAGATGTCACAGCCATACGAACACGGCTACCTCCACTACCCACTACCGATGATTCTCGGTTCCTGATGCTATCATCTGGTTGGGTCTTGAATATAGAACAGGACAATTTTTGTGCCTTGAAAATCCCTACGGACTCGGAATGAAGCGCTGACGTTTAAGCGAACGCTTGAAGCGCCACCTATCTCTCTGCTCAATGCTCAAGTCTTCCGCTTAATTACAAACGACCATGGACGTACGTGCTTGCCGGGTATATTTCGTCAGATATTCACACTACGGGAATTGTTGTTGAAAAGAGAAAGAAACAGACTAGGAATGTGACTTGATATGTAGAGATTTTTTACGTTCTTGCTTAACGTTAGGTATTGGAATTGTGCCATAGCTATGCCCTCTCGACAGTAGGTATTACGTACGCAATGGAAAAACATTATTAATTTATTTATACGCTGATACTCCCATAACTAATGTTGTCCATTGTAAATTCACAATTAAACGAAGGCTTACTGTTATTTCATGTACAATACATTTATCATGTAGCGTTACGATCTACGGTGTGTCAACTGTACACGACCTTGAACTTTGCCGCCATTTTTTTGATCGACTGACAATTGCAAATTGCTTTAAAATTCGCATGGCAGTAACTAGTAACTGCGGTTTCTGTTCTACTACATGCCATATGTAACAGTACATCGCCACAACACGCAGATCGCCTACGCATGTTGGTATAAGCCAACATAGAAAATGGCCAATCCGATTACGAAGCCTATTCAACTGATCAGGATAAACTGAGAGAGATCAGTCAGTCATCGCTCGGCGTCGGAATTCGGGTTCCGGCAGCAGATGGCTCCGCACCGCCTAGGGAGCAAGGCGCATATAAGATAAGGTCCATACTAGATTTCGCCTTAGCGCTCGTAGCGGTGCACGTAGGGTAGCCACAGCATCGGTGCTTTCCATCCAAAGAGAAGCCATCCTGCACTTGTAAAGGATGACAGTGAGCCAGATGACTGAGTCTGATCGAATGAATTGCTTTGAGCAGTAATCAATTTCATTTAATGGAGACCGTTCCTCCGCACGGGACGGCCAGCTAGATGGCCGACTGGAGCTGTTCCATACTGTATAGAGCTACAAAGGCGCCAGCTTCGTGCTCGCACTAGTCATTGGACCGCTGCAGTGTGCGCCCAGGTCGAAAGCGGCATTGAAAGGCCGCCGGGGGTCTGTGCTCAGTCGCGTCAACTATTCCGAACTGTTCCTTCTCGAAATGGATCCACCCGCAATGGGGTGGGGTGCATCACTAGATATATCGACGTGTACGGTAGACCAGCCAACCTTCACTCAACTAGAGCCTAGATATCTATAGAGTACAGGTGAGTGAGGAAGAGAGAACACAGAATACTAAGGTTTGGGGATAGAAACGGATTGATTCATTAAGGGATACGAAGGACAATGATGACTGTGAATGTACTGCCAAATATATTGACGCTCGCAAATCAGGCTCTAGCAGGTACTGTACGCGCTGTTGTTTGGACACTACGTAATTGACGGAATGAGAATAGAATGATACCTTTAAAATGACACGAGACAGTTAGATAAAACAAGGTTGTCTGCGGTAATAGTAATGGTTGAATAAATAGGAAATCATTTATCGGACAATTAGCAATTTAATTTGATTTATATATATATATATATATATATTATTTTTAAGTCTACCAGATTTTCAAAATAAAATAAATTAAATTGGATTGTTCGAATTAAGAGAACTAACCGTTAATTTTTCATCGGTCACGTTTGTTCTGATTCTTTTATTTGACTTATCTCTCACTTACCTTTGTAATTTAAACAAACCTTACATACACCTAACATAAAACCATAAGACCTTTGCCTATACGAAGGGCCCTCTATAAAAGGGGCATCATAAACAATGTCCTAAAGACTACTCAGAATGTAAGTTTACTTTCTACTGTTCGATCGCCGATTCATCTTAACCCAATTTCAAAGTTCGTATTCTAGGTTGTTTCGTGGGAGATCAAAGTCTTTTTTAATGAGTACCCATGAGCATACCGTAAACGTTTTCGAGGATCCTTTTTATAAACCTTTACTCGCCATTTAGAAAGCTACAATGAACTTATCCAGTGATCGGAAGTTAATATCTATTGAATGACATGTATAAATCCATCAAATTTGTGTACTTGAATAGCGAAATACTAGTCTGAAGTCGTTTATAATGTATGCCTCACTGAATATATAAGAACGAAGGTTAGCAGCTGATTTCAGATAATTCAAATATTAAACTACGCTACATATAAAGTACATGAACACTACTATATAGACTGTTGCCCAGAACTGAAGGAAAATTTCATTCAATTAAATCTCATTCAATTTGATCCACACTAATTATCTTAATAAAAGCTGAGTCGTGGGTGAAATACGTTAACACCAATAATTGAAGCACTCTTAGATAGTAACGCATACTTTCAATGAAACGTCTATGTATGATTCACCATCTCTCTTGAAATGTTACTATCAACAATTTATATACTTTTTAACCAAAACAGCACTAATCTATAAGCGACGTGGAGTGTGTTCAGCCCAATTAAATGGTAGCGTATAGCGACAGTCACCGGTCGGTGAACTCCTGGGACAGCATCCGCGTCATCCTGTTCTGCTATCTAGCCCGCGACCCTTGCAAAACAGCAGACACCCACGCGACTGGCGGCAAGGTGCCGCCTTCCTTTAGCCACCTCCAGTCTCCCGGATCAGCAGACTCCGTTGCGAGCTCGCCCGAACTCCAAACCTCCTCCTCACCCCCCTCCCGCGGTGCTCCCGCTCCACAACTCTCTACGAAACTGTGCACTGCCCTAGACTCAACGCAGGCGGCCAGGTTTCCCTGACCGCCCGCCCGCCAGCTCGCATTAGTCTGTCTGCGTGCCCGCGGCAGACTCGGCGGTATTTCTTCCTGCCCAAGCCTACTCAATCGGAGTCCTCCTGTGCTGCAAGCTGCAGCACCCTGCTGCTGCCGCTAGTCGGCCCCATTCAGATTCCCGCGTACCCCCTTCTCCCTCAGACCGACCGCCAGCCGGCCGGCCAGCCGGCCGTCAAGGAGACCAACCCCTCGTATTCCACCGCCGTTGTACCATTCCCCCACCCCTTGTTCACCCTCTACCCGCCACCGCTGCCATTGCTGCGGCCTCTACCACCATCACCCGTCCCGTTTCATTCCTTCCTGAGCGCCTCTACCTACGAAGAGCTCGCACCGCCCTACCCTAGCCTAGCCTAACTCCCCCCAAATAACGATCCCCCAACTTTTTCCCCCTTGAAGGCCCAAGCCCCACATTACCGGCCCGTTTTGCGAGAGCGAGCGAGCCCGTCCGCTGGTCTGACCGCCAACCCGCAGCCGGCCCATAGCCAGACGAAGCTACCGAACCCAACCGCGCAAGCAGGCAAGCAGTTTCACTGGAGAGCCACTCTCTTCCTTTCGAGGAGCTTCCGTTTACTTTAGTTATATAGAGTACTACTGAAAAGTTCAATCTAGTGCTTGCTAGAGGGCGCTACTAGGACTAGTCTTTATTGCTGAACTAGGCGACACGCTGCCATGCAATGTTGAGCGAATCTTCTTTTGTCTAAATTAGTTGTAAAGAACGAAGGATGTGAGGAGGAGCTCGAAAATACAACCGAAACACATATAAAATTGGCATGAAAAAACCCTACTATATAGATATAGACATTAGAGCTATGGAAGAACGTCGCCTTTCTAGCTAGGCCGTCCTGCTTCGTGTTGTTGATGTCAAGTTGATTGAACCGTTTAATTATGTATGCCTTTGCCTTTCTGTATAAGATGTGTCATAAAATCAAGTAAATCATGTCCATGAAAATGCTCAACTGTCTGCATGCTTTAGGAAGAACGACTAAATATTGAACTTTAGACCGAATCATCGAAATTAACTGATATTGCTCGTATGAAAAGGCTACCATCACACAGATTTGGTTAGATAAGAACATTTGCCAGTATCTACTTCTCCCTCACATCAGGTAGCAAAAACAATGGCGTGTTTGCACGAAGTTTGAGCTAGTTCTAAGACAGCTAACGATATATAAGAGGAGTAAGACCCTACTCAAAGATGCAATGAGCGTTACGCTAAATAACAGAAATATGGCTGATGATGAATAATTTTTTGACAAATCTACACAGTCTGGGTTTTACATGATTTAGCCCATTCTAAAGAACCGCCTTTTAATCATTCGGCCACAAAGGTTTGGCATCACTTACTAGCTTGACAAAGTCAAAGTTTCAGTTTGTTGCAAATCGCGTAATACATTTAGGTGATTTGTATCCGTCTGAACGTCTCGAGTGGTGTCGAAGAACGGAGGTGTATCTGTAGCCCTTAGTAACATCCGAACTAGCTGGGAAAGCAACCTTATCTCGATGTCTGACGAAGGGCGAACAAATGTTGGACTCGGGGACCACGAACGGCAACTACCAAATACGACTTAAATCACTTCTGTATTTAGTTTTTCTTCTAAGAATATTTTCCTCCATAGAAGTTCAGTTTAAACGGTTGCTTCATCGAAAGGTTTCATGATGGCCCAGATTGAATGAGAACGAACATCTGTTAACTACTCAAACAAGTCCTCATTTACAAATTCTTTCAGCTTCCACTTAAACCGTTTCAAAGTAGTGATTTAGTGATAGCCAATATTAAATATACTCACTGTTACAGTAAAAAAAAAAAACACTGCTAGAGAGCTAATAGTCATAACGGTACGCGTAGGAAGGTTATAACCTTAACATGTTTGTTCCTGATGATCCACGAACATATCGTTAATTTTTCTGCCCTGTCCAGCAGTAATCGATCATATTTTCAAAAGTTTAATAAGAGCCATCACAGTCCGCACAGAGCGGGACACGTCCTAAGGGCGTCAGTTTCTTCCCCGGCCTCATAGATCTCTTTCAACCTGCTACCTTTCACACCGGTGCTCTGTTGGTCGAAATAACCACTTGTTTAGGTTAGAAGGTTCCCGAAGGACTAACAAAGAGTTCGCCGGTAGTGTGATGCAATGAGAAGATTGGCGCGGGGTTGACGGAATGGGAACAGATCCCGATGGTATAGAAACACACGAAAGACAGAGTGAAAAGACACAGCCAATAGTTAGACATAGTAATGAAGTTTGGCTTGAGGGCTCCGTCGAATAGCACCAGCGCCTCAACATCAACTTCAAGTTAGAATTGGATCTTTACTTGAATTACAATGTATGACGCTCATAATGGTAGTGCTCGCAAACTAAATCAAGTTGAGCATATGTTTAGTGTTCCTAAGTATTTATCTTGCACGGACGAAGGCACAGATGACACGAAATAGGAAAAAATAGACTTGGGCCAAAAGGCTTCACGCACGAAATACTACATTTCGCCAAAAAGAGTTCGCCACCTTAGCGCATAGATGCAGCTTTCTCCACGACATTTCCTTGCTGCTGCTGCTGATGATAAGGACATGAGGATACTGAAATAAAGTTCTTTTACACGGCTATTTTTCATAAACGCTGAAAGTCGCGGTTGTCCTGATGTGGTACAAATGACAGAGGCGGCAGGATCATTATCAATCATAATTTTTGGGCTACTCACGATAATAATCTGACGATTGATAACTGGCAATATTGCCCGTGTTCGTACAATGCTTTTTATTAAAATAGTGGATACTACATCTGTTTACTTAAACCGAGTTTGTAATATATAGCGTACGAAAATCATATGGATCGTTGCTCGGTCTTCCGAAGTTCACAGAATTTGGACAAAATCGGCTTTTCCAACCTGGTGTTTTCTGTCACGGAAGTCGTCGCGAAATAATTAAGGATGATTTCGCTTCATTTTTCCGAGCGGTCCCAAAGGCTCTATTAAGAATTAAGCCTGTTTTACGTTAAGATAGCAGAATAAGCTTAACGGTACGAGGCAATTATTTCAATAGGGCAACGGATTAGTGATCGTAGAACACAACATTTTGAAAAATACGGGGCAGCAATCGAGTGACTAGCTTCGTATAAACTGCCAAAATGACAAATCAAAAGCATCGCGTTTGAAAAAGATCTCAGCAACCATTCATACATATACTAAAGACTTAATAGAACCATCCACGTTTCATAAGCAAGCTCTTAAGTATTTTTTGTTTACTTACACGTGCCAGCGTATCATACGGTAACCTTCACGCTGCGTTCAGGCCAGAAAACATATTATTGAAGTTTATAGACGAGAGGTTTCAGTAATAATACAAAACAGAACAGGGATCTTTCATTGAAACACAAACGGAAGCTTCTGTAAACTATTATTTTGGTATGCTTATATGAAATAAAGGAGTTCTCTAAGAACGAAAGTTGTTCGCCCTCCTTCAGGTGAGATCTCATCCTTCCAAAAATGCCTCCCGCCGAGTAATCCTATGATAGATGAAGGCAACCCCACAAAATGGTAAATAGAAAATAAATGGTGACCGGGAGGGAGTATTGTGCGCGTATATCGTCTTTATGTTCCTATGTTTCGAGTTTTACGTCCGGTATCGCCGTAAGTGTGACGCAGGCCACGTATATCATGTGACACTTTATTATTATAGAATTTGAGGATAAAAAGATGTTATACTTCCGAAACAGATTTGACGGATGCGTCAAATCGGCCCTGTTTAGGTTTATGGCCAATTTCAGTTCCCCTATGCAGAAAGTATCTACAAATGCACTGCAGTCGATTTACTTTATCATATCTGTGTTGTGGAAACTCTTCCCCATCTCAACAATGTGACCAAATTATTATACCCAATTGTGACCAGCCGGCTTATACTCCTGATCAAAACAATTTGTCCTCCTTTCATCGCATTAGCCTATTTCAACAACATGAAAGAATAGTTTTCGGTGTTTAGAGAGCATTGTTTCATGTTATAAAAAGTAATAGTACATTTCTGAAGATCTCGGCATTTGACGACCACTCTGAAACAGATCAGGCGCATGTCATATACTATATAACACTACTCTCTAACAATTGCGCTCTAAAGTACCAAGAAAATTGAACGTGGTAAGCTATTCCGACACGTCTCAAGAAGCCAGTACCAAGCCACTGTGCCTATTCGGAATTCGTTTACAGATATAAAGGAAAAAAACACACTATTTTGCTTGAGAATTGAAGAAGTTATGTAAGCAACAAAAACAAGTTAAACAGTTCATCGAAAATACATCTAGTGAATTACGAACAATGGAAAATACTATGGTATATCTTATAGATTTAATAATCAATCACATATTTATATATATATATATATATATATATATATATATATATATATATATATATATATATATACATATATAGACACGTCTTGAAGAGCTAAATAGACTTATATGGTCAACGCCTTGACAATGAGAATTTATATTTCACAATGTAGCGTTGCTCTATATGTTTAAAGAAGGAATCGCTCCCGAAGAAAATCTGCTGAAGAACGTCCGCTCTTCGACTCAGCCTCGATAACACATTACATTTCAACTTCCTTCAATTTAGAATTCGCAAAGATATCACTGGCCGAAGGAACAGCCTGTGTTCAGCTGGAACACATTATTGGCTTTGTTCAACTCTGAGCCCCTTTCGAACTGGGTGTACTTGAAGCAGAAAGCCCAACATGTTTGCGGCAGTCACACATGGTTTCCGTCTCAACTCAAAACGCAACTCTAGTGTTTTATATACACGAAAAATTCACGTAAATGAGTGTCTGGTGATTTTTAGGGCTCCGCAAATCTACCGGTCCCCGAATTTGTGATTTTGCAGGTCTGCGACAACTGTAAGAAAGCTCCTCACATTTCTTCTGGAAGAAGGTGGATCGTTTTTCTTTAGATATGGATTCAGCGTTGCTACGACCTTCTTTTCAAAACTCTAAAGGTTCTAACTGCGTATTTACGGTTTTATTCAAAGCGATGTTCTCTGTGTTTATGCATGATGGCTCTGGCTCTACAAAAGAAATCATTTTTAAAGATTTTATGCTACCAGCCGACTTAAGCTCGAGTTGTTAGACTTGCAGGGCAACGAGCTAAATGCTCTCAATAAGAGACTAATGCATCTGGATTTCTCCATGAAAGAAAAATATTTTAAAAATTAAAATCTGTTGAAGATTTGACAGTAACAAGAGATACCCAAATTCAGGTGCTAAGCTAAAAATCGACCTTTCATGCTAGGTCGTTACTTGCATTTGTACAAAAAGATTGACTCTTCACAACGATAAGGAGTAATATGCCTAACATGTCATCGGGATATAATTTGTGAATAGTTTTAAGCAACTAGAAACCAGGCCTCCGTGTGACATATTTCCTTGCAGCGTAAGCTGCGTTTTGTGTGCTCTACTATTCAAAAGCAAAAATACCTTTCTTATCTTGCCAATTTCTTTGGGTACACTCTTGGCTCTTGAACCGGTGCTCTACAAACTTACAACCATGTAAGTTAGCTGAGGAGTTGGCCACATTAAAATTGTCCCCCCACTGCCAAAAATATCCGGGTTATTCTTCTCCTCCGCCCTCGACGGCATATCTCTGCCCGATGCCCCCGCGTCGATCGGGCGATGATTCGCATGGTCGGGTAGTCTCGGCGCCTCCTAAATCAGCAGCGGTGCCTAAGTGGTAACGCCAGCAAGGATCCGCGATGGCTTCTAGTTACTACGCTAGAGGCAACGGACCAACAGACCGACCCACTGTGATGTGGCGTGGCACGAAGAATGATCCGGCCACAACGTGCAAGTCATGCGGCGTCGATTTGACTTCCCGCCGCGGCCTCGTCTGCTTGCTTGTCCTGCCCCGGCCCTTTGCAGGCCTTCATATCGGCGGGAAGCACCCGCCACATTTTCTCAGAAGGTGACAGCCCGAATAGCGAGTTTAGGTCGAAGGGGGCGTATTGAAAGAGAGGCTAGCGATTGAGAGGGATATCGTCGTGGAACTTGTGCAGCAGGAAAAGGAGGCAGCTTCTATCGGGGTTGAAGAGAAGCGCCCTTGGCCAAAGAGGTGAAAGAAGGAACCCACGCAGGAAGACGGGCTCACAACAGCAGCGGCAGTGGCGGCGACGCCGATGTCGCTCACTCGTTGGCGGGGTGCATCGTTGGAGCACTGATTGATGAAGCCAGAGGCATGGCGATGAACGCGGCGGCCATCACTGCTACCTACACCGCCTTCATCCTCATGTCCAAATGATATCGATGTACATCGTCCCCCCCACATGCGCGGGGCGCCGTTGTTCTTCGACTGGAACAACAGCTGCGGAAGCGACGATGCCAGTTCGAACAGAGCTCAGACTGGACGAGTGACGAGACTACATATCGAAAAAGGTACGGCGAAGCGTGGCGTAGCAAAATAACTACGATGCCGCCACGGCGGTCGGGAGGGGAGGGGGGGGGGGAATAGGTATATGATACAAAAGAAAACTGCACAATTTAAAATGGGAATATTAATCAAAAATACGTTGGTCTATCTAATACCGGTGCAACTATTTATCATAATCACTTGCAATGTATAGGTTATTTCGTGATAACTTCAAGTTAGACACGTACCAGTGGTCATCATGATACTATTCGTAGAGTATGTATGTGACTCGCGCAGGTGGACGGGATCTCGAGCACAAACGGTTATTTGGCAACGCCATGACGTCCTTTCAGGGTATACATTCTTTTATATTGGCTTGTGTCTGGATAAAGCGTTCTAGACAAGAAGGATCTTATAAATATGCGGCTGCGTCCTAACTATCTGTTAGCGTCGAGTTTTTTTATTCGAAATACTAATTGCAGAGATGTGTCCAAGCGAAGACGAAGATTTAAGACGAACATTGTTAGCATACTCAGCGTGTTACAGAAATGCTCAATAAGCAGTACACCGTTATCCTTCAGCTTCAGCTAGAGATACATATTTCGCCGTTCGGATTCCTAACTTTTTAAGGTATAGAACATTGACAACCCTTTTATAAAGCTAGTGGAAGGCAAGCATGGCTTTTTACAAGAAAAACAAGATATCTTAATGGACACGAATTATTCTATTAGAATTGTGTTTTGTCTTTTAGTAGTACGTAACGCACGACGCAACATATATTCTTAGATGTTTGATAAACGGTAGTGGCTGCACGACTTAGAGATTGCCAGTGTGCTGGCAAGAATATTATCCCATGGGATTCGAGTTGTCCTATCATTGGGCAAGCATCGATCCATCCATAGGATCCTGAGCCTATCTACAACGCAGCGACCTACCGTTGCTTGTTAAGATGCGACAGGGACAGTTTCACAGGGACAAGATGTACAGAGCGTTGTATATATATTAGACTACTACGAGGTTACTACCTGGCTTGTGCAGATAACACGCACAGAGTTGTACAGCGTTCAAGGCGCCCGAAAGGCGTACATAAACGATTTGCTTTTCTGATTAGATAATTTTCAAATATTGTTTTGTAACTAAAGCCGCATTGGGTGCGAATTGCTTCTGGAATCTATCGACTCGTGGTAGTGATCCACAGTAATTACCTGGGCGTGAGCAGCCCACGCGATTTTCTTTCCGTTAGGAATACGCAATCCGTCCAACCGATAAGCTAGAAGATTTGGCTCATACATGGTATTTTGTCTACAAATATTAACGTTTACCGTTATCAGTATTTTCAATATTTTTTTTTATGACACATCATATATATATATATATATATATATATATATATATATACAGTATTGGCCGAGACTCAGTGTCCTGTTGGTTTTTCAGGTGAGTGTCGGACTACCCACGGAAACTAACGGCTTGAGTGGTATATCCGGTCGGCTTTTCCTAAATTTGTTTCTTGACGATGCTTATGGAATCGTGAAGCGTTTTGGGTATTAGCAGCCAGGCATACTTCAGTCTCCATAACTTTCAGCACCAAAAGAGTTATTAACGAACTAAGACCTTCATATTATTTATAGGCAAAGCATCGACTGGTGGAAGCCCGGTCGGCTTTCTGGGCCTTTCACAGTTAAACCTTACCAACCTCGTCATACGGACATGTGGCTAACTCATTTAACTGGTCATCAGGTCTTTGCTCACCGATGCAATTACGGGCGACTCAGCTTTGTATCGTGAGATTCTACCGAACTATGCGATTTCGCAAATTCGGAAGATCGACGTTCTCCGGATCCGGCCTGAATCCGCTTAGTCTCCGCCGCTTCCATCAACGACTCCCGCAGCGCGACAGTAGCAGATGCAAAAAGAACTACTATCTGTCGTAATCCATCGTCAAAGCCCCCCCCCCTCAACCATATGAAATCCCATTGCTCTGCTCCGATCGACGATAAGATGGTACGAGCTTCTGATAAGTGAATTGCAATGTCGATAGCCAACCGTTATAGGTCACATCGAGCATTAGCTTCTTAAAGATGAAATGATAACAACTGATTACTAGAGGTAGGTTTTTGCACTTATCAGAAGAGGTATTCGTTTGGTCGAATGGTGGATGAAACTTCCAAAAATCGAACTAAGTATATCTGCTTCGTTCGCTCATATTCTGAATTAGCTTGATCGCAGATCTTCGCCCGTTTGGCGCGATCCAGTTAGTACAGAATAAGTCTTTAACTTTCTACGAAATTAAAACACAATTATAATAAGTAACAGTTCTAAAAAATAATGACACTAATAATAATAATAATAACAATGATAACGTAACCTTAAAATATTAGTCGGTCGTAAGAAACACAATCTAACCAACAAGCCAAACCAAGCACCATTTAGTCTCTCGGATCTTCTTCAAAAATTGTAACATATGTCTATCTTTGAAGCCCATTCCTCCTGCTGATGGTGCGTTACTTCTTGCCAGAAATAGACCTACGATTATTAATTATTACTTGTTCATATTATTGCATAACTAGCCCTAAACAACTTCCCACTGTCCTAAGTCGAACTGGTAACTTTGAAAAATACATGCAGATGTTACGTACAACATTTTTTTATAATAAACTTATGTTTTATCTGTTGATAGCAGGCATATCTACGTCAACTAGATCCAACATATATTTAGAACGGATTCGAGACATGTGAAGGAGGTTTTGCTCGATCTCCTGACAGCTAACCAGCTCCATCCACAGACTTCTCAGCAATACCAATATAGATTACGCTGGATTGTGTCCGAGTGGGCATTTGTAATAGGGATCCTATTTTTATGGACATCCAAGTATTTAAATAGGGAACCACAAGCAGGCTAACAAAAATGCCCATTTATAGGACGATACGTCAGTTAAGCTAATCCATGGTATTGAAGCTTCAACTTAAGTTGCATTTTCCTTTCAGCAACGGGTGTACTTTTCACTCGAATATTTTAAATCGAATTAATGAGCATTTGTCGTCGCTTCTGCGCGATCCTGAGTGTATGTTAGCGTGTTTTTGTTTATTCCAGTTATAAGGGCAAATTTATGGGTCTCCACAGCGCTTACTCTGCTGTGCGGCAGCCAGTTTGCTACTTATTTGATCCTATAGAGAGGTCAGCCAATCGAGCAGTCGCGATATGGCTGCACTACAAACACCATTTTGACCTCCGTAATAACCATCCCGTAACTAAAGCCCATTAGGCTCCGACTGCCGGCGTTTGTTGCCCCCAGTCTCGTTTCCACGTGCTACTGTTGTTGCCATTGTTGTTGTGGCGACGACAGCGCCATCTTTTAGGCCACGCCGGCACTCCCCGCCGAGTCTGTAAAACATGGGCAACCGTTTGTTGGCTTCATTAACGTCAACGGAAAACTATGCTCTTCGTGTCAGCGTTCTAACAAGGCTAGGAGAAGAGAGGGAGGAAGAAAGGGAGGTTCGCCCCACGTCTTTTGGTGACAGTGGTTACTCCCCATTAGGCGGCCGAATCGACATCGCCATCCTTTCAAGCGTGTAGCAAGTTTCAGAGTTGACTGGGAACAGCAAGTGATCCAGTAAGCTATTGAACGAATTTTTTCTTGCGTTCAACGTCTAACGGCCAAGTCGTTAAGCATTCCTTTCAGACGGCTGTGTTATACGGCCGATCCCTCCCAGCAGCAAAGGAACTATGCTTATATCGCGATCTGACCCCCACCTGTCCCTAAGTTCAGTAGGCAAGCCCATTACCGGTGCGGTATTACAGGGGCATTGTTACGAACCTAGCAGGGACACAGCCGGCACACAGCAGAACACAAAGACAGTGTACATACTATGCGAAGCCAGCAAATGCCCTAAGCCATGCAATGGCGGTTATCACTCACTCAATCGTCTCCGTTTCATTACATCGCTCATCGTTGTTAGAATTAGAAATGCTTGAATTATATGCGTTGCGATAATCACTTTTTAAGAACTACTTGTCCTACCATTACTACTTACCGAAACCGAATCGACCCCGCTGTGTTTCGGTGCCCTGTTTTGCACTGTTTTTCTGTTCATTATCAATCGGCTCCCGATTGTTGCGATGCTTATTCGGCCAATGAGTGGGTGGCCCAGCACTCTCTCATGTTCCCCGCCCTGACGGCGCCAGCGTTACAAAAACAAAAGATAGAAGGACGCCGCCATGAACATCATGGCGGCGTCCTTCTATCTTCTATCATAGTTTTTTATTGCTAGTCAAACTGGGACGTCGTGCGGTTAACTCATCGATACGATTCTAGACATTAATTCAGAAGAAAACTCTACCTGTTTAGCTGTCTCGCGCATGGCGTCCACATAATATGCTGACGGTCTAACGGTCTGTGGCGGCAACTCACTCATATATATATATATATATATATAAAAGTTTCGAGTTGATAAAAAAACATTTTAGCATGCTCCAATTCGTTTAGAATGTCTGCCAATTGAAGCACTGCTACTAATTTCAGCATAAGTTATTTTGTAGATTGCTATATATAGGAAAGCGACCAAAATCCAGTTTGGTTTCATTATTCCTACATATACTCTTATTGGGTTCGAAGAAACGTTCACCGAAACCGTGTGCTGATTCGTACACAACGGGGGGGGGGGGGGGGAGCGTCATTTAAGTTGTTATTTTTTCGTTTCCACGTTATTGTTTAAATGTATATATCTAAGCATTTAGTGTATCTGCTTGTGATTTTTGTTGTTGCTAATTTTTGAATGAATTGGCGCAATTTCATCCCATCATTTTAGTTATTTAGCCAATATTTTCCTTACGGACTCGCTTAAAGTCATACCTAGCCCTTCTGTTAATACACCGTATTCAACGACACTGGCACGCGTCGTACAAACTTCAAAGCAGGCAAAATTACTCCTACAAAATTATCTGGCCGTTATGTGCTGAACCGATATAATAATAATATCATTCAACGTATTTCTCTTGAGTACAGTTATTCAGAACTTAAAACCTTATCTCGACCTAAAAGCATGTAATCATCACTAATATACAAGGATATTATCGAATGATCAATTTACCTTTTACTTTGAACATACGGCACAAAGATTAGGACAGGTCGCACAGGAAAAACAATTATGTCCCTGATAAGGCTTCCATAAATGGAATTGAGCTAGCGAAGGGAAAACTAAACGGAGTTTTCCTGACCTTAAGAAAAAAAGTGTTATAAACAAATAAAATAACGATCTTGTACGCATTATTGTGCACAACCATTGAAATTAGGTCGATAGAGCGGCCTGACGGGCCCTTCTTTCCGAAAGCCTTCCAATGTACGAAAGAAACAAATATCAACGCGTTCAAGTAATGATTGCAACGTTCTAACAAATTTATGAGATGAAAAAGAAACACTTCTTTGTCTCAGAATGTCTAAGAAACCTATATTTATTTTAGATTAAATTAACCAATAACGGCACGGCTACAAGAGCGTCGTTACGATCCGGCACAGAGAAGATCGTCGTATTAAACATAAGTACAAGACCTAAAAATTGCACAGGATTTAGAAATTCAGAGCTCTACTGATTCCAGTTAAATCAACTCTAAGACCTAACACTTTTATTAACCGCCGGGAAAAACAGCCAATTTCGGTTTGTTTGTCGAGTTATTTGTCTAAAACTAGACCGTGGGTCTCGAACTTGGCCCCCGCTAGCTTCTGAAACGTTAATCTCACGCAGATCGCTTCGATATAGCAAGGTCAACGACTCTATTCACAATTTATGCCTATCCAAAGTTCGACAAACTCTACCAACAGTTCCTGGCCACTATTTAGCCAAAAGACTATCCCTCTACTCGAATGAGCTTACTTAAAAATGATTTTCTAAAGCGCATGCTTATTCACGACTCTCTAGTCCGCTCTGTTTTTTTATCAAACACTTTATAAAGAAAACCTCGGTAACAGAGACCACCGACTGGTACTAAGCACCGGTTCATAACACAGAATTTCATACGTGAAGAAATTATCTAGAGTTTGATCCTACCTATCTCGATCAGCGGTTATCGAAACGTGTACTTAAGACGACGTAGGCTAAGACCATGAAGCACGGCACTGTTAAAATAACGAGTCGCCCCTTAAATACGGGCATTTTTGAAGTCACAGAGGGGGACTAACCCCGGTTTGGTAACATGCCAGTTATCTTTCATATCCTTTAAAGTAGGATTGCTCCATCAGGCTAATTCTATTCTAAAGTTCAGTTCTATACGCTTTGTTGCATTTTACGGTGAGCGTCTTTCTAGCCTCAGAATTACTCGTGTAGATCTTGGGGAACACGCCGACAGAAAGGGTCCGTACGATTCCGGACTACTTCTCTGGCACCCTCGCTGACCATGATGATTTGCAGAAGCTTAACAAAGAGAACGAACCAAGATCATGAAAGGCCGCAGGATTCCGGCTTTCGTTGGTCTCTGTTAACATCCGACAACGAATTGATTGGATGTGACTGTGGTTAGAAATACAAAAGGGCACTAAAAATAGCCGCCTATGTTTTCATATGTGAGGCTTCATGATAGCGTGACTCAAGGAATGAAAAGGCGACATGGCATGTGGAATCCATAGTCCTGTTCCGGACTCAAGGTAGGTTTGACATGAAATCTTCAAATTAGGACAAAAAAGAAAAGAATAAGTAGCTCAGCCGATTAATGTATAGAGTTATCATCAATTTCATCGGATATAAGACACTTTTTGCATATCCATTTTGCTGTTTCTAAAAAATATATACATCAAGCTCTATAGCGCAAAGGTTCAATATGCTTACTACGTTAAATGTCTGAATTGAGAGCAGTTTTTGGAAAGCGCGGGCTAGGAGAAGCAGGAAATTCCCTTCGATGTTTTTGTAAAGTAGCAACTAATATAGAACGGAAACCACTATGAGTTAATTTCAGTTAAGTTCTGCTTAGGCTGGCTTTATCTGCATTTACTGCCATTTTTAACATAGTTTGTTGTTTTCGTCCAGTTGTCCAAATTAAAATCATCGCTTTCTTTGAGATTGTTTATCGTTTTTATAGCCGGCGCTCGGCGGATTTGTGCAGGAGTAACAGCACTCGAATAATGGCCGTATTAACCAATGCTAGCTCCCCGCGTGGTCCTGAAATGTCAGCGGGAGATGACCTAAGAACCAATTACCGGTTGATAATTATTCGCATTTGTCCTGACGTTGCCTGCTCGATCTGATATTTTCATTGCCTGCACACTACATCAGCCTCAAGTGAACGAGGTTTTTCGTAAGCAGTCGACACTATGAGTTGACATTACATACAGAAGTACGGTACGCCGAGCGTACTTGTCTCGCATTGGTTGTGAGAGGTATAGCCACGCAACTCTGTCAAGCTTTTTGATCACACGCTGAATTAGTTGTGATGAAAATATCCTATTAGAAGGAGACTTAACCTTAATAGGGCCTTGTTATTACGACCTTTACGTATTGTATTAGCTGACCTTTTACAGCAGCTTTACAAGCTACGAGCAATAGGCCAAAGTTGCGAAATGATTTTGTGCTTCGGTGAAAAGAGCGTTATTAACAAAGCAGATATAACCGAAATATTTCGGCTACTCTTCTTATTGCTAAGATGGAAGCTTTGAAAAATGTTTAGTTGCCCTATTGTTAAAGAAAGTGTGATTTTCCCTCTAAGTTGTGCTTAAAGGCGTGCGTATGTCTTTAGGTGTGGTTACTGCACGTGTCTTTAACTGAGTCGGAGACATAAGATGGCACACGGTCTTAACAGCTTAGAACCCACAGTGCGGTCTTCTTTAGAAGTTGCCCTTGTCTCAGTTTCCCACTCTTATAATCTCTGTTTACAGGGGTGTCACTGAGTGTATTCTATTAGCAGCAATAAAATGATTTGAAAACTTGTGGCTCTCAAAGCTCACTATAATCTCACGAAACTCACAAGTCAGCTCCGCAGCGCACACAATTTCTAAAAACTTCATGATTAACAGTTAGCCACAGACACTCCTATCCCCCCCAAAAAAACTTGCTAGAGCTTATTGTCCTTGCTTGACGACCAGACACGGTCTTATCGTTAAAGAGTGGTCTTATCTAAAGGAAAGAAGATGCGCCAGACATTTATTGAAAAGTGCGTATATTTGAAAAAGGTACCGTTTACGCACAAAACGGCCTCGTCTGGTCGGAAGCGGTTTCAAAACGACGCCATCCAGGAACAAGTGAATGTATTTACCTAATTCTTTATTACAAACTCGATACGCTTAGGGTTTCACTTAGATGCGACATCATTAAGGTGGAATCTTTTTGTGACAGTGATTTGCTTCAGTCGGGTTTTACCCGCTTTTTTCGCATTCTTCTGGCCCTGTTTCTGAAATGACGGTACGGGAGTTTACTTGAAGTTTATCATCTACCGTCCGTGGATTTCTGTAGATCAAGAATTCTTGGATTACCCACAAAAGGAGTTTACATACAGGACAAGTACTGTCAGGTGCCAAAGCATCGTTGGCCCATTATTTGGCGGCGAACCTGTAATCTGCAAGCTCTGTTCGCTGCCAGGAGGGGATCTCACTTTCTAGTACTCCAAAGTGTTAAAAGGGTTTGTAAGACACATGATTTCAGCAGAATGGTCCACTCCTCCCGAAGGATCGAAGCAACGTGATCGCGTTATTAAAGGTTCAGTTTCATGAACGGTTGATCTGCAGGTAGGGTGACGTCGAATTTAATTTTAGATCGTGTGACACACGAGCTATTTTTATGGGGGCAACTAAAAAACGAGCCGTGCTACGACAATATACGATCGGTGGGCAAACATAAGAAAAAATATCCGTGCTCTTATTTCAGAGCTGGGCGTAGATGTATGCGAAAAGATGGTCAAAAACAGAATGAAGCCAATAACTACCATGAACAAAGCCAGCTTAAAGAATGACAAAACAGCCCAGCCTATTGATGGTATATGTAGGTAGAATCTTAAATCTATAAAGTTTGTAGTAGAAAAAGAAATACTATGTAAATACATTCAGATGTTTCATTGCTGGTTTGATATTGCATCGAAGTGACCGTTCCTGTGTCACCTCTACAGCGAAAGGAACTGGTTGGAGATTTGGGTACAGGAAGAGATTTACAGAGGAGAGAAGTTAAATGGAAGGAAAGGATTTTGAAAAATAGCGCGGTGGCAAATGACGTTATTGGCTGTAAAGACATACAAACAGGAAACAAAAAATAAGCATTGTATTTACACAGGAAACGCTTCTTGCGTACTCGTGATCCAAGTTGGTACCGATAAGGAATTAGTCGTAAATTCTCTATGTTGGAATCTTGTTGCAGTTTTTTTCTTTTAGGTTTATATGCTACTTTCTCTGTAGCCACGTTGAATTGTAGAAACACTGGCAGCTGACTATAGACTTGCTACTAGTAGTTTTGCTCTTACTTTCTTGTAGCTCTGTATCGGAAACTTCGACGTATTAGACCGCACGGCTTCCAGAACAATTGCTCTACATACAAGACACAACATGCCTAAAATTGTTATGCTTCGCTATTATGGTTGAGGTTTTTGAGGGAGGAGACCCGATACCTGTCAGCAAGATTATTGTCAAAAGATATTTAATACTGTTAAATGCCTGAGTAGCATGTATATATATATATAGCGTACAGTAAAGTCTATGTGATAAAGGAGCTGTAAAGGCAAAGTCCAAAAGGTTCTGAGTGATCGCAATACATCAAACGTGTTACCCTGGATAATACTGAGCGAAGTAAAATATATAAATATGGGGGAATGATCGTGGGGTCCAACTTGTTCTAAACATGGTGATTAGAAAAGAACCCTTTGAGTGATGGAAAATTCAAACAACTGCATAGAGATATGCTAATGTGCCTTCAATACCAGAGCTTCACGTAACTGAACACCATCTGGCCAACGGAAAGTTGTGCGTTAATGAAACCGTGAACTGAACGAGAATCGGGCGTCCAAACGACAACGCTATTATCAGGGCCGCTCAGATGTCCGAGCTACTACTGTGTCGATCAATTGACAGTCGTGATTGTGTGGGGTGAGTGCAGCCGCTCTTGACAATATGGCGGTGTATCGTTACGTGTGAGCGTTCGGTTGATCCTCCGCTGCCAGCTGCCCGGCTCCAGCGGGTGATGACTGATCGCGCCTTGATACTTCACCAACAATCAACTATTAGCTGTCAATTAATCCAACAAGTAAATTAATGTTTTATGGTGAAACTGCTTAACGTTATTATTATAGTTTGTTACCAATGGGCCATCTATGGGAACTTGTGATGTGCTCATGATAGAAGGTTTCCTTCCATCTTGTTACAGGAGCTGGCCACAGAGAACTCGAAAAAAGCCTCAGCTGCCTTTCTCCTGTCCTGATTGGGAACATTTTGTTTTTGTATACCCACATGTCAATAACCCTTTTCTATTACTGGATTTCGATGACCTATCGTGGTAGGTCCATGCCCGGATGTAACTTATTTTCACATAACGTTACATTGTTTATCGAAGGCGAACTTTATTGGGGTGTAGGACAAAAATTGTTATAGCAGTGTGGGTGAATTTGGACGAATCTAGCCACAAGATTCTGCGATATTATAGCATGGAATGTTAACCAAATTGGCACTAGAGCTCTAATCGTTCTTACCATATATACTAAATCACTGTATGCATTTCGATTAATGGAAGTCACAGCCATCGCGACGTTAAATTACTTCGGCTTCATGCCATAGAGTTTCAAACTGATGAGTACTGATTGTTTTCGTCCTAACCGCACGTCACTAAACACCACGCCTGCATTTGGTTCTATTCACGATAAGCTCCGCTAACCACAAAACCGCATATCTGATCCTCACGCCTTTTTTGTTATTATACGACTGCCATAACGGTATTCTTGCTGCGTACGAATATGTGGATTCTACCATACAATCAACGGTTTTCTTCAACTCGTTTACGGCCGTTACGCTTAATACTACCCATCAGCAAAAGTCTTCTGATCTGTAGCCCCCATTCTATCAACTTGCTGTGTGCTCAATCGAATCAAGAATTCAATACGCCCGTATGAGGCGTCGTGTTCCTAATAAAGTTCGTTTGGAGATAGAGAATATGTAGACCAGATTACTGGTTCACCTATCGTTACGCTATAACATATATATATATATATATATATATATATATATAGCGGTATATTTGCTTAATGGACTTTGATATTTTCGACGAAGACAGTTGGGCTGTAAGACCAACGGCTAATGCCAGGTAGATGTATGAGCTGACCCGTGACAAGAGGGAGCCCACTTCGTATGGGAAAAGCCCCTATTCAGTTTACCTCGCAGTTTTACTGTGTGGCGCGATGCAACAGGTGTTGCATTTCGGCCCCATGTGGGCGGAATAGGCTTTAACTATTTTTCATGACTGGTCCGACTTCAACAAGGATCTACTATATGCTATTTTAAGACCCACAAAAAGAAGACAGCTTTTAAATCACTACGAATACTGCCCTGGGGCAGTAATAGCAAATGTTCGATAACGTCTAGTCATTGCTAGCGCAATAAAATGATCATCATTATCATTACAGTCTATAGATATAACGTGTTCTATCGTCGTTCCATTCATGAATATTAGCTGCAATAGAATCCTTGAATAAGACTATCCATAAGTTTATTGTACAACACTGTTCCGGTATGTACAAAGCAACTTTACTTATGAGCGATGTGGTAAGGGCTAGAAGTATCAGGAGCTAGGAAAAGTCTTCTAATGATAACACTGTTTGTAAGTATCCTTCTTCTTCCAGTAACTTCCAGATAAGCTTATCGATAAAGCTGTGACGAATCGATGAAGCACAAAATATCTAAAGCAGCCAACTCATCAACACGATACAATACGAAACTTTAATCATGCGGCTGATAAAAGCATAAGTCGAAAGGCAGATTAAAATAACGTAGAACCTCGAGCATTGCGAATGACTGAACTATTTTCGACGACACTATAAGTTGATAAACAAAGGGCATATGACACAACTTGATTGGTTACCTTCAAGATCATTAGCACGGGCAAACCAGCCAGTGGGCTAGTGCCATGCTCAGTTTCCTTAAACATCTCCCATATAATCCCCTAACACCACCTTGCAAATGATGTCGAGGCGTTGGTCCGCATCCCGCCCCCAGAATCGTCCCGCCCCAGCACTGGCACATTGGCTCAGCCAGTGGAGTCCGCGAAAAGCTCGTAACAAGCATGCCCACACTCTCTACGGGCGAGCCATTACGGCGACGAAAGCCATCTTCGACGTAGACGCTGTCTCTAACCCTTTTCTAATTTCTTCCTGTAATTTTCTGCCTCTTTCCCTAACCCGGTTCTATACGCTGTGAGCGATCTGCCCATGGGAGATGTTCTATAGACTATTCGCAACCTCTGTTTTTATGACCACGAAAAACATTTCGACAGGTCTCCATTTCATTATCATGATTCGCGGGGTAAGCATTTTTATGTAGCTCGTAATTATTCATGTTATCATCGTGCTTACAGGTCATCATGCCACCACTTAAACCACTGCCCTCCATAGACCTAGGACCCTCGACCGGGACCTGCAGCGGGCCGGCAGGAAGGACAGGGCCTTAGGCGCCGGCATGCTTCCGCGGCGCACGTTGCTTGTATTTGCCTGACTTTGTCGGCCCGCGGCCTGTCTGTGTAAGCATCTGTTGCAGCTTGATCCATTCGCTCACTGCCATCGCCTTGGTAAACACTCCCTGCGGTGTTGTAGCGCGCTGTGTACATGCCTGCCTGCTTGTCTGTGCGAAGAGCTCTGTGCGCGTTCCGTGTTGTGAATTAGGCCAGCCACGCAGGCAGGCCGTCCGCTCTGCTCCCTACGCCGGCTGGTCAGCTGGTAGCAGCGGCAAGCGATCCTCTGCGCGCGCCAGATGGCTGCGCCGTGTTGTGGGCCCATGTTGTCGTGTGTCGGAGTACTTGTCTGGCTGATCGACTGCTGACTGGGCGCTATGTCGAGCCTGCTTCACTCAGACCGGCTTTTTTTTTCTCACTGGGTCTTATACCGGTACGGAACTAAGTTGGTGCTGATGGCTGGCTCTTGGCGCTCCATTGAGTCCATAGATGACTGACTGTGTGTGTCTTCGTAATCGTGTCTAGCCGTCTGTGTAGCCGAGGCGGGAGCGCGCATGCGCCATCGGTGGGCGCGAACTGTCGCTGATTGGCCGCGTCAGCCGGTAAGTTTCCCTTGTTCTGAGCACACGGATACGGTGGCCACTGAACACCGGTGGAACAGACTTACGCGTAAGAACTGACGCTGCCAAAAAGAGACAACATGCTCGAATGCGCCAGCGCATGTAACTGAACGAGAAACAAACAAACAGCCACATTTTCTGTTGCCATTGTCAACACTTGTCGGACTTGGGATCGGTGGGCCAGTCATTCTGCGCTCGAAAGTATCTGTCAGCTCTCGCCGCATCTACACGGGCAATCGTGCGGACAGCCGCAACGGTCGAAAAGTCTTTCGGGCATTTGGCCACTCCACGAGAAAACTGCACAAGCTTCAGATGATGGTAAAATATACGCACGCATTGTAAGCGGACGGATAGATCGGCACTCAGCAGTAGAGAGAAGTGTCAAAGAACAAAATGATGAGTGTGGTGGCAGTAATATTCACACATGAGACAACGTCGGGCGCCACGGTACGACGACAAGGATTGACAAGGAATGCTTTAAGGGTAATTAGATAACATGGCATAGTTTTTATGGCATATATATATATATATATATATATATATATCATACATATATATATAAACTTCAGAAGCGACACTACTGTAAAACACTGCGACATGACCAAGTGTCGTCAAGCGATACGTGTAGCTGATGGCATCGCGTGCATTAAACTAAATGCTGGGATACGGAAAAACCTATGGAGAATGATTCGGCAGATATAAAGCTGCTGCCATCATTGATGGAGAAAGATGTTGAAAGAAAGAGGATGTCAAAACAAAAGGACGTTACGTTGGTACTAGCCGAAGAGTGATTAGCAAATCTTGTCCTTGACTAGTTAATAGTAAGGACAAATTGACGTTCGCACCGTTGACTCACCACCTTCACAGATAAATGGTAGCAGAGAGATACGAGTCGCGTTGAGTCCAAGTAGTCCAACTGGTGACCTTGTGAAGGCTCAATTTTGAAAAAATATCGTTCGATCTTATGTGTCAACCCTAATTAATCATATTTGGACAATTTGATGAGTCAATCACCATTGTGTGTGAGGTTTATAAACTTCTATACTTGTTTTTCTACTAGAAATTAATCCGTCGCTCCTTGTCGTAATAATAACAAATATCTATTGGCTTCGAATGAGCATACACATTAATTTATCTATTTCTGTTCATTACATAATTGCAGACGGTAACTTTGCATTACTTTTATTGTGAAAATCAATCATGATCATAGTCATCATCGTTACCACAATCATCCGACTTACTAATTTCAGTATAGCAAAAACGTCAATATAAATAAAGGGATTGTTCTTGAAAAATGCGCGCTTAAATTCAATTTCCTTAAATTTCAATCGAACTTTACGCGCCTTGTTTGCCCAGCCTTTAACCTCGATATCAGTTAATTGTCAGGGTGTCTGTTCCCAATTGTGATGTAACAACAACATCGTTGTGAACTAGCAATCAGTAAATGTACTCGTCTGCGATCTTCGATACGGTCTTTGCCTCCGACAAGCAAAATGACTGTGCTGGTGACTGGGGCACAGTAATTCACTTTCGTTCGCGCGATTTTTCGTTCGGCGTCCTTTTCGCACGCTTTGTCTCCTAGTACTACAATCGCGTAGCAACTCCGCGCAGCTAGTCAGCCGCCATCGACGCTGCGTGCACCACCGCAATTGCCGCCGCTAGTGCACAAAAGGACAAAACGACCATGTACTAACCTTATGCACTCATCGAAACCATCATGTTACATCTACCTAGCGGCTTAGCGGTCCGCTCAGTAGAACGTTACGTTAGACGAAGCAGTGACCTCGCTATTGAATCCGCTTTTGTCCATTCGGTAACTTTAGGTGCCTGCCACATCGCCGCACAAAAAGGGGGCAGGCAGAACTTCCTCGTAACTACCTGACGACGACAAGGGCGACGCAAGAGATCAACCGTTGTTGCTCTGGGTACTGCTGACAGACAGAAAATTCTGCGCGTCTTTTTTATGGCAGACAAATTCGAACGATGATCCGGTTAATCGAGAAATTTTGATGATTCGGCCCGCTAATACTTTTATTGCATTTATTATACATAACTACGAACGAGATGATTCGAAACGATGAAGCGAATGATCATGATTCCGTAAACAAAACAAAAAATGGGAAATCTTAGATCCAGAATATCGAAATATGATATTAATAGCCTGTTGGGTTACTAAGACGTACCTATTGTTGTGTTGCTTTACGTAATATGAGGTTTATTAAACCTGCGACTATCGAAATATGCAACAATATTCGTATACATTTAATAATTATTCTCTTTCTTATTTCATCAATGTTGGTAATTTTATCCTAGAGTATGTCCGCGAGGTCCACTCACTCTTCAAAAAACGATTGTCATCGTTAGTAAGTCACGAAACTTGCGAAAACTTGGGTATTTGGTCTAAGTTCAAAGCCGAGCGCAAGCACACTTTGTCTCATGCTAGAATGAGCAAGCCGTGAAAGCGGACATCAATTTAGAGCCTTTTGTTAAATGGTTCGGCCTTAAATGAACGTATTGGAGTATTTTGCATAGTTGAATAAAAAGAAACGTATCAATTAAAGGGCAATAAAGCTGAGAAAATACGGTCCCTCTGTCACCTTTCACACGCTTGATAACACGTCAGCTCAATAAGCAAAATGATGATTACTTTACTTGTGGGCAATATTTTCTCACAGATAGATCACTTACGTAGCGGGAAACAATTCCGCATCGGGAGCTTACGTTCGCAACACTAGGTTACGCCGACGCTAACCCCTTCCCGATCAGTCCCTTTACTCATAGTATATTAGCGTCACAAGGAAGTTCAATAACCGTAGCACCAACTTAATATTTAAAAGTGTAAAAGAAACCAATACGTTTCATTCGATACATAGAGACAAACAAGTATTACACCAACAAATACAAGCGTGCTGCTGTTGGCTAGTTTAACCGATAAGCTTCGCTTCAAACTTAGCGTCCCGTAGAGCAGACGTGTCTCCGGTAGCCCAACCCGAACCAAATGGGCCATCTGTAAGCTATTTAATTACGCTTGCAGTATACGTCACTCAAAATGAAAGGTTGGTCATTCCTCAAGAATGTTGATGCCAGTGCGTAAGGTTGAATTCCACCGATTGAGCGGCGTGGCAGATGGCTTCTCAGTAGTCCCTAAGAGGACCAACTCGATAAATTGGCTCGTTTACGCTACAACATGTCCAATATTGATCAGATATTGCGCAACACGTGCAAGCATCTCATACGCGTGTCCACCTTCGAGCATGTACGTCGATCTACTGCTGCCGTATGTCTTCACGCGCAGCCACGATACAATAGAGTGTACAGCATTTGGCCTACTTGATTAATGGCTTATCTTATTTGATTGATGGTGATCATATAATTGACGCATTAGCGGTATGCGTGGCTGTTGGCCCGATACATATATGGCTTACACGTATTTACGCTGAACGTCTGCATTACTTGCTAACAAATATCTATTACGCAGTCGATTTTGCCGTTAACGGATCCCACTGAAAATCCCTTTCGGTTGGAAATGAAAATACCTGCGAGAGCTTGCCTTGGCCCCGCCCCCAGAAATCATCTCTTTTCCATACCGCTGTGCTGCCACTTACTGCCTGCTGGCCGTCGTGTCTACTATAACAGCTTTTTGACCACCTGACACTTGAACGTGTGTGGGGCACCGTGTCTCATTCCCTCCTCGTGGTGTCCGGCGGCAGCAGCAGCAAGCTCACGCCAGCACACGAGAAGGGCCGTTTGCCGCCACGGCCCCGCCGCGGCTGCGCCTGTTCAGCAAAGCACCGAATGATCTTAGCCGTAGCGGTAGCGCGGGCTTGGTCTCGCGCATCAAGCGCCTTCCGATCACCGACTGCTTCCACCGATGGCGGCGCCGCTGCCAAAGCCTCCACCGCCGCCGCTGCTACTCCTTCGATCACTATCACAACCGCAGCAGCAGCAGTAGACCGCGCCTGCGCCATGTTGTGGTTGTCCCGAGTAGGTCCCACCAGTATGGTGGTGGGCACAGGGCGCCCACCATTGCCAGCGGCTGCCCACCCATGACCATGGCCACTTTGCCTCGTTGTCTAGCCATTCGATCGTGATGGCAGCGGTCGCTATTCAAGCAGCCGTCGCCGCCGCGCGACAGCATCGGCAGAGAGTGAGAGGGAGAAGGGAAGAAAGGTGGCAAGTGCGCGTGTGACCGTATGCGCGTATCCATATGAGAGTATCGTATCGTGGCGGCGGCGGCGGCGGCAGCTGTGGCGGCGGCGGGCAGCACCAGTAGTATTAGCACAGAGGAGCCCGTGCTGGTTCGGTACCGAGCCATTGCTGCGCAGCAGTTAATAGGCCGTATCTGTTGTTTAGCCTATCTAAGTGCGGCTGACTCCGCCCACTTGAGGCCGTCGAGCTGAGCGCCAGCCGAAAGGTCGATTTTGCTGCCACTCCACACAGTTTTCGGCCGAACAGTCGCTTGCTGTGGGCCGCGATGAGCAGCTTCTTGCGCATCCCTTCAGCCAATCAACGTTCGTCATCGGCCGACTGGGGGAGAGAAGTAGGCTGTGGATGGCTGATGCTGACCGAGTAGCCGATGTTGGCTTGCGGCGCGAGGAAAGGGCACGCTCGCCAGCCTATGGTCGAACTGGCGCCCGCCGTCACGAGCCAGGAACGGCCAGCAGCGAACAGCTATGGGCAGCAGCAGCGACGGTCGCGGCGGCGGCCAAACTGCGACGACATGACAATACACAGACAGCCATAGAGTGAGCCAGCCAAGAGGCACAACCGCGCCGCTGCGTTGAACAACACTAGCGGCAGAAATAGTGACAAACGACCAACTGCTAAAACAACGTCGCCAAGTGCGACGACGGCGACTGGCTGACTGACACCCGCGCAAGCCGAATTGCCTTCTACTGTTAGTACGATTTCTGGAACAAGTCGCTGCGCCGTCACGTCCCACCATCAACAAACAGCAGCAGCAGCAGCAGCAGCAGCAGCGACCGCAACTGAGAAGAGGAGCCAGCCGTCGTACGAACTGCAATTGCAACAGCAGCGATAGCAGCTGACGAGCGAGCGAGCGAGCGAGCGAGCGAACGAACGAACGAGTCAATAGATAGACGGCCACAGAAAGAGGCGAACTCTCAAAGCAGCTCAAGGGTACACAGCCACCACGCTCCTCAGTAGCTAGCTATTATCAACAACGAAGAAGAAGGAAGAGAAGTAAGACTGGCTGTTGGTACGATAACGTGTGTGCGTGTGTGTCCAGTGAAGTATCGTATAGTTTCTTTGGTGAAGTGATAGAAGTCGAACGGCTGCAACAGCATCGCCATCGGCACAGCGCAGCACGGCACAGCATAACGCAGCGACTCTGGTCGGTTTTAAGCTTTCGACTATTTCGATCCAGTGTTGTGATCGCTGCGTGCAGGATAGGCTAACTACTAGTGTACAATGTACGCTATCGTCGAATGCGTACGCGTTTCGCACGCGTGCTTTGCCACCGTTCAATGAACCAAATCAGAATCCAACCAAGCAGATCGATTTAGGAAATGCGAAATACGTGTGTTCATAGAAAATAACCCAGACAGCAGAGATAAAATTGTCTCATTATCATCGTCTGCATCCTGGTTATTTGTGGTCATGGTAAAAGCAGTGATGTTAATGCAATAAGTACTGGTACCAGCAGCGGTTCAGCCTTGGCCATGCCGACGAAGTTCACTATATATACACACATACATATATATATAGGTGGAGGGGGAACGACCATGTTGATGATGGTTATGTTATTACTGCTGATGGGGGTGCAGATAGGCTGCCTTTAGAAACGGCGAACAGCCGATCCACCACGAGAGTCCCGTGACCATGCCCCGTACGTATGTGTTCTAAATGTGCGGAACACAACAGACCGATGCGAAAATGTGAGATCGCCAATGCTGCGGATCGATCACAGTCAGCTGAAGCGAACTCAGCCGCAAAGTAGACGTTAGAGGTAGTAGAGGGATATAACTCACGTTCGTCCGGACACATGTATGCTCATATGGCAAAAAGTGTATGGGGCAAGTGATCGAGCTAGAAACGAGAGGATGATTACTGCTATAAAGCAAAATAATGTAATCTGTGAAAAAATAGTGGACATAGCCACAGGTTGATTCGTGTTGCTAGAAAGCTTCCACCAAACGGCCAGTGCCGTGTAGAAACCTCTGGCAATAATATATAAACGCCTACTAGCGTTGTTCGGCTAATTTGCTAGAGGAGACAGTTACTTAACTTAGCTATCGGTTATTGACTAAGCCTTCGATTTCTACGAGCCGGCATTCATCAATTACCGCTACCGTTACTAATCACTGCAAGCGCTATTTCTCAGCACTGATGCCTGTGCTGGCGCTCGGAGAAGGCCGGCTAAGCAAATAACGTGCCTGGCCCTGCCCCCATACATTCGAACTGCCATCAGCAACGGCAAGCTATATCACGCCGATTGCGTCGTTAAAACTACGAACAGAGATAAGACGAAGCGCTGCGATAAATGGACCAACAGATATCATTCACAACAACAACTACTACTACTACTACTACTACTACTACCAGTTAACAATCAGTTCGCGGACTGCCGTTACCGTGGACCGCTGGATTTATGTGTTGAAACAATGAACCACAGCAGCGGCTCTGTCGCTGCCCCGCTGCCGCCACCGCCGCTGCCGCCGCCGCCGTCGCCGCCGCCGCTGTAACGTCACCATTTCTAGAAGCTCGTGGTTGGGGTGTGCGTGTACCTATCTGTATCGCTACTGTGTTTCCGTGCTGAGTGAATGCTGTTGATGTTTTCAGTGGGGGTGGTCGGTTTCTAGTCGCGACAGTAACCGCTGGCCATTGCGGCCGTTGTTGTTGTTGTTGTTGTTGCTGCTGCTGCTGCTGCTGCTGCCGCGGCCGCCGCCGCCGCCGCTGTTGTCGTCGTCGTCGCTGTCGCCACCGCCGTCGCCGCCGCTGCTGCTGCTGCTGTTATTGTTGTTGTTGTTGTTTTTGTAGTCGTCGTTGTCATTGAATTTTCTTCGGTTCTTTGGACAACCCGCGAATGCCGGACTTTTAACTGTTGGATACGACCCTTTTACAACAAACAGCGTTTCGTGACACTTCTACTGTAGCTACGAGAAGAACAACAACAATAATAATAACAACAGATTAACATGAACATAGTCCAACCACTGTCAATAACAAAGCTTTGGAATATTTGAAAAATCATGACGTGAGTATCTTTAGTCTTTCACGTGCCGAAACGGTGCCATAGCACAACGATAGTGGAATCGCATAGGGTGTTTATGTGAGCGGGCGAGCTGCAATTAGCATGTTTCATTACAGTGTAAATAAGGTGGAATGCAACGTGTGCATTTCTCTTAGCGGGTCACCAGTCTCACAACAAAACGTCTTCCCAATTGTTTGTCGAAAACATAGTTTCCCCGTGTCTGGGGGCAACTGGTTCCCTTATTCCGTTGACTGTGACATCGTCGTCGTCGGGCCATGCGAGAGCGGGTCCGCTTCGCCGTCTGTTCTCGGCTGGGAGCTGTGTCGACTTGTGGCGTGTCGATGGTTATGACTAGCGGCACTACGTTAATCAACAAACCAATTAGACGAGACGATCATGCTGGTGCTGGTGCTATTGATGATTATAATAATGCATCTAGCTGACCGCTTTTGTCCAGCCATGTTTGATTGGGCCGCTACTGTGGCACGCTCGTTCAATGTGCGTCGTGCGACGATGGGCCCAATCGCTGCGGGCAGGCGTTCAACATAGGAGCTTCAAACATTAGTCAACAACCCAGCAGTGAGCGGACCAGTCAGCCACTCACAGCAACAACGGCCGCTGTAACCTCGCGAGACCATTCGGCTGTTTGCTGGCGCCAGACTGGGCTCGGCTTGATGCTACTGACCAGCCATAGAAGCTGCGACTCGTCTATAACTAATATAGTGTTTCCAGTGGTAATTAGATGTTACTCAAAAACGTTTGATGAGTGTTTTGTGGCGTCTGATGGATGCGTTGCTTCGGCTCAAATTATCGATAACTGCGAGAGTATCAGGGAGTATACGGGTTACGAGATAACGATAGCGCCATGCGACCAAAGGAACAGTGACTGCACTATAGCGACGGGTTTGGATCCGTCGTATGCTGTGCCTGCCTCTGTGCATGTGTCTGTGTTTGTGTCAGGGTACACCTATGGCTGCTAAAAGAGAATGAAATCTGCCGATCGATCGAGTAATCATCGGTCTGTGTGTTTTTTTGTTTGCTGTGCAGATAGTATAACTAGCTCCTTTTCATTCAGCTTCAGTGCCTATGCGCATGTGTGAATTGCTTGTTTTTTCGGCTTAATTCCGGCTGAGACAGTTGCATAACTGGCCATTCACTACTAAATCTTGTCACAAATATGAACAACAGCAGTTCCAGTTACTTAGATATAGTCGTACCCAGCTGGTTACGTTTAGGTCATGTACATGCCATCATCGCTGTACACATTGCAGTAACAATAGTCATTAAACAGATATGATTTATAGAAAAATACTATTTTACTAGGAAAATATCGCCCTTTCTTCCATGATTCCGTTATATTTGTTTAGATCTACATATCTGTACGACGACAATATCTCAGCCGCTCTAAACTGCTCTTAGTGGGATGATTCTGCGATCACCTGCGTCTCTATTCCGCGCTGCTGGCCAGTCACTACTGAGACTGTAACAGTTGATCTGTACCAAGTTTAGCGGTCAGACAAACACAGCCAGCTCACTCTGTACATACATACAACCTATTTAGATATAATTTCTTTACGAATTAATAGCGCAGGCAGCAGCAACTGATATTGCTCGTTTCTCGTCGCCTTGCGGAAAACACCGACCCTTGTGACTTCTGCTGCCGCTACCGCCGCCGTCGCTGCTGCTATAACCGCGAAAGGAGTGTCCGTCTGTCTGTCTCACAGGTTTTCCTCGATCGCCACCAGGGTGCGCCCCTGCCTTGCCTTCGGCTGCTACCATCGCCTCGCTTGAGTGGCTTGCTCGTCTTCGCTGGTAGTGTCGCTGCTGCTGCTGCTGCTGCTGCTGCTGCTGCCGCCGCCGCCGCCGATGCCACTATCATCGCTTGAGGGCCGCTGCTTCGTCCGCTTTTTCCGTTTTTCCGTCGGTCCGAGCGAGCGAGCGAGTGACCGACCGACCATCTCACGTTGTCATCGCTCGCGCTGCACCAGTTATCTACAGCAGCAAAAGCAGCGGTGGAATGTGCGTCTGTATGCCGGCCTTGTTGGCTTTCGCTAAAAATAAACGTTTCGACTTTTACGTCCGGCACCGCCGTTAGGCACTACTTCAGACGGCTGGCTTCCAATACGAAACGAAGTGCCCGGATTCAAACCTCGACCACCACGTGTCCTAAAGTTCAGCAGGCAAACGTTACCTTCTGCGCTATAATGGGGACTGCCGGCCTTTAGTGCTACTACTGCTGCTGCTGCTGCTGCTGCTGCAGAAAGCAACTCTGTTCCGATGGTGTATCGTTTCCGTGGCGGTCTTCGTCGTGCTGCAAAGGGTACCATTACACAGTGAGCCAATCGGCCCAATAATGAGAGAAGAGGAAAGGCACCAGGCAGCAAAAGGTAGAGAAGAGTAACCGAAATCGAACTGAACTGAGTTGCCGATAGGACCATCAGCAGAGAAGTACACCAGCCCAGCCGACTGACTGAGCAAGGACAGTGGTCATCATACACGGAGTACAGAGTTGTCATTCTTGTCTTCCTCTCGATCGAGAGCTGACTGGCCATGACTGTCCGGCAAGAGAAAAGGACCATCGAGCACGAAGAGTTGGTGTTGATCGCCTCGTACCGAAAGAGAAAACAGACCGTAGAACCGGGCGCGCAGGCCATTAGGACGTCTCGGATAGGTGACCCTGCATAGATCGCACATCGATAGCGAGCGGGTGGACGCCGGCAATGGAGCAACAGCACTCACAAGTGGTACTTATAGTTGTGGCTGCTAGATAGCGTCCGCTTTGCTGACAGAACGGGCAGACAGACGTGCCTAGGGCTTGTGTGGCGTGTGCTGGGAATCAACTTGAAGGTGTACAGCTGTATTTTAGTCAATTCCCGCGCCCACATCGATAGATGGATACACTGCTCAGCGATAATAGCGCACTACATTACGATGCCTTTAACCATCGTTGCATACCTGCGTTCACCTATTCAAGAAGCGAGCCTATAAGCAACGACGACGAGTTATTACTAGTGGGTATACTAACAACACCGCCGATGTCTCAGAGCTGGCGGGGCTCGGGGCATTGGGCTGATCCCCTATCCACTTTGAGCATCTAAGCATTATCACGATCATCACCATTGACATGCCCATCTGACACCACCGCCAGTTGCAGGACCACTTAGTGTCCTCGGACCTATTTATCTGCCTGCCGAGATGCATGATTATGGCACGGCTGTATTCATACTATACTCGTTCCTCAATGGCGAATCCTGCTGCTCGTGCAGCTGCAATCATCATACTAAACAATCGATTCGATGCATGTTCAGATATGCAATTTTGGTCACCTTTTACGCTACATGAATTAAATAATGATTGCAGACTTTCCCACGTCTTGTTCTTTGGGTAACTTGTTTGCAACTAACGTTATTTGCATGCACATGCACATGTCTTTTGACGGCGCTATGCGACTGGCTAAGCAAACCTCCAATTGTGGTCTGCCATAATAGAAACTTCGGGGGTTTCTATTGTGATTGCGAAGTTTAAGTAGTTCATATTAATGTTTTCGGTCGCACCTAATAACTAGGAAAATACCCGTCAGATAATCATTATCAGTATTCCTTATCATATCGTCATTTTTGTTCGTGTTTCGTGGCCAATGTCCCGAGATATCGTTGCTGGGTTTTTGTCCTAAAATCGTTATGCACGTTAGTACTACAACAGTTGTCATTTTTGTCGGCGGATCCCTAAGAAATGTTGGTCTCCAGACTCAAAAACAGTTCCACAGTACTATTACATGGGGAATATACGGTAGATACGCATGTCATTGACGAACGTCGTGTATCAGTCAGAGATATGAAACAGTTTACCGTTCAGTGACATGTGCCATAGCAAAAAGCTATCTATATTCTGTAGTTGACTATCGTTATCGTTAGAACTTATATTTTACTCTATTTCGTAGAAGCTCAAATGTGTACGTTTTGAGTAAGGCTCGACGCTTACAATCATGTATCGATGAAGAAAGGTTAGAGGTCAAACAAGAAGGCCTATATTTATATGGAATATGTTTAATATCCATTTTATTTCGGTCTGCAAAGAACAAGCTTCAAGTTGAGCTTCTGTGTAATATATGACAGTATGCTTGACACTGAAATATGTGACAGCATGCTAACTCACTTTTTTCTCTTCCGCCGGGATACTCTTTTCTTTCTTATTATTCGTTGCGTCTAACCGATCTAGGCTTTTGATTTTTCATCAGCAAAACAAATATGTAACGTTATTGATTTGCGTGGTCGTTGATAGTTATCGCTGATAGGCACTGGTGCGGTAATTGACTCCAGTTATCATTTCCGATTTCCGCGATATCAATTGTTCACAGTCCTGACACAAGGATTCTAAACGGAAGGGCAAAAATAATACGTGGAAAGTACTTTCTCGCGCTCTTTGTCTTCCCGCATTTTTGCCGACTGCAACAGCGGTGCATGTTGTTGTTTTGGCTGTTCGGCCGATGGGTGACGCTCGACATTGGTCGTCGTTCCGCCACCGCCGCCACACTCGTGACACCCTTTCCCACGCAAGTGGTAAGGGCTTGACCCCCTGTGGAAAGGGCAAGCGATAAATTGTGTACGCTGACGGACGAACAGCCCTGTAAAGATAAGGAAGATTCGGCGTTGTCACCGAGCATAGGGGGATGGGTTGGGGTGGCTGGCCTCAGACGGAGTGAGACCAGCTCAGGATGCTGCCCAATGCAGAGTGGACGAACAGGCAAGGAAGCAATGCCCGTTTGATACTACTACTACTACTACTACTGCTACTATGTACTTAGTGACTATAAAAGGAGGATCAGATGTGGATACACCGATATCACAGAGAAGCATGTTTACAGACACAGGCACAGACATGAAAGCCACGTGTATCCAACTTGTCGTGGGGCGTTGTTGGATAGCATCTAAAATGACCGACAGGTCATCAGTTTGCAACTAAAAAAAACTAGAAAGATTAGAAAGGTACCCTCGTATGCTGTACATTACTACGTCCCCTATTGCTCAGCTCGATCGTACTAGCCTCGACCTAAAATAATCCAGCCAAACAACATCTGTACATTTATATGTATACAGTTTTGGCGGTCAGGTTTCGCTAGCAGGTGGCATTGCTGCTGAATCCTGATAAAATAACCCAAGGTAACAACTGTTGCTTGCGGCTGGCATTGCTTACCAATAGAAGACTGCGTCATCCTGGATGACTCGGTGTCACTTGCTCGACCTGTAAAGCGTTATGACAGCGGTGCCCGCTGTTGTTGCCGGTACATCGTTGTGATGGTAACGGCGATTGCGCTGGCGCATCGTCACCGTTGCTGTTTCCAATCTAAGGCGGCGTTGCCAGCCAAGCCCTCATAGAAAAGGCAGAGGCTAGACGCGATGCGACGCCGCAGCTGGTGTTTTCCCTGCTCGTCTGGCCACTCTGGTTCACGATGTTCCAATAGCGTTAGGAAGTAGCGGCAGTTAGTCAGATATCGGCGGTGTCAGGAGACGCTCGCGTTGCTCAATTCGGTTTATGCCGCTCGGCCCAGAGCGGGCGGGATTACTAAGCCGGAGGCTAGGAGGAAATAAACGCGGTAGTAATACTGTTATAGAGATTGTCGTTGAAAAATTAACCAATTTCCATACCGCAGACGTAACCCATACGCACCGTGTGAATATGTACATGCATGTTATTTACTTATCTGTATCTGACTGCGCGTGTGGCTTTACGAACGAAGGTATTTCCGGAGTAGATGACTAAATTGGATGTTGAGCAAATAAGTGCATGAAATAGTGTAAACGAAGGTCGAGATCAGTAGTAGGGCATTGTCTAAGAGTATTCCGCCTGTCAGTTTTATTAGTCAATGCACCCTTATAGTTCGGTGCAGAGTGTTGATAGTTCGTAATACACGCGGGATGGCAGCATGGAGACTGTGGTAAAATTAAGAAAAAAAAACAAGTATCAAACCTTGTTTGGACTCGTTTTTCTACATGTACGTACATTTCGCAACTTAATTTGTGCTGGTGCAGATCTTGTAGTTTAGAAGAGCTGTGGACTATCGCTGAGCTCTTGTACTCTAACTATGGATGCTAGCAAGGCTGACAAGTGCTACCAAAGTGGACTCCTTTGTCATGTCGTAAACTATACTCTGATAGCACAACGAGACAAACGCATGTAGGAAGTCTTCCAACAACTCTGTTAAAATTTACCTGATAATCCTTGGCTCACTACGGGTGTCTGTATCCCTCTTAACATTGTGTAGGCATATTGTTTCAGGGCTTATCTGTATTCACTGTTAGAGATCAATTCGACAAGTATCTTTTAGTAGTTTTTGTCGATAAGGCATTCGGTCGACTGGCGCGTGCTGCATAGCGCGATCAGTAAAAGTAGAAAGTCAATCGTCGTCTGTAGTCCAACGTAAACTCGTAAACGTAAACGTGATTGCTAGCACTTGTCTTCATGTAAAAGACGAAATTTTCTAGCACTCAAAAAAAAGTCCCAAGAAAAAAGAAGATCTACTCAAATTAGCAAACTGAAAAACATAGATGGATTATCAGATAGTATCTGCAAAATAAACTCAGCTGGGAGATATCTCTATGTGCGTACGAGTTACGTTTCACAGGGGCAGCCTAGACAGGTCTGAGCCACTAGATTTGACGAACTTGATTGCAGATCGTTTGGCTTCTATAATAAGTATGAATATTAATATTCTTTCGTTGGTTATTACTATCAGGCTCTAACATGCTTGTGCTATAACCTGATGTGTCCACAGTTCCCGTCTCAGCCGTGTAAAAACATTTCATTGTTATGTAGAAAGTTTGTCAAGTAGTGGTGTACAATTAAAGCATTTTGTGTGGACGGGAAATAGCGTCCTAGAAAGCGGGTCTATGCGGAAACATCATGGTAATGTCTAATATAGTCGTTCCGGTAGAATGGCAAACTAAAACGGATGTGAAATTGCTAACAACTCGAAGACCCGAATTCGTTTCTCCGGTCTTCTTCGGAAAAGTTAAAATTTCCGTGAACATTCAACTTTGCTTACGTGCTGCAAATTTTCCGCCAGGCGAGCCCCTATAATAAAACGTAACTTATCAATTACGCAGATCTGTTTTGTGCCAATTGGCAGGAATACGTGACTAACTATTATGTTCAACCCCAAATAGAGGATAATATCTTTTGCAGAGAAAGCTTTGGTTGATTATTGCAGATTAAACAATAAACACACTTGATTACTGAAAGTAGTTTTAGAAATTTTTATAAGCTCTAATAACTTTATTCCTAGACGAATAGAACAACGGTAGGCAAGGGAAATTGCTAAGTTAGATAATTATTATCTAAACGTGTTTTTTCACCGTATAGTGTTGAAAATCGATTTGCTACAGATATGTGTGTTATAATTAGTTCGTTCGATAATGATTTTTTACTACGCTACAAACGCCACTAGTAATTATTAGTGTTGCTCTATATAACGATTTGCTATTACTATCTTCCCTGCTACGTTGATTGAAGTGGTGATTTTTTATCATTTTGCCAATTTTACCTAATCATTGCGGTGATTTGTGGTGTTTACAAGACGTTAGGCTAAATTGGCCTAGCTATCCCGTGATTTATCAATGCAAAACATGGACTTACTTACTTACTAATGAATGTTATCCTAATGGATAACACTGTAACTTATTATTTTTAATTCAAGCCAGTAATTCGTAGTGATGGTTACGACGTTCAGCATTTCTATCGTCCTAAATTGTTTCATAGAGGACACGCAAGATCGAGATAGAGCCCACGAAAAGGTGCGCTTGCATTTGTCTTTAGTAAGCTTAATGATGTCCAGTAATGCGAGGTGTTTTTTTTTTTTAATTACAGACAATTATTAGTATCTTATATTAGTAAAGTAAATTAAACTATCATAATTTCAAAGTGAATCAAATTAAAAAGGGAGCCGCGCTGTCTGCTAACCCTGGTGTTGAGAACGCCGAAAATCGTAGCAGTTCAGTGGTGCCTTCCCGTGTTAATTATTCTCAGCGTGCTATTTCAAACATACGTGAAATTAAGGCTAAAAATACAATAGATAATTATGTGGGCGACAAAATGTTGAACGTAGATTCGCGCTCTCTTTCCGCCTTGTAGAACTTTCGGGACTGACCGCCATACCAAGGGTTAAAATAACTCTCGGTTATTAATTAATGATACACAGGTAGGCGCATAGGTGGAAAACTACTAAGTATAATAAAGGAACCTCATCATAGGAGGATTTCAGGTTTCTGGTACTTTAGTGGCTTTTGTTGTTGGTAAGAAATCAGCATTAGTTTGACATGGTGGACAAGAAACTTAGCCAGCGCCGCAACGTTCTGGAGCCTGATTTCGGAGCGGAACCAACTTGCAGATGCATTGTTGGCCTTACGCTGTTAGCCTTGTCCTGCGGATCTTGCTTTGATTTTTATGCTAGAGTAATGTAATGGTGATGATATTACGGTCATTTCCGTTTGAATTTTTATGCTATAAGCACTTAACTCACTACAAGCTTAGCGCGTAACGTTCGATTTGATTTTCTTAATTTTTTTCCCCCACTTTGTACGTGCACTCTTCTGTACTATATTCAACTAACGGCCTAAAACTTGTTTATTAGAAAACGATCACATAGGGTCCATTTGACGAACTCTAAAGTCGTTTTGTCGAACTTGTGAGTCCCCAGCGGAGCAGAGGGTTAACTTTAGCCGCCAAAAGTGTTTGGCAGTGGTGCTAACAGTTCGTACAATCAGATGTGGTGCCTATTCACTTCAAAGGTTAAAAACCTGATAGAAGTTCTCGGTTGCCTACAGCTGTCGTGTGGCAGTGCTACGTTTTATAGTAATGTTGCCCTTCGTTACGCTACATGTAAACACCATGTGCCATTGACTCCGTTTCGTTTCGACAGCAACAGTGCGACAAGGCACTATGTGACGCTCGACAGCCTGTTGCACCCGGAATTTCAATATATGATAACTCTTCGTTGCCATCATCGTCGCTGGCGTGCGTCATTTGGCGGCGATGCCCGAAAGTGTTACCATGCGCAACATACCCCAATGATGTATTTCGCCATGTCCGAATGTAGGTGGCTTCGCAAAGCAACATGAATGCGAGTTCGATTGTCACGAGTCGAGTGACGACAATGACGACGATGATGATCTCAATAGGCTGCTACCTCTGGCTTCCTTTTTCATAATGAATTTCGTCCCTGCTACTGCCTCCGCTTTCATTCCTCTCACCGGCTAAATTAGCAGGACCTGCATGAACACACGTACAAACAGGTTTGAACGGCCGCGCCCAGCCGGGTCGTCATATGCATGCTGCGCTCACAATAAACAGTAATAAGTAGAAAGTCAGAATTGAATATTGTCTAACACGGCATAGTAATAACATAAAACGACCCGCTATAAACGTACAACAATAGACATCTGTTAGGTAATAGATGTTTGTTTTTCTGCATTTTTGATGAGGAATAGTTATTGCAAACGTTGCTGCCGCCGCCACTACTCCTGCTGTTTACGTATTATAGTGACACATATTATTGTTCTTATTATATTTACTGTTGTTATCAGAAATGATACATCTGTTCTATCTTTGCTGCGTGCAATTGTTGCATATGTCCCGTTTACGCTGTAAGAATAGAACGGGGTGGGGGTAGGGGGTTTATTGCGGTAGAGCTGAATACAGACAATATGCCGGTAATAATCCTACTGGAATGATTCGTATATATTATACTAGCCAGTTCTCAGGGCAATTGGTCACAACGCCAGAAAAGACATGCTTTGAATTTTGCCGCGTTCACTGCCGCTGTCATAGGCGGATAAAGCCAGAGAGAGAGAGAGAGAGAGAGAGAGAGAGAGAGAGAGAGAGAGAGAGAGATAAAGCAGTGTACATGTTTGACGGGTGTTTATTCAGAACCCAGCGCATGTGTTGAAATAACAGGAGTAATAATTACTGATTTTTTTTCATCACAATTCATTGAAATGATCTAATTGTAGACGCATTTCTATGAACCAGCAGAAAAACTAAAGTGTAGCTATTTTAGAATAGGGCAATTAGTTCAAGTGAAAGCGTGAACGCCTTGTAGGTGTATTTGGTACTTCATTGTTAATACGGCTGTCTTACATCTGTCTTACTAGCCTAATACAAAACTTACTTGATTGTTATTATAATTAATATCTCCGTTACGTTGTAAATAATAATCCATTACAGACAGGAGCTAGAGTATAATTCGACTCTGTTATTCGAGGAGGCAATTACCTGTCATTACTCTATAGACAGCTGCTAGAAAGAGCATCGAACGTAGCATGGATATGGGCGTAGTGATGACGCAACTTCCAACGAGATAAACTAACGAATGATGTGCGAAGTTCGAGGCTTTGTTCTGTTCCGTGCTGTTCTGAAGAACGCAGGCGTGCTCCTGCGTTCAGCTGCTGATTTGCAGAGTGGATGCTTTCGTGCTGCTTACTGCAGGTGTTTGGTCGCTCCTCAACAGGCCTTTTTCAGACTATTGTGTTATGACGATGGCGCGGCCATCCCGTTCCACCAATGGTCGAATAATATCCATGTTGTTCTCTGTAGAGTGCTACTGTGTCAGGGTGTTCCGAGCGCCGCACTAGCAGCAGACCTTCTAGTTTTCGTTTGCTGTTCTGTTAGTGCTTCGCTAGCTGAATCCGGCATAGAATCCGGCGGTTCATACAAAAGATGAGCCAATTGCGTGAAAGATCTTCATTGAGCAATCCTGTCTACTGTGGCTGCTGTTTCACGCCAATCGTCGACTCGGGCTTCATGCGGGCTTGCCACGGTCGCTGCAAATGGGTGACGGAAACGTTAAGCATTGAAGAAACACGCTGGTCTAAAAGGTGCACAACAGATCGAAACTAAATTTTTTCTACCCGCTAAATGAGAAGCACAAGGGCAAATAGTCTGTTAGCGGCAATAGTATTTCGAATTTAAACTTTAGTTAGGCATGCCAGAACGTTTAAGGAGTGAAAAATTGCGCTTCCGTTGAGTACTGATTCGAACAGTCACTCACAATGGCGTGGACTAAGTTTGGCCTTCAGAAATGCTGCCTTCATGGGGATGGCTATAGTCACCAAAAAAGAGAAAGGGTTAATTTGATTGTTATACTGTTAGCCGGATCGGCTGTTATACATACGCCATCATAATACAGTCGTCATGTCTAATAGGTTAACTGCGTTGCGTCCTCGTGGTGGTTCGAGTAAGTGCAACTTAGATAATCTTCTGCTGCTTATTCCGCTATCAAACTGGCATCTCAAAATACCGAAATCAAATCTGACTTTGACTCATTTTGTCGTTTGATGGCTCCCTTGTAACCTAGGGATTCGTTACCGATAGCCGCTGAGGTTGCTGCCGAGGTCGCTACCGTGACGTTGGCGCATTAGCGTTACTGTGTTCAGCTGTGAGTTGGGAATCAGCCAGTGGGGCTGCCGCTGGTTCCTACGACAAAAGTTTTCTGTGTGCTGGCCTGTGAGTTCGTGTTTTCATGGGTCATTGTGTGTAGGTCCTGCATGGATGCCTCTTTCGCTGCTGCTCTGTACCATTGACTGACTGCCGCTCACCTACGAATTGAGCAACAGCAGCGTCACGGAGGCAACGCGCCAGCCATACCAGGGACGCCTTTGTTGTGTCCGTCTGTATGACGCCGTGTGTGTGCGCGCGCGTATATAATTACCGGTGCGGGCAGCTAATCTGGCCCTGGTTGAGAAGCGACGAAAAAGCTATTAGCCTCGTATTCAGAGGCGATGCGTCATGCGTCCGCTGTGCGCCACCATCGCTCGTCTACGTTTGTTGCTGCCTGGCGTGAACTGGGGTCGCAATCTCGCCGTTGTCGTCGCCCACAATCCAACTACACAGAGCAGACAAACAATTATACGCTTATCACCCGTTATTACACAGTTCGAAGTAGTGCTATCCAGCTAGATAAAAGCCTGCTCCTTTCTCGCCGCATGGCTCCGTCTCTTCTCTCGTTCACTGTTGCTGCTCGATAGACACGTGCGACTGTGACCATCTTCTTGTTGCTGTCTCCGACTGGCTTCGACGACATTTCTGTTACCGCCAACACGGCCTGGTCAGGTAGTAATCAGGCTGGTCTCGTCGTAACCAGCGCTGCTTTCACGGCTTGAAAACTGTTGTTACGGTTACCGGTAGCGTGCGCGCGCGCGCGCGCGCAACAGTCGTAGCTGTTAACTCACCGTACGTGAATAGCGTATCGACACGGTAACAACGATGTTGGCTGACTACGGGACAAGTGGCCGCTGGCTAAGTCATTACAGTCAGTCGCGAAGTCAGGCCAACGCAGATCGGCCAGTCGAGGTCACTACCCGCTTATGGCTATTTAGACTGCATGTCATTCTCCCTCCCTGTATGGTAACTGCTACCGTCGTTAGTCCTAGAACGCTGTCTTCTGCTGCTATTGCTGATAAGTCTTCGCCATTGAAAGCTGTGCGACCCGGTGCGTGGCTATGTTTGTATTAGCGTATCTGCCTGTTTAGTGCCTGACAGTCTGCACCTAGTGACCTGTTACCTAGTAGGTCGCGCTATATATGATGGCAAAAACAACAACATAGACATTGTTCATCATCATCATCATCACCACTGTCATCACACTAGATAATAGGAGACACAATAGTTAGAGCTGATTAATGAGATTAGTCGAAAGTAATTAAGGGGCGACCTTAGCTTCTTCGTAGAACTGAAAGCACGACAAGCTTCGCGTTTCTGGCTGCCCGCTAAGATTCAATGAACTTCGGAACGTCATTCTACAGTTTTATTCGTTCGAAATCTTTTATCATCACTTAAATACAGGGTTCCTTTGGTAAGACAGACTCGATCCAAGCGCTTGCCTTTTATCCAGCTCGGCGCCCAGTGTTAATTAGCTTCCACGATTGTACCATTCCAGTTTGATCACTGAAATGCTTAAGTTTCCAGTGGACTAAGTACCTCCTACACAATATTCGAGTTGCTCTGCCGCAATAATCTCGGTTTATTTTGAACCCAGACATTAATGTTACCCCCCCATTCCCCCCCCCCTCCCCCTCCCCCATATATATATGTCGGCGGGACAAAATAACAAGCTTTACGTTTATGTAAAACGGCTTTTTCCGGCATTTGTAGGGCCACATCAACACAGAGGGTGACGTCTAGCCGTTTTAGTGTGACCGGTTGTTCCTACACAATAGCAATAGGCAACTAAGTTGGTTGCAACTGAGCTACTAAATTGATGCAGGGAACTACATCGTTCTAGTTGTTCAGGCTATTAGCCCGAACGTATCCTGCAACTACCCTGGTAGAATAGAGAACTGATTTAACAACATCGCACTAACACAGCAGTAACAGCACGACGATACGTTCCTTCTGAACTAAAAGTCATTACGAGATGGTAAGAGGCAGATGCACAAATTAACCGCTGTTGGTTTTTTGGGGGAAAGGGGGAGGGACGGAGGAGGAGGAGGAGGAGGAGGAGGGGGGAGGGGGGTAGTACGGGTTATTAATGCTTGTCTAAAGTCGGACCTGGCGTCCGCCCAACGACAGCAGTTTGGCGAGTATTTCTTGTGCTATATTTCATTGAATTGAGATGAATCTCACTGCGGGACTGAGAATTTCCAAAACCACCTGAATAGTGTTGGGTCATCCACTTTGCGCGCAAACGCTATACGAATTGCGTATTTTATGCTATGCGAAGTTAAAGACCACGGTTTTTTACTGGACTGCGTTAAACTCTCGCACAGGTATTGTTCGGTGTTTGAGACTCGCTCTCAGGTAACAGTCGTAAACTTTTACATAGATATGCATAAAACAATAAAAGAATGATCCATAGATGATAAAAAGGTACGTTATTTTTTTGTCCATAGCTTAAGGGTAAGCGTGGCCAAGCGAGCAACGTTTGTCAAGCCGCAATAGAGCTTTGCCGGTGTGGTCCCATAGAGGGCAGCTGACGCGACGTTGTTTTTTGGTGTTATCTTAAGTTAGTCGGTTATTTAATATGCTAGTCATTTCTTATGAGATATTGCAATCGAGACAGCCGGAAGTTAAGTAGGTGCTGGATCCGCGTTATAGGTAGACGCAATTAAATGGCCAGTATTTCACACAACATATTGCATGGGTCCACAAACGAATAACTTATAATAATTTTTCAGGAGCAGTGCCTTCTAATTAGTTGGCACAAAATCTAAGAAGCAAATTCAGAGCTAAGAGTAACCTTATAACCTTGATCCTAATTATCTGTGCACTCTAACGACATCCTTGTTGTTTAGTTATGAGGACTGTTGTTTGTTGTTCAGCGTTAAAGCAATAATTCTAATAAGGAAACATCTGTTGATAACACATGTGATGCGCGTTAGAGTCTTATGTAGAACTTGAATTTGTCCGTTGCACAGCTGCATTTATACTGAAAATATATATTATTTGGAGTGTCTCGTATTAACTACGGTTCCTATCTCGAAATTTAATTTAGCATTTCTGCTATGTTATCGACATGTACCGTCTTGCTATTTATCTACAAAGGCAAAGTTCCCATCGACCGTGTTTTTAGCCATCCGAATAGGCGACCCTTTGGGACACTGCCTTGGCCTGTCTTTAACATTGTCTGCTTGTCGGCCTATTTGATTGATGCGCAGTAAGTGGTGCCAAAAGACTCCAACACGCTGATAAGTTGATATCGTTCACTGGCACCGTGTTACGGATTTGGTAGACCCAGCTGAAGGCGAATATATATACACATCATTTATGTGTACACTAAAATGTACCGGCGTCTTTGCACATGTTTGTTACAGCCAGCAAGCCTTTTGAGCATGTAGGGAATAGACCATAATATCAGCACAAAGCGTCAGTTGGTCTGGAGTATTGTGAGTGTGAATAAGGTGATGAAAGGCGTGTGGCATTCAACTTTTATGTACTCAAGTCTTTTGCAGGAATTAACAGCAATCGCAAAAGCACATCAGAATTTGCTCAATCTTTCAATCAGTGGCGCATTCGGTACCCTTGCGTGATGATATTAATGAATCATGTACAACGAACCAAGGCGTCCACGTTAGTGTTTTCAATTATCGAACACAAAAGAAAAGACAAAAAAAGATGGTCCTAGAGGCCGCTGGAAAAAATGTGACCATTTTTGTGATGAACACTTTTTATCGACACTATTATACTTCTATACAGTTTAACAGTTGAATCGCATCACAATGACGACGTCAATGCTATTGTCCACGTTTGTGCTGCTGATGGTGATGATAATAATGACAACGGTCATCTAAGGTCGGTAGCGGCGGCGATGTTGATTATGATGATCTGCTTTGAAAGTCCGACGATTTGGCCGGTCATTTACAGTCTGCATCCGTAGTCTCACGTTCGTCGAATCTTCATCACCTCTGCGACGATGACGGAGGCGACGGACGGGCAGTACCGCTGCGATTACCGAGAGTGAAACTGAAAGCTGTGATCTGTTATGTCAGTGTGTTATTGCATAGTAGCTACGTGTCCCTTCACCTCTCCCCCCGTCTAACGCATCTCCGGCGTGTTGCCTTCCATTGTTCATCTCAGTTCCTGTCGGCCATATACAATTGAACCCCACTGCAGAACAGCAGATTGGCGGGCCAAACGAGCTATGGCACAGACCTGCTTGAGATGTTGATGTTGTGTTGGTCGACCGACCGCCTCTTCTGCTGGACTGCGTCTCGCTGCCGTTTCGGTTTGTGCGGTTCGCTTTCTGCTATGGAAGATTTTTCTTCTTTTTCTTGGGCCGGGAAGGAACCTCGTCTTCTGGCTGATGGTCGTCGCTGTCTCATTGCTCGATCTGTCTGATGATAGCCGTGGCCGGTTCTCGTCGACATCGTCTTGGGCCGCTCGGTCATCCTTCGGATAACGCAGCGTAGAGTGACCCTCATTGCCAGCGGCAGCTGTCGACGACCCAACTCCTGCCACTGTATAACGAAACCGCTGGCGGTGCCGCAACAGTTGAAACCCTCGTAGCCACTGCCGATGGCGACGGCCGCTGCTGCAATAGCAGCACGAGCAGCGGTAACGGCGACGGAAGAGCGGATGTTGTTGGTGCTAGAGCGCGCTGCCTCCTTCGCTGCTGCTGGAGCTGTCGTTTTAGCTTTTTTTCGGTAACTGTAATCGTCAGCTCGTTGCGGTCACAGCAAATACTAATGCAGCACAGCACTCGGCACCGTTGTTGGGTTAAGAATGGAGCGCGTATCGGCAGCTACAAGACTGACGCCACGCTCTACGACGTTGCTATTTATCTCCTTCGGCCGGTTCGACCTTCTGCAAGTTTGAAAGCAGCGCAATTTTGGCTGTCAAAGAGATCATGTTTGACGAACGTTCTGTCTTGGAAACAGGAATACTTAACCTTCTCATCGAAGAAAAACGCCTTTTTCAAGGCGAGCGCCAGATAACGGGACACCTCACTCGCGAAATTAGGGCAAAACTATCACGTACTACTATTATACATTGCAGTTAACGGGGGGTGCCATTATCGCTATAGGCAACACGGCCTTCACAAGGGCTTAGTTATTGTCCGTGAGGTAAACAGCAGCAATTGTTACCAGACTACCGAGTCTATTCACTAATTCACCTATTGTTATTACGATATAACAGGATTAAATTCACACTACTATGTATTTAAACACGTCCAGTCGTAGCATTCAGTACAGGTAATTGCCTCGTAAAGTTATTTTGGCTGTTTTTTTTACTCGTGTGTGCTGGATATATAGACCTAGAGCGAGCCACGATCTTTGCGAAGGTAACGTTAGCAAAAATCTAGCTAGAAAGAAGCGTAACGATCGCGTCATGTTTGAGGCGACTACTTCAGGGGCTTTCGCGCCATTTATAACCTCTCAACTGGCTAATACCGTTGTCACTGGCGACAGGTTGTAGCGACACCGTTCAACAGGAACTGATGTGACCCATACACACATTGGATCGCTCGCTTGTTAGCATCTTGGCGTTTCTGATGCTTTGCGTTTCTTTCTGGAAGCCGAACAGGTCGATATCATAGAGGATCATCACTCGCTTCTGCATTAAGATAAAATGAACGAATGGATGGAAAGTGTCGATGATGGCAGTCCCCGTGTTGGCCCTATTACAGGGCGGCAGCCAACGCTATGTGGCCTGATATTCTCAAGGTATCAATCTCTTTCGATAAATTAGGAGGAGATGACCGAAACGTCCGAGTGGGAAGATGCGTTCATTTCCTTGTCGTCTCCGTCGCCCCCTTGCCCTTCCTACATGTATCATATATCTATTCTATATGCCACAAGTAGCAATAGCAGGGCAAGAAGGTTCCATTAGTTAGAGTAGCATCGTCTGTTTCTTTCTAACTAGTGTCGTAGTAACAGCAATAGGACGACGCAGTAGTTGCCGGGACGGAAGATTGGCCAATGAGCGAATACCGACAACGACCAGATGCCCAGGCTCTCATTGATATTTCTATGCTTGCGCGTGTGTTAGTGTGTGACTATTTGAATTGCTTGAGGAAAACGCAACCACGGAAAAGACTGGCGCGACACAATAGCGTCTTCGTTCCTCTCGTTTTATGCGATTACCGGTCGACCGCCCAGGTTATAATTCGCCCATCTGTCTATCTTGGGCTGCCGTCAAATATGAAGCGTGCCGCTGCCACTACAAAAACTGTATATGAAGACATGTTTACTGAGTGCGTGCGTGCGTGCGTACTATACTGATTTATATGAAGGATCCACGATCTTTTAGATCAAGCTGTTGGATAATTGTACCGGATAAGATAATGAACATACACTACCCATCTTAATCAGTCATACCCCTGTAGCTTTATTATTATGCATCATTCCTTGTGTAGGACCTGCTCTGCTGCCTCGTCCGGGTAACTATAGTACACGAGATAATGCCCGACTGCCTAACTTCGAATTATCGTGAGAAATCCATAATTTCCACGAATGAATGTCGAGCATCTGTCGAGGAACTGAGGCAGCTAACGCGTGCAGTCATTTCACGTTACGTCGACGTTACACCGCGACGTCTGTGAAAACGACAGTGATAATGATGATGTTGGCGTGCTTTATACACAGTTAATCCTTGTCCCTACTATTCAGAATTACTGCGTACCAACTTCTGGATATTCATTCTCTCACCTTCGCGCATTTGTGATTCGCTGTATCGGTAATGTTTGACAATAGCGCTTTTTCTATTGTTATCGTCATGGCTGCCGCCGCTGCTGATCTCAGTGCCAATAGGGGGACACCAGTATCATCATCATAATCGACATCAATGGAAAGTGGCCGTGCGCTCTGCCTGCCGTCGTTGCTGCAGTCGAGGTGGCGGCAGTGTCGTTGTCGACAGCGTCGGGACAACAACAGCGATAAGGGCCTATCGATATCACGCGCTGCAGGCGACAAGGAGAGGCGAGAAGATGGTGGCTATGGTCGCGGTTGACCGCGCACAGCCTGCGCGGCCCACGGAAGATAGCACTAGTGCAGGAGCCGGTAGCGGCCGTAGCGACGCGACACTCAAAACATACACGCACGAGTGCTCTGTGGTCTACAGCTGTTCGTATTGCTGCTACTGGCGCTTGTGTGCTACGTTTGCTTTGTTGTTTCGTCGTTCGGCTTTGCCGCCACTGTTTCGCCTGCTGACTATCAGCAGTAGAGTTACAAGCACTAGACCCAGCATCGCCGGTATCGGCCACTGCACCGACTCTGTCGCTACAACTACTGCTGCCATCTCGAGCAGAAGCCAGCCGTTCGCCGCCGTCTAGATGGACGAGGTAGTTAGCCGATTGTCAGCCGCTAACTGTGTGGCGATGGCTCAGATGGCAGTAACCGGCAGCGTCGTCGTTGCGATAATAATGGCAGAAGACTAGCTTACTATACATATTTATGCATATGATAGTATTAGCAGGCGTATAGAAGTAACCGACGGTTGGGGAACCAGCGAGCGAGCGAGCGAGCAGGATAGACGACCCATCGCGGTTAACTTGTTGACTTGCTTTTGTTTCGTCGTACTGCGATTCTGTCTGGCGAAAGGAGACAAACACTTCTGCTGCTAGGACGAAAATAGCAGGCCGACTGGATAGCGTTGACTGCGGGCGGAAGGGGGTTAGAACGAGGGACTAGAGAGTGGGCAAGAACCATTTTACATACCCAAAACACATTGATATAAGACAGGACGATCCAATAACGGCGTGTTTATTACTGTCGCTGGCGCTACCTTTCGCTGCTTTTTCGATGTTTATCGGATTGGGTCGGATCGACAAGACTAACACGACGAGAGAGTAACGCTAATGGATTACTGTGTTAATCAGATTTCTCTAACAACCGTGGAAACAAATTGGGTTCTTTTTTGCAGGATGCTGTGTATAACTACTGCTAGAACTACGGCTATTACTCTTGGAAACTTATTCAGACCCAGTACACTATTTATTGCAATAGTTTGACTTGCTAAAGTCGATTTTATCGTACAGTTTAACAGCAGGAACTATCAGTAACAACATAGAACCCTGTCTGTTCGCGTTAGCCGCGAAAGGAGAGCGTCGGAGTGGGGTCAACGGATGATTCGTATCATCGTTCGTCAGGGTGCCATTAGTTAATATCGGTAGAAGTAACCTCGATGGTCTTCCTGGCGTCTATGCTGCTTCGACCGCGGGGCTGGGGGCAGTTCGATCTGCGGACTGGATCCTCCATTATGTCGTGTGTTTTCTACAAACATTGTCCACTCATTGATCGCTGATACGCCCTCCCTGTTTCTTGCCGCCGCGAGTCCTAATTGTGTTATCGATGAGGGTCCGGCGATTTTGCTTTTCTATCAAGCGTAAGAGTTTGTTGATTTCTTTAGTCAATGAGGTCTTCACCAGTCAGTGAAGTGGCGCATGAAACTGGGAATTTAAATAATAAACATTTTTTCGACTGTATTCACCTGTATCACACGGAATATATATATATATATATATATATGTAATAAATAAATTAGTCTCTCTTTCTCTCCCTCTTTCTGATTAGTTTTCGTACTGAATAGTACTAAAACAAAGCTTTTATAGGCCACTGCAGCAATACGTCAAGACAGGACAGTCTCAATGTTTGTTTCATGTTTATGTTCTATAATACAACAAACGCTTGCGTCAAAACTTTAGCTCGTCTATACCCATAAGAATTATATAGCAGATAATAACGTCCTCTAAATGTAGTAAAATAGCTTACACCGCCATTTCCCTTGTCTGCAATATCGTTGCTTAGTATATATACTACCGCTTGTGTTATTATTGTGTATATGTCTGTGCAGCCGCTTGAGCAGCTTGATCTCTCGGGACAGAGGTCGCCGGTTCAAATCCCGCCATAATAGATCTTATTGAGTAAAGGAACATTGTTGCATATTGTCTTATGTAATAAATTTTTAAAGCTGTTTAACATCGTCCAATCTGATACGAGCCTTGGAAACATTACCACATCGTCGAGTGCGTCGAGTAAAGGGATCGGGTTTTTATCCTGTGGCATTTACTTTGACCTATTATTACATAATGTTTACGTTGATGTTATCAATGGTTGCAATTCGACGCCAGTGTTTTTGCTTTGTTGCACCGGCCTTTTGGTGCCAATAACGATGCTTTGCGCCGAGGAGTCAATATAAAACATCAGCTAACGGCAAAAAACGTAAGGCGGTCCGTGAAGCTTTCACAAACGCACCAGTACTCGACAGATTTCTGTCTAGATACAATAGCAAAGAAAAACATCAAGAATTGCTTCATGCACGAGCTTCGTCTAAAAGTCAGTTTAAAAGCAGGCAAATCATTGACCATGACGACTCCTAGTGCAATATACAGCAGTACTGAAGGCATCATTGCTGTAGTGGAAGATTGCGCATGGAAATCGCAAACAACTGGTGACAATGGGGTGGTCACTGATCTTATTACCGCAGTTTATATCCCGTTCGTTCAAACTGTCTGATCTACTTTGCTTCGTCTGTCCTGTTCGTACAAAAATATTCGATTTTTTCCCATTATACAAAAGCTTTTCATATATGTCCTTCAGTCTAGAACGTCGTTGATTTCTGAACTTCTGGCGCACAGCTAGCAATATTGTAACATGTACACCGAAGAATTTCGAAAGCTACGAAATCCGGTCTGTTTGCACTTATTCGTAGATCATGTATAGGGAAATGATCAACAGCATCTTTGTTTATCCAAAAGCTTCAGAAGGGAGACATTGTGTGTATTCAATTTAAACCACATTACACTGTGTTTTTTGAGATAGGAGTCACTAGCTCTAGGGTATAAAGGATTCAGTGACCAACGTTGTGGTGTAAGAAAGCCGCGATGATCGAAGTTAATCGTTAGTTATTTCGTTTGTTTATAATGATAATAACACTGTTCTCTTTCTGAAGAAGCAGTCCGTTTTCGCATAGGTTGATGGGCTCTATTTGCGAATGCTTTTAACGCGCTATGTTCATCAGCTGTCCGACGCTTTACTGTGGTCATTTTCTCGTAGTATTTATCATTATCGTCAACATGAACTCGCAGAGTTTCATCCGGCCCACCACACGTTAAGTGGTCGTCGTCAATTTTCAAAATGATTTTAACACTTAGCAGAATGCGAGAGCCGGTGATCGTCGAAGCAGTTACGACGAGACAGAAGAACTGATCCTGCAGCGAAGTGAGTTGGTCGCAAAAAGCATTACCTTATGTCCTTTGATTGGTATTTTCTTCGCCGCAATGAAGTGATGGCTCTTGCAGAAAGCCGTAGAGCAATCTGCGCTGTCGTTGCGATCGGGTGCAGTCTGTCATCCTTGAGAGGTGGAGGAGAGGGGTGCTAATGGAGGGACCGTGCTCCTACGCAGGTAGCACTTGGACATAGCTCACGGCTGTATTTAGAGGCTAGACTCTGAAAGCGAACGCGCCATCTCATGTGTTGCCGGTGCCGCTTTCTTTTTCCTCGTCTTCTTTAATGTATTTGTCTTCCCCTTTCCCCTTGATCTTCCACTTCAAAATGCTGTTCGTCTACAGCGAAATCTACCTTGTGTGTCGCCTTTTCCTGTTCGTCTCCGATCGTCAGGCGACAGCACACTATCTTATTCTCTTCTCTGTACAGGCCTCATCCTGGTGCGCTATCTGGACTTGAGAAGTTTGTTTCATGGTGACGAACTGCTAAGCTTGCTGATGATACTCTTGAGGGGGTACCTCTTCTTTTGTACCAGCAGCTTTTAGCTCTAGACATCCCGGAGAAGAGCTAGTCCTCCGCTACCCCCTCCCTTTCGCTTGTCCATCAATCGGCCGCTGGAACCTGACAGCAGCTTACCGGGAAAGGTCAGGCGGCAGCAGCAGCTCATCGTAGAAGCATCATCGGTGCAGAGTGGAAGAAAGAGATTCACGCTGCGGCTGTGCGCCGTCCGAAGCTATTGTGCGAACGGCCGAGTGTCGGGAGTAGAACGGCTCGTGGTTCGAGTCAATTCAGCAAGGGAAAGAAATTTTGCCGAAGAAAAAGAAGGCCGAGGCGAAGTAGAAGCTGAAAAAATAGAAGGAGCAGAGGCAAAAGCCAGCTCTATGGTGGGGAGTTTTGTGCTGAAGTCAGTGGGAAACGAACGAGCTGAGATAGGTCGCCGTATCTGAAAGGATGCTAGAGATACACTAAAATGAAACCAACGAGGCCGGTTCCACTTCGACGCTGTTGAATACGGGCCGGCAGATAGAGCGCCGTGTTGGACATAGACGTTTTATGGGACGATATGGCTGCTCCGTCACATCGCAGAGATAAAGACGAGCGGAGGACAATACACTAAACTGGCGGACGGACGGAGTGCGACGAGTGTCTAGTGGGCAAATAAATCCGTGTGCTTCTCGCTGCTTTTGTCGCTATTTATATACTATCAACGGAGAAGATATATATCAGCCTCATTGGTTAGAAGCGTTTGTGCTATGACGAAGATGATGATGATGGTCCTGTTAGTGCATCTTCGTATAATCATTGCATGCCAGGCCTGAAACGAACAAATGGAAAACCATGTTTATTATCGGCAAAGCCAACAGAAGACAAATTGCATCTTAGGACAACATACATATATCGAAATATTTTACCGCTACTGCAGTTGAGCTGAACTTGATAACGCTGTTATATGAGACACCACAATCCTCAGAGCTGGCAAAGCAAACTAAGACAATGATAAGAAGAGATCTGAAAACGAAAGAAAGGGACCCTCGACATCATTTGCATACAATGATTGTCGGAATGAAATCGCCGGCTTAAGGACAGAGCTTATTAAATATATATGTATAAAGTAGGCGTTAGAAAATAGCTGTGCCTTCTATTTGTTGCGAAAAAAAAAACAAATAATCACTCCGCTAAACGACTATTTGCTAAAGTTATTTTTAGAAATGTTAAAAGTATTTAAGAAATTCCGTATCTCATTTCAAGTGTTCTGTTTGTTAAATTGGCACGTGCCTTTTGCGTAGCTCTTGTGAGCATCATGTACCTCGACACTTTAGATGAGGGTGATAACTCGTTAGTCGAAAACTGGTGTTGGAATGACGTGTCAAATTTGGCGACTCCGAGTACACTGATGCAAGCGCTTCGGGATGCACGATTCTACAAAGTGCTTCAGAGATACAGAGTTGGTGCTCGTCAGATATCGCGGTACGGAGTGGGGCTAACCTGCAATATGTACCGTCCGTAACGACCAAACCGCTAGTATCTATCCAGGGACAGAGGCGACAGCATGGATCTAGCCGGAGTGGTTGCCCAGCTAGTATCCAATCTGATATCCTGGAGACGGAGCGAGGATAAAGAGCGAGAGTGAAAATAGAACAGTACGAGAAGAGTGTGCACAGGAAAGAGTAACAGAGAGAGAGAGAGAGAGAGTCATAGTCAGGCTATGGCAGCAGAAACCTCCCCACCCAACCGAGCTACTCCGTGAGTAGCAGCGGCGAAAGGAAAGCGGCTTCAGGGAGGCTCTGGTTACTGTAGTATTGGCGAGCAGGAGGAGGCGGGGCCTGACATTGGCACGAGACGCTCAAAGACGAACTAACCAACCAACCAAGTTCGTCGGCGAAGACGAACTACGGCGGGGGACCGCTGACGGTTTGGGGGGAGGAGGTGTCCTGTGAAGTGCCAGTTGCTACGTAGTTTCTCTATGCCGGTGGAATCAATGATGCTTACACAGCCTCTTCCACACTCATACACACACACACACACAAACACACACACACACACACACACACACAAACACACACACACAAACACACACACGCACAGATATTCAGTCAGACACAGCCGTACAGGCAAGCCTAGGCACGCTCGACTACATCGTGAGCCTATATCTCTCTGTCTGTCTGTCTGTCTGTTTGTCGGTCTAGCTGCGGTTACTGCCGCACCGCTGTGACAGCCATCATCCCCAGGGGTGCAGAGTGGCGAAGCCGTGTACGACGCTGTGCTGTTATGCCAGCCTTCTACGGCCGTTGTGTTGTGGGTACTGCCGGCCTGTGTGATGCTGCAGTCGCTGCTGATCTGCTTGCTCGCTGGATGGCGCATAGAGGATGTTCTGCGCGCGATTCAAAGGGTCAAAGAAACGAACAGATCCAAATCCTGAACTCTGCGCAGTGTGCGGACTCAGGAAACGATGGTCAAACATTGGGGCCAGTATAAAATGGATCCGACGGCGCTATCGCAAGCGGATAGATATACCCATCAGTTGGTAGATAATCGAATTCAAACTGTCAGAATAAGGCTTCAATGTCTTGCCATGTCAGCGGTGTGCTTGGCACCGATTAAGTAAAAAAAAATCGCGAATAACTTCAACTAACCCGAGTTAATGGAATAAGCATTTCCCTACTTCGTAGAGTTGGTGCAGATCTTTGAGGCAAAATGCAGCAGAGAGCATCGCACTATCCACGTTCAATCTGTCGTTAGATTTATTCTTAGTATACGTGTTAATAAAACTATATCTGTTATGGATGAGATTTATAGAGACAGTGAGTAATTCATGTGTCTAATACTCCGCACAGAATGGCCGTATGTCTTCGAGAGACAGGCTGAGTATTTGCGGTGGAGAAATGTGAAGAGTTCTCTAGCGAGGCTTAGCTGGGCCACGGTCACAGCTCTCCTGCTGCGTGGGGCGGTCGGAGGATTGGAAGACGAAGTACGCGTCGTAGGAGGAGCTGAGGCAGGCACAGGCGTAGGCCCTTGATGTAGATGTATCCATCGCCGAAATTCGAATCCACGACGATGGATAGGTGGATGACAGTGACGCGGGCGCCTTAAGAAACGAAGAGAAGCGAAAAACCCGATGAAGAACTTGAGACGACGAACATACAACAATAAATAGTGAAGACTATCGTCGCCGCTGTGGCCGTTGCCGTTGTCGGTCTGCTGAAGTATGCAAGATGTCCTTAACGGTATTCGGATTGAACCAAATGTTGTCGCGTTTCAGTCCGATGTTGAGTGGAGCCCGCGTAACACATTCCAATAATAGATAACAAACATGAAAACAAATGGCTTATATATATATACACACACTCCACCTAGAAAATTCCGTAAAAGCAAGAAATTGTTCAGGCAGTGTATCGAATAATAGGTCACTGTGAGCTTGCTAATTTGCTGTCTACGGAAGCCTTTCTACAGTGTGCATACGGCAGGCATTACATATAATGTATTCGAACAACTAGGCAGTGAACGAGTATGTAGGACGGCGTCACCATAACTGTGGTGATGTGTGATGTCCAATGGGTGGAGCGGCCAGCCCTCCGGCCACAGATCGATGCCCCTGTCGCTCAATATGTCTGAGTAGGGCGACCTCTCGCTCATACTAGAATCCCGTTACGAGGCAGGACAATCGGAATGGTCAGTCGAAAGGCGTCAGAACCTAAAAAAGTACAATTAGTATTATTATCGTTGGCCTTCTAATAATTATTACTGTTTCTGTAGATTATCATTGGTACAATTACGATAATACCTTTTATCTAATGCAGCAAACGCGATATTTGCTAAAGCGAGAACAACGAAGAGAGACGAATCAAGATAGATACAAACAACGCTAGAGTAGAAGACAGGAGGAGACGATCAGTCCGCATCACCTATGATAAACTACGCGATACGTTTGTACTCTCTAGACGAAACTGAATCAAATTATATTCGTACATTTATAAAACTGTATGCAATTTCTAATTTGCAGATAAACGTAAAGCTGATCAAACCGCTTCGAGGTCAGGGAAGCCGCGGTAGCTCCATCAAGCTTGAATTCGGGTCACGGTTCCGGTCGAGGTAAATACCGACCTTACTATTTTCTATTTCTTTACACATTTCGTGTTTTGGCACATATTAAAACTTGGTATCATACGTAGCAAAAACCATCATTTTTATTTTCATAAAAAATGTCCTTTTGATTAGTGCGTAATGATTTGGCCCATTTTTACACCCTAACGCTCTCTTACACCTTAACGCGCGGCTCTTAAATATATACAGCTTTTTTCCAACCTAATTTCTATATACGCGTGCGTAACCCTATAAGGAGGCCTCTTCTTGATAGATATTCCTGCCAGCAAAGGTAAATTTTATTAGAACTATTGTAGGTAACTGTTTCTAGTGTCATTGATTGTATCATTAATTAAGTCGCCTGGGTCCCCTGCCTAAGCCGATTCGGAACTATCGTTATATCTCTACATTGGTGCCAGCAACGAGACCGCCTTTGGACACGGCGTAGCTGTACGGAAGCCCCTTGCGCGAAGGAATCAAAATGCCTGGTGAGATGTATGACAAATTTGCAGTAACAAAATGCTAATATCGAGTTGATCTCCATACGAAGGTTATTTTAATGGAAACCTTTAATAGCATCAGCAGTCCCCTGTCGCTACGACCAGCAATAAATAGGCCAGTAAGGTCATTAGCGTGCGGTACGTGGTCTCGAAGAATGAGCGAATCAGGTGCGTCGAAGATGTACAGCCGGCCTCGAGCAGATCTGAGTTCCAAAAGCAACTCTTGTCGTTGTAACTCAACGATGGCTTGATCTGCCTCGGAAAGAATTAGGCATTTGGAAAGCCTCAAAGGAAAGGGTCAGGTCAAAAATTGATAGTCACATACGCGTAAGACATAGACTCTTTCTGTCATTGTAGACAATGTCTGCAGAGAAGACAATTGTCACTATGGCGTTAGCCATGTCATTGACATACTCAGCTCCATTGATTCTGACTATATAGGACGACGGGTGCGCTAATGTTTACTCACTGCCGACGCAATTCATTCATCTTACTTGAGCCCTATTTATTATTGTTGCTTATTTGTGAAGGGCTGTGAGTCGCATATGATGGGAGCGGGTTCAGCAAAATTCAAAGCATATATTATACTTCAGCTATCTGTCAGCCGGTTTTCATTCATATTTCATCCGACCAAACAATAACGAACAAATGCTACTACGGCCGCGCTCGTTCAAATTTACTCCTCTATGAGGCAACTTCTCTTGGATGAGTGCAGAATCGCAAATAAACAAGAAACAATTCAACGATGTCTGCAGTGAACATCACTTGAAATATTCCATTTAAACGCAGCTATTCCCATATGAGAAGTGAAATTAACACCACGAAAGGTTTGTCCGGCTTTTTTTTTTTATTTTGCTCCATTCATTGGAATAGCAGGTGGCGTTGCTGTTTATTATTTCAAATAGGGCGCACGACATGCTATGCTAAACGTTGCGAAAAAGGGTGTAACCGCACTATGTGCATCGTCTCATCCAGGAACATCCTTCAAGGATTCCTAGAACGATTTACCACGCTGCTACAAATCCTCTTAAGGATCATCTGCTTTGTAGATGGAGTATCCTGCTCGCCTGGCGGGGGCCGGGACATGTGCGTTTTGCCTGAACCACTGGGTTTTCACTGATTTAGGTAATGATGGCATTTATGTTGAACTGTACATATTTGCATGGCGTGTGCGCATGGCTTGACCGGTCGGCTGTGCCATACGATGACTTTGCGTCTGTTGTTTGCTTGCTTCCCTGTCCTCTTCTTTGTCTGTTTGTTTGTTGCCTTCACCCCCTAGGGAACATTAACAACATCAGACCACCTGACATATCCATTTACAGATCAACAGGCCAATCTGATTCTCTTAGCTCGCCCTTGTCACTGGACTGCAGCCTCGTTTGCTGACGCTGATGCTGCTGCTGCTGTTGTCATGAGTCGTTTATTTGCGTTGCGTCACCAGTTGTGCTGCCATGAAAATACGTGTGTGCATCCTCATGCTGTTCCAAATCAGACAGCTGCCCTGTCTAGCTTTCTCTATTCGTACCTGGGCCGATTTTCGCGTACTTTTTCCTTAACTCGATCTACCAGCAGTGCAAAATATTTATGCCTAAATTTGTTAAGTTGCTCCTGCTAATGTTCTGTATACTGTGCATATGCATCTGTGTGTGTGTGTATGACTGATACAACGGTAATCTGCAGTATATCTCCTATATGTTTTGCTGGGGCCGCTGCGCCCGTTTTTGCTAGTGCATCTGCTGTTGTTATTGCATCAAAAGGGCAGCGTCCGCGATGTCGCCGGCGCCAGCATAAGCCAGCGCAACATTGTGCGAGCACGGCCCGACACACAGAATAACAGGGTAACGAAAGCAAGCAGCAACAGAAGGCCCGAGTGATAGGGAAGACGGAGGAGGTTGAGTTGATGGGAATGCTGATGGTGTTGGTGCGAGCGATGGTAGTAGTAGTAGTGCGGTGCGCTGCAGCGCGCATCCCAGCCACCGCAGTAGGGCTATGCCGTTAGAGGGGGCCCCGCGTCCGGCCTCGAGAGGAACCGAAACAGCCGCCAGATGAGAGGGGTCGTCAGAATGAGGGGGAAGATGTCGAGCTGTTTAATGGGGCAGAGACAGCACCAGCAATCGCAGGCGGCAAGCCGCTAAGCGGACAGGGCATAGCGGGGACACTAGGTAAACGCGTCAGTGAATGGTAGACTGACGATGGAACTATTCTCTAGAAGACCAAAAAAAGACGGAGACGGAGACGAATAACCAAAAAAACGATGCTCTTTTAGCAAGAAACACTGCGTTTGTGTAAAAAGAGGTAAGTGAAGAAGACGCGACGGAAAGAAGCAAGGGAACTACAATCGGACTTACAAGTTTGCTGCTTTGCCCCGATTGAACCTTCAATCGCTGTACAGAGCAGGACCCAACAGCACATGCCCTGACATTGTGCTGGTGCTGGTCCTGGTCCAACTAACGAACTTCAAAAACATCGAAGGATCAGCTCGTTCAGATGACAAAATCTTTCGCATAAGTACAAAGAATGTCCCGATAGTTTCAAGCGATTTACTTCTTAAAACTATTACCGAGGAATCCGGTTCGATTTCTTAAACAAAAGGGCATACAGCGACTGATCTTCTGCCTGCGGTATTAGCGTAGCTGGTCGCACACAAAGTAGACTAGTTTCTATCCAGGGAGCAGTTGAATATGATTTTCGTAGATCTTACTGGGGGAGTGTAAGGGGAATTGTTTTGATTAAAATGGTTCTGTTATAGCCAGCTATCCGTAAGCGCTGGTCACTGAAGCTTGCCCTGAAGCCATATGTATTCTGTGCCTGAATCAGGCTTCTTTAGAAGATATTTGGCCTTTTAGTTCGATACCATGATAGTAATCGGGCGTCGTGGCGGGGTTTCAGGGCTCCCAACATTCTTCATCACAGTTCGGATGAGGTTGCTTCAGTCATTATCATCTGCGTCTAGCCGGCGAGCATTATTCATCTAAGGACGAGCAAAGCAGGTTTAGGAAAATCGTTTGCTGCTCTGGATCAGGGCTTGCACCCTGCTTAATGTCTTTTCGATACCAACCTGATGTTAATCCAGACCTTGTTTCAATCCGCTCGCCCAGCAACAGTAGAGCTTCTCAGTACGGGTCGGCGGAGCCCTCGCAGATCTACAAAGGCATCCGTATGATCAGCAATATATAGGGGTTGAACGTCAATCTATATGCGAGTTTCTACAGAGAAATGAAGGTATTGCTTTACTATCCTCGTAAGTATGATGACTAGATATGTCTATGTCCAATAACGCATATCTGGTTCAGTCCGATACGCCCCCCCGCCCGCCCGCCAGCCTGCTTGCCTGCCTGAATACGACAAGATAGTGATTGATCCAGAGCAAGTGTGCGCTGTGAGCGAGCGTTGCTTTGTCGTCGGCTGCTTCGCTGATTCGGTTGAGGCTTTAGTCGCGTCAGCTTCGCTTGCCGCTTGTGTACCAGTGAGCAAAGCATAGCTCGCAGGCGCACGGGTAGAAATAGTAGTAGCAGTAGTAGTAGCGAGAGAGGAGATTGCGATGGATTCGGGTGGATTGAAACCATCCCCAACCATGGGGTTCGGGCCCAGGATTTGTTTTTGCGCGCCAAAAAAAAAAGAAAAAACACTACAATTGTTTCACCATGCCAATGCAGAAAAACTTCCTGTGGTGATATCGAGACGTACGTTGTTTTCGCGCTAAAATTAACAGTATGAACACTAATGTGGACATGACTGCTAATCATTTATCCGCATATAACGACCGACGTGTGTAGAACAGTATGTGTAAAGCACATGATCCATCAGGCCCCGCGTAAGTTGTACATGTAGGAAGGCGAGATGACAATATTTCTGACATTGAACCTCTCTGTGCTCGACACTTTTGCTCTATCGAAATGAAATGGTGAGTCGTTCAAGCCTTTTCTCAGTGCAAGCATTTTTTTCTGGCGCTGGATTCTAAAAGTTTCCTATGAATGGAGGCTTTGTATCCCCACCTATTGTCGACATGGTACATCGAATGGATGGATTCGCGTGCTACAGAATGCCTGCTGTCAGAAATGAGTGACAGCAGTAGCGGCGGCACCCGCCGAGAGAAAAATACCCCCTAAGGCTGACCGATCCACTTCGTATCCCGTCCCCCTCCTCCGTTCTCCGGCGGCGGGGGGGTCGACGACATTCACTCTTTGGCTAAGAAAACAAGACGATAACGCCTTCGGCGCCCGTTAGAGGGCTCTGGTGCTGCGACAGAAAGAGTGATCCATACACGGTATTATTGATGACTTGATCATGATGGCTACTGCAGCGTCGATAAGGAATGGCGAACGGTCATGTGGTGCTGGGTCCTGCTTGCCCGATATTACTCGCAGGATAATTTAACCGTTTATGACTACCTTCATTTACTGAGCAGATATATTTAACGCTTGATTATGCAAGGGTGGTTTTTAAGATATCAGTACGAGATTCGCTCTACTACTAGTTGCTTTGCCCGCGTCAGTAATGCCCCTGGAGCAATTTTTCCTTGCGGAAACAAATATCCTGCTAAGCGTTGTTTTTTTTTCCATTATCTAGTTATTTTCTGCCCATTGCTGCTGGTGATGCTACGCTTTTCGGTGCATAATGCTTCGTGCATAGTAGTACGCGTCTATGTTTCGCAAGCGCAAGTTTGCTAATAAGTCAGTGCGCGCACACAGCTATAGTCGATGAGAAATAGCTCGATGGCAAACATTTATCCCTTCTGTTCCATTCAGCTGTACAGAGCAAGATCACTAACTCATATGGCTGGTAACGATATAAAAATGTGTGAAGTTCAACTGTTTTTATCACGCGAGTCCGATGTGATAACATCCTCTATGCAGAAATTAAAGTTGTAAAATTATATGGCGATTCCAATCTTTCGGTGTCTCGTGCGCGATGCGGCCACTGCCGTGGCCGAGACCCATGCATCTTAACCGCCCCTCAAGTCGAACGACTCTATTTGCTGTTACTGCTGCAGCCTCACCTCGTCCCGCTCTTGAGAAGGGCGTTCGCCGAACTTGGGGGTACGCAAGCGGCCAGCCTCTGGCTGTTGGTGCCTTTGATGGTGGCGTAGTAATAAAACCTTGAGCCGCTTGTTATGTAGGCTGACGGCATGCACATTCTGCAGCATGAAGATATTGGCTAGCAAAATTAAAGTTACTTCACATCAATTAGAAATTGTATATAAGCATGTTGTCTTAGTGAACTAAAATAATTGAGCAGAGCGAAAAGCTATGGATAAACAACGCGCTCCGTTTGTGCGACGATACTACTATTTTTATTGTTGTTCTATTCATGTACAGTTACATTTTTTGCAAAAGACAAGAAAAACACGCTAAACAGGAGCATGTCGTATTCGGTCATAGGACCAAGCACACCAGCCCCGGAAGCAGTGGCTTTAAGGGAGATTGGTATGATCATTATATTGCGGCAGCTTGCTGGTCATGTCATCCTTTAACACAAGACTTAGTTCGATTGAATCGGAAACGGCTTATTCGTTGATGAAGATAATATGTAACCGAAATAGATAGATGTATGTGAAGTACTTTGACATCGTGGACGTGCTTCTGAGCGGAAAGGATTTCGTATAGAAAGTATGGGTCCGTACCGGCGGAAAGACGCACGAACATAGCCACGCTTGCCGTTATTATCGGCCAAATCTGTTAACTTGTACTCATTGGGACTGGCGTTAGTAATCGCAGTGAACCAATTCTCATATTTCGTTTTTACCAAACCAAATAAATCAAAATAATTGCCGATTATACAGACCTTGTCGTACCCCGACTAGGGTGACGGGGGTCATTGAAAGAAACCCTTTGTCTGTTCGGTTGTGTGTTCGGTAAGTTGTAATTTGGTGTCACAAGTTTCATCATCCTTTTCGTAGAGGCATCTTTCTCCGTTAGTTCATTGCGGTACGTAGAATTCGCAATCCTCCGAAGTTTGTTTTGTCCCTGTCCAATCAAGTGGCAGTACTTGGCCAATCAATAGCCGTATTAGATGAGGAACGAACCAATAACGTTTAGGACAATTTACGGCTTCAGACGAACGAAAAAAACAAGTTATTGCCCATGAAAATCTCATATCAAATCAGTTACTGCCATCCGCCGGTCGCATGCGCATACATGCGTACATGCAAGATATCTCTAGTGATCAGTGATCCATCCGTTTGCCGAGAAGTCGTGTAGCATAGCATGGCTTCCTTCCTTAATTCCTAACGATTTGTCGGTGATACTCGGCATGTTAGCGCTTGGGCGTAGAAAAAAATAAAAATCGGAAATTCTGTCTTTCTCCTCTAGATTTATTTCTCCTGCTCTCTTAAATTAAACCTCGATGTGGCGTATTCGTGTCCCCATCTCCTGTGTATCAAAATAGTGCATAAATATATGCTAAGAAGCACGAGAAGGCAACGTCTAATGGAAGACCGCCATTTTGTCGTTACTGCCATCACAGTTGTCGAGTGTGATATGCAACATAGTTGACTCATAGGCGGCACCAAAGCTTCGGCTAATAGTAATAGCGGTTATCCTGTTGTTGTTGTCCTCGCCGTTGTGTCTCTGAATATCTATATGTACTTGTGTGTACAAGCGTTGTTGTACGAGTTTGGCTGTTTGTGTGTGCCTGTGTGCAATGATATGGAGCAATGGGGGGGGATCAAAAAGGGAAGGGTACTAGTGCTCGGGTAACGCTGCCTGACTTGCATTGGATGGCTTTGTCAATGCTGATATTCGTTCGTGTGACTCCGTATACACTTGTGTTTATGTTAGTGTGTGTTTGTATGTGCGTATCTCTGTGAAATGTTCTGTATTCGGCTGATAAAAATGGAGAAAAAAGCCAGTCTATGCGTTGATAAGACGCAAAAAGGGAGGGTCAGGCAGAACAAACAAGTAGTTACTGTAATATTTTAACATTTAAAATACTTATCGTTTGAAGAAATTCATTTTAATATTATCTTTTTATTTATTCTCTTACGGACGATAATGGCAGTAATTATATTATGATAGATAAAGCCACTCCGACATCGTTGATGATTTCTGTAATAGTATTAGGATTAACTCTGCTCAATTTACTAGCCAAAAACAAGGCGCAGGATATCATCGACATTAAAATATCGGGTAAAACAGAATTGGATTATCGTTTTTCTCCCGTATCGCTGCACCAGTCTACTGGGTCAAGTAACACGGCAAGCGTCGTGGTCTTCAAATCACACTTACTTAGCTTTTTTATTTTGCGCATAAGCTATCTTCTTACGAGTGTATCACTAGAATGGTGAAGTCCTCTGACCTCTGTCGCTTCACATACCTTGCCATTTTGCCATCGGCTAGTTCCAGCTGTTGCAATAGAGGGTTTCTGCTCTTGGCTACGACGTTCGTTGATGGATACTTCGCTCCAATTGTATCTCTAGTATTTTACGTTTGCGATTATTTCTAATGGCAATTTAAAAAAAAACTCTTCATTAGGGGACGCTTTCGTCGGTGCTAGTTGTTGTAGGAACGTTAAATAATAGTCCGTTTTTATCTTCTTACATTGTATTGCTGTTACCCTTATATTACTCGTATTGCCATATCGATTCATGCGTGAGCCAAGGGAAAGGTGCCCTCTTTGAGAAGAACACAATTATCATCGTCTACGGCTTCCAGTGCAACGGAAAACAGTTTAGAACTTTTCGTTTACGGAACGGTTTATGGAAAAACATCAGAGCTGCCAATAATAAGAATTCATAGAAGGATCATTGTAAGAAATCTTACGAGCACACAACTACGATTATCATCATCGTACCATCACCATCACAGGCCTTGATGTATATATATACGTGAGGTTTGTTTACCCTCTCTTCTAGCGGATCGATAGTTGGGACGTCGCGAACGTAGAGACACAAAATACATTTGGAGGTACACCAACACATTTCTACCAGAAGGAAGATACAGATGACAAAAAATTTAACAGCGGGTCAGGTAGGCAAGATGTCAGATGGACAGACAGATAGACTGACAGACAGATGCACATGCATGCATGCACGCACGCACGCACGCACGCTCGCTCCTAGATTGGGCGGTGGGATCAATGCAAAAAAGTGTTGTCCGCTGCCTTCTCTGCTGGCATAGTTGCTGTATCTGCGAGAAGCGGCAGCAGCAGCAACACCCCTTAGAGTCAACAGAGATGGTGCGGCAGCTTCGGCGCTGCCAAAGTACTAAAGGCGGAGGGGACGGGTAGAAAATTTCACGAGGTGTGAAGATTCAGAACAGCAGCAGCAACGGCACCCGCCGTCAGAGTGGTCGCTGAGGACTGCGAGCGGTGGTGGCGGCGGCGGCGGCGACGACGAAGACGACGCCAGCGCAACAGCGATAACAACGGGACGAGCGATGTCGAGAAAAACGGCAGTTTTGAGGCGGCGGAACAGCAACAAGCCTGTTGTGCCACGACGCACCGAAAGTGCATTGACTTGTATAATAAACGCCGATAGAAAAATAATAAACAAACATCAGGCGGATAGAAAGAATCGAACTGAATCGGAATGAGACGTTCTGACTAGGGCGCAAGTTTGTGTCTGTTTGCTGACAATCACAATTCCGTGTGTGTCGATGCGTGTTTAAAACAGTTGCTTCCCTTTTTTAGAAATGAAGAGAAGTACCTAGCATGTGCTGATGGAGGAGCCGAACGCAGCGTGTCTGTGTGCGCGAATAACGATCTGGTCAGATCTTCTTCGTATGGGTGAAGCCATTTAGTGACAACGCGGATAATGTGTCACAGAGATATTCACTTCAACCATTTAATTAAACATTTTGATAAAAGTCTGATAGAGGCTGCTGTTGAAAAAGGTTTTGAGCTTGACTAAAGGGTACACAGATGTGATTGAGATTATTGGTTGTACTATCGCGGAACCATCTTTCCATAATCGACATACATACCTGTCGGACAAATCATCCAGGTTAGCTGGCTGATGGCTCACACAAGTGGCTAATGACGTACAGAAAGAAAAAACAAAAAAAAAAACTCATATGTGCACTGTACTCCTTCAATTGTCTATCTTCTGGTATTGATGACAAGTACTCGTGTGGGGACGTCGAAGCTCTCCTATGCTTGAGCATAGGATAGTTGTATGGGAATGACGTTTCGTCAAATGCTGGGGCAGATATATGTAGGGGTTAGGAATCAGCAGCCTTCCTTTGTTTCCCGCTGAATTTTGTGACGAATTGAGAGTCGTCAATGCGGCGCACTGCTACGCGTTTTTCTAGCACTGATAATATACGGTCGCTGTTTTTAAAGGGAACAAGAAGCATAATATTGGTTGTAAAGCTGGAAGGGGCTGATTTTCTTTTGACTGCTGATGCAGGCGGACGAAAGACTCAAAGCTTGAATATCAGTTCTTGAGTACCCACTATGCTCCACCGATCAAAGTGGTTTTCGTATGCATAATATACCTCAACGGTGCTGTAAATTGAAAGGCATCAGCTTATGGACTCCGTCAGTGACAGACATAAAGAAGGTGTACTTACAAGTCTACATAAAACAATTGATCCTGAGGTTTACAATGGGTGGCTAGCATAAAAGAACCGCATGATCGTGAAGCTATAATGGGTATTATTGTGTAAACATTACTCGCCCTCGGTAGCACTTGATCTTATGAATAAATGATGATGCACGTGCTGGTGATGGCGATGATGCGGTGATTGCGGCGACAGTCATTTCTGTGAGAAAATTGATTCTGTTCCATGTCAAATGTCCGAAGTGGCCGTATCTCTATCGGTGTAGGATAGCTCACATCCCTAGCGGGGTTAAGCTAAACGAAATATACCCGTGTTCCATCTGCATCCGGTAAATGAGTATTCTATTATCAGGAACTGCTTAATAATCTTGTTTTCAAGATTTGATAAGCTTATTGGTCTGCCTGCCCCTAATCAAGCTTCACCCTCTGCGATGACAATACAGTGTGGGAGGTTTGGCACAACGGACGCTTTTAGGCGAACTATTGAGCGCATCGAGACAACGCTGATTAATAGATTTAATTAGATGCGAACAGCATCCGTATATCATTTGTATACTCGCATGATCAGCTGAGTCTACTGTCACTTCCACGTTTATCTTTGCAAGGTTACCATTTTCTTTCTACTGTTGCTGTTGTATCATTTTCACGGTCATTTTACCCCTCGCGCCGTACACCTCGTGAGGTAGTAAGAGGACAGCGACGTCGGGTCAAGTATGACAGTAACATACGCTCCTGATGAGATGCGTGTAGTGCTTACTGAGAGCAAATGAAGTAAGGTTAATGGAATAGATTATATATAAAACGAAGGGCAAACAAATATCTAAGCTATAAGTCGGTTCTTCGGGAAGAAAAGCGGACAACGATGGCCTGGCTAATATACGTCGTGGCGCTGACAAGCATCAACGTGTATCGAAGCTTCGGCGGCTTTCCGAGTGATGGGGCTAGTAGCTGGTGACAGAACAGGATGTGGAAAACCAACGACTTAGTAGTTATCCAGTGCGTAGCGCACTTACGCAGCAGATCATCATAGCTTAATTATATGTATTTATAGGTTAGTCTGCTGCGCACTCGGCGAAAGCTACACCGTACCCATAACTATGTACGCGTACATCACTGCACTGCGTATCGAGCAATGGCAAGCTTTTTGTAAAATTCAATGTTTTTTTTTTGTTTCGTGGACCAAATTGGCAACTAATGCTCACGTACGCAGTCTTGGCACACCTTCTAGTGTCGTCCTAGTTGCTGCTGTCGTTGCCATCGTCGTCGTCTATCTCGTTTCTGGTTTTTATTAGCTTACGCGAATCTGCTAGCAGTACATACAGCATAAGCCCTTCCCTTCCCCCCGCCCCCCCTCGCCTTATCGAGACGAACTGAGCCCCCCGTGGTGACCGAACTGTTGCCTATTGCGAGGCTGGCGGCGGTGATGAGGCCACAGAGAAATCGTTTCGCCAAGTGGAGAATGGCTGCCGGCGAAGGGTCGCTTAAACTGGGTCTGCTCAGGGCATTTCAGTGAGTGTTGTGTCACTGGCTGGGTTTAGTGGGTAAGTGAGCGCCTGCGAATGAATTTCTGCCTTCTACGACTGCTGCTGCTAGATGTGCTTTTCAGAAAGAAAAGATTGTTTTCCTCCTTCCTCCCCCCCTCTCTCTCTCGTGTGCCCAGGTTCGCGCACGCTAGAACCCGAAACTGCTGGGTGGGCAGCGGCTAGAGTTCACATTAAAACGAAACGGTCGGGCCTACGTTGCACATGACAATCGCATATCGATGCGCACTCAACCACATTCAGATCGATGTGCGAAATAGGTTACGGGTCGACGTAGTTCGTTCTCCCACTTGGATTCATTTTGTGGGTCTCACGTTCTTGTCCGCTCGGTCTGCTGCCCACACGATGATGCATCCGATGATGTGAATGTGCGCATGGGTGCATTTTACATTACATATTTGCTTCGATGCCTCTCTAATTTTCTAGGTCGTCAGATTAATGCGGCTATCGTCTAAATACGTAACAACATTTGAAATAAGGAGATCATCATTGTTGTTACTAACCGCTAAGCTATAGGCATTTGTGCCATCAGAACCATCTAAGCGAACTTTCGACCAGTAGTGCAGGTAAAGAATATTCGGGACAATTTTCTACTTTCTATAAACCACAGCCTATATTAGATTTGTATAAATGGGTCGTTCCTTTTCTTTTTATATATATACTTGGTCATTTGGTAAGCATGACATTTCCGTAACAAGCGAATATCGTTTCTACACGCATCAATAATTGATGATGTGTCTGTCTAGAAGCAGGGTTGATGGACAATAACTTGTCTCTAGCTATCTGGTACTTTTTTTTGTGCGTCGACCACTGACCGGCTAGTCAGTTACGTCAGTCATTATAACGATACTAGCGTTCGTAGAGTTGCTCCGATGTACCCATATAATTATACAACTTTGTCGAATTGTACACTTATGTCTATTCAACCTAGTGTTAGAGCCTAGACGCGTCGAAAGGCGAAATTTAGCATTCACCATCGCGCCAGCCAGAGGTCAGGCCTGGTTCCGATCGGTAGGATAGCCGGCTGTAACGCGCGTTATTACAGCCATTTGCTGCATTTGCGCTCAGAAAGCAAGCGTACGACGTTTACTTGGCCGCGTTCTGCGCCTCGGTTTATCGTCGTTGCCTAATGACGTAAGGGATTTCTGAAACAGAAACCAAGCACCACGTGGTACTGCTGCCTATAACCGAAGCAACAACTTTGCCTTCGTCCTCGATAGATATCGTTAATTTTATTTATTGTCGTGTGATAAATAGTGCGATATGCATGGTTCGCTATCGTTGAGCCGCGAGACTATTCGTAATGGTTTGCCTTTTTTATATGATAGCTAGAGAAGTATGCGTGTATAATGAATGTTGTGCCGGTGTTAGAAAGTTTTGGAGATGCGCGGTCGGCTCAATTTCGAAGTACACAAGGAAAAGTAACTTATTTACATCTAGACGGATCTATCGAACTACGGACAATCTTATTCCGCTGAAGGGTCGTAAGGCGTCATCGAATCCAGTTACAGTGGTAATCAAGCAGTGAACAATCAGGCCGTCGTCATACAGGACCACAGATAGCAAACCAATCAGAATCTATCTCAATCAAAAATTCGTCGCTGCGAAAGGCTCAGGAACGGACAACAGCGTACAGGCCACAACGCACACACACACACACACACACACACACACACACACACACAAACACTCTATCATACACATGCACACATAAACATGCAGACAGACACGTGACACTTGTTCATATAGTTGACTTTGAAGAAGCTCCCTCTATTCCCGCTTTCTCGCGGGCCTTTCATCGGCCTGGTGCGGGCACTGATTCGCTGGTATCAAAGCGAAGCGGATATGAGGCTTTGTCCTCTTTCTGCTTTTCTGTCTCTTCGTTTCCTTTTTCGTGCTTCTTCTGCTATGCTCTTACTGGCGCTCTGTCTTCGCGAACACAAACCAAACTCTGGCAATGTCCTTTCATGGCTCCGCACGATGCGGCCAGTTCGTGGCTAGCGTAATCGGCCAGCAGCATCGTCGATTGAGGATGATGATACCGGCGAACAAGTGAAGGTGTATACGACACTGGACGAAACGAGATGCACCGCTTAGCAACACGGAGCAAGCAAAACGTACAAAAATAAATAAAGGCTAGGCGGGGGTAAAATGTAAGTCAAAGCGTCTAATAGATACGCGGTGATATGTAATAATGAAGATGACGATGAGAAAAGTAATGATGCTGGTGGATGATGATGATGATGGCACCGATGCTTGCAGTCATGTTTACGGTGGTGATGATCACCATGGCAACGAAAGTTGAAGGGAAAGTGGTTAGTAAAATGAAGCCACGATTCGGTATTCGGTCATGTTTATGTAGACAGCAGTCAACGGTAATAGGAAACGAATGTGACTGCTGGGGATGAAGTTGTATAATGGTTTTATCAAAGGGAATATTCGAAAGAAAAGTTCTGGCTTACAGTTTACGAAGAGGGAACATGAAGAAGAAGCAAGATGAATCGTCAATGATGGAAGTTGAATGAGATTTATACGAAACTATTAGGACCTGTAAGAAGGCCGCTAATGATTATTTGCTATCTCTGTGCAGAACCTATGTTGTAGTGAGTACAGCTAGGTCCGGAATTTAGTTGTGGGAACAAATGTCTATGCAACATCATTTGTACAGAAATCTCATCTGTTGGTCATTCGTTCGAGACCAGAGTCGCAGCGCTTCTAATGTATAATTGAAATTTGAATTAGAGATTATGCCTATCCACTGCCCGTCGATCCGCCAGATTTACAGCCAAAAAAGTATTAAATGGTTTGAAAACGATAATAATTACTGCATTTTCGTTAAGGCAAAAACTATGACTATGATAAGTGATTATGGCACGATTACGGTTCGAGCGTGATCGTCGATGCGAGATTGCCATTGAATAGCCGACATCGATGCTGCCAGCACTCGAGCTGTTCCCTCGCACCGTCGAACGACCGCTCACCGTTGCTTGTCTGCACTCCATGATGGTGGCGATGGTGGTTGTAACGGCTCTGAGGATAGCGGCAGTGGCGGCAGACGAAGTTTCCTGTCATTGGTTGCAATCGTCTTCAATAGCAGATGGCTGCCAGCTGCGGCCACGGGTGCTGTTGCCGCCACCGTTATGTTGCTGCCGTTGTAGCTGCTGTTAGTGACAACGGTGAAGAGAACTATCAGCTGATTGGCTGCTGGCTTAGGACAGACGACAGTGACAACAAGGGCTTGTACGAGCGACAACAGCATCGGCTGTTGCAGTGGCAACAGCGTCAAGTGTCGTTACGTTGATGATCAGAACGATGATATCAGCAGTGGTGCTTTCAATTGTAGTGTATCTATGGGTCTGTGGCCATTCGCGCTAACGACTGGGGACTGACTGCCAGCGACAGAACCGCGATGGCTCTGGTTGGTGCCAAGCCCCGGGAACTGCTATGGCGGCTGTCGCGCAGCCGCAGCACCAGCAGACTGGAGTGGAGCCATTGTCGTAATGTCGATCAGACCCGATAGCGCCGTCGGCGTTACCTACCGTCATCTCTGCTGTGTTCACAGAAATGGCGGTAAGCAACGCCGTACCGGTATCACGATCATCATCATCGCCATCATGCTACTGGATCGTGATGTCAATATCGGAGGTTTAGAAGAAAATAGGTAGAGGTGTATCGGCGGCAGAGAAGAGGGCCGTAGCAGTTGCATTATTGACGTTAGATTGGAGAAATAGGCCCCGATTCCTCCAGCCATCTCTCTATTTACGTTAGAAGCCATCAAATGCTCTCACTACCACCACTTAAGAGGAACGTATACGGGCAGACGCATGGACTGATACCCAATCGTGAGTGTATAAGACGTGCTTAAAGATATTCTACATAAGGTATTCATGATTACGCATGTCATTGTCACCCAATCAGATCTCTGTACAGCACTGTTACGTCGTTGATTCAGGAAATCGATGGGATAACCATTCTGAATTACATGTAGACCTACACAGTGTCCACGTCTGCAGATAGTCGTGAACGAACGGGCACGCACAGGTGGATAGATGGATAAAGGCAAACATAGCCTTCTTTTAGTAACAGCGTCCGCAGCAGAAACGCCATCATCAGAAGAACTGTTTTGGCCTGTCTTGTGCAGGATCGATGTGGCAATATGTGAGATGGCCAAGAGATTATATACGTGTGTATAGAACCATTACTAACAGAACAGAAAGACATATCAGGGCCCGTAAAACCCCTATCACTACTTTTTTGGTGGCGCGCCAATCGTTGTCATCGTCCCAGTCTTCGAAACCGCGATGTTGGTGCTACTGTGGCGCCACGTGCCATTTAACATTGTTTTAGTAGTGACTGAAACCACCATTATCATAAACAACAACAACGACATCTCAACCATAATCAATTTTTGTTCATTTCAATCATACATATATATAAATAATTATTATTATGTAGTAGTATATTCCAATGGTTAGGTTTAAAGCAGCGAATCGCAGTGGCCCATTCAACCGGATGTTCGACGCTTACAACCGATAACGGCTTGTGGTACGGTAAAGTAACCAGGCGGCCAAAATTGTGTATTCAATGGAGGAAAACGATCGTCGGTGAACGAGACACGGCGTTGCCTATTAAGAGTAAATATGATTTGCTGGAAATGGACACGAGCGACATATAGATGATATTCGGCGATGCCGTCGCAAGCGTGTTGCTGCTCAATGACAGCTTGACTATAGAAATGAGAAGAAAACGCATTGCGCCAGCGTCGGTATGTTTTAGCCTGCGGCAAAAGCATTGCAATCAAGTTCCACTAAACACTAGACACACTCATGCTAACTGATAGCGTTTAGCAAGGGTTAAACTTTAAGACTGTAACGACGCCTTAAGTGGACGGAAAAGTTACAAGAATTTGCAGATGGTTGACGTTAAATGTATACGCGTACACAGATTGTTCTTGAACCGTATCAAGATGGGGATAAGACAGACAAGGGCAGATAAAACAAAAAATAAATACCGGTGATATTCGAACCATCACCGTTCGTTCGCTCGCTCGATCGACCGATCGATCGATCAATCAAAGCTGAATTAATAATACCTTATACATATGTTGGCTATTGTTGTTTTCGCTAGCTCGGCTGCCCCAACCGCTTTGGGTTCGCCGTTCGTTATACTTGTTGTTATTGTTTGTTGTGACCGCTTCTGATGACGGCAGCTTCAGTTCGGTCAACATGGACAGGGTACAGAGAGACTGAAGTAAACCCGCAGCTAGAACGACTCAGCAGCTCAAATGGTTATTGCTATCTACTTATTGAACCGTCAGAAAAGTCCCAGCGTCCCAAGAACTACGGTAGAGAGAGACCCATAACAAAGAAGCTGCATCAGGGGTGGATAAGTTGGTTTGGGTTTAAAAGATCGGAACAGTCTGTTTTGTCTCTTTTCTCAGCTCCGCTCTTTATGTGCTTGGTGTCTTTAAGGCATTCACGACCCCGCTGATGATTCCTTCCGTCTGGGGAAGAACTAGACAGTCACGTAAGAAGAGAGAGGAATCGAAAAAGTTAGAAGTTTCTTTGGATTAAATATTCACTAGTGCTTATTTGTGCCGTTGATTATACTGCGTCTTTTCAGTTTACTGTGGATCAATGCCTATAACACCCACATATACACTCTTCTCGAAGGCTCAAACGTGCAGCATGCAGACAAATAGATTAAGAAGACCACAAACAAACCTGGCGTAGCGCACGCACGATTTATACGAGCTTAATATCATCAGAAGTTTTCCGGTAGCTTTTCGCTCGTTGACGTTGCACCATACTTACCAACATTACACACACGTGCACCTTTCGCACACATATGACATGTATATAATGGCCCGCTTCTGGTGAAGCGTTTTCGGTCGCATACGGCTAAAGAATGGTCGAATTTGAGAAAAGCTGTGTGTGCATCATCAGCCTAAAATAACGGTTTACTTCAGAGGAAACCGTTCATACTTCTCGGAGCGGGGTGCTCGCAACGGTTGAAGTTCAGCAATCAACAGCGGCAGCGGCAGCTTGGGTGCCGTCCCGCCGCTCTAGTAAAATTAGTAATGGTACTGGATGACGCTAGTAGTGCTTGTGTTGGCTTCACCACTGCGTTGTTAGTGTTTTCGCCGGTGCCCCACGGTCGTCCACCGCCGCCGCCGCCGCCGCCGCCGCCGCCGTCGCCGTCGCCGTCGCCGTCGTCGCCGCCGCCGCTAGCAGCCGCAGATGCTCCGTGGCTGCTGTGGCCACAACCGCGTCGATTCGGTGGCAGCCTGTGGCAGTTTGTTACTGCTGACCAGTCATTGTCTGTCAGTCGCTGATGGTCGCCGTGGCCAATGAGCATCGCGTACGATCGTCGCCTCTTCGTGGGTTATTGGCGGCCTGACTGGCTGGCTGGCGGGCGGTCTATGAAGGGCGCCGCCGCCGCCACCACGGGAGAGGAGAACCCCGAGCGAAGTTCAAGTCAGCCAAGGCTTCGGGGGTTGTTCAGTTAGTCCTACGACACTGGCCGACCGCCGGCCACTAGCTAGTCTAACGTCTCATCGTTCGTCACAACGCCAATAGGAAGGGCGAAGGATAAAAGGGAGAGAGAAGCGAAAGCACGAGATATGGCGCGGCGCACGCTGCAGCGAGACTTTGGCCGCTTGGCTGCTCACGAATGCTGGACGAAGGGAGGGAGCCAGCGAGCGAGCGAACGAATGAACGAACGAACGAGATCATCACGATCATCGTCAACACCATCGCTACCATTAGCAACAGCAGCACAGGCAAACGAACGCGAGTGAGCCGCAAAAGAACAGGCACTGGGCCAAGAGGACGACGGTGGTGATGCTGATGATGAATGTGATCATGCTGATCAGCGCCATCAGCAGCATGGTCACATGATCGCCGGAATGTCCTAATGACCAACGAGAAAATCATCAATTTGACATGCAAAGAAATAATGATGGGCAGCCGAGCAAGACCCAAAGGCTTGGAAGGCTCGATTTGGCCGCCAGTCTGAGAACGCTGCCCAGTCTAAGCGACCGGACGCAAGGCCGGCACGAAACACCGACAATGTGCAACTAGGACTAACAGTAAGAGCCATAATAAAATTATAGAAAATGAATATTGTCATAGTTATGCGCTTGATACCGATTCATATTGTAATAGCATCAGTGTTGTAGGCCGCCATATACAAAAGAACTTCGTCGTCGGCCGGTTGTTGAAATACTTTCTCAAAGATACCAATTTATGTGCTTTGGGAAGAGGAAGTTGCAGTTTAATTTTAACTCATTCACATATCTAACCGGGATGGATGTTTTCTAGATCATACCTGTTTTTTTTTTTTTTTTTTTTAATATTTAAATACCTAAATGGGCTCAATCATAGTCCTATAAGGATAGCATTAAAGGTTTTGTTGGTTTTTTTTTTTTATCGACCTATGGGGCTTAAAGGTGGCGTCCTGTTGAAATGTGCAATCGAATTCGTCGGTAGCGTTGAACGTCTTCTGGCATTATAGTTCGCCTGCAGCCGTCCTTGCTTCAAACTCTATCGAACCTCGTATAGCTGCAGCTTGAATGTACCGAAGCCGCATTAAACTACAGGTCTGAGAAGGCTGCAGCATCAGTCAAGCGCCGCTTCGTCCCTGGGGACAGAGCCGCTGTTACTGCTATCGGCCGTGCTAACCCCAGCATAGCTCCTTTCTCATCCGTCATTCCCTTACCGATGGACACTCGGCGGTGTTTTAGTCTTGAGCCTTGAGCCTTAAACAGCAAGCATGCATTGGTGATGCGTGTCTCCGCCAATACCGTCCTGCTCTATCTTTCGTTGTATGCGAACGGATTTCTCGAAGACGCTCCCTGGCGGCGGAGGTAACAATCAGCGCGCCACAGCACGGGCACCCCTACAACATCGACTGTTGAGTACTGCTAGTGCCGAACATATAGAACATTTATACAATATCTACCAGTAGTAGTAGTTGTAGCAGTAGTTACCAAGCGAAAAATTGACAACGCTTGTTGGGCTGCTGCAGTAGTGGCGCAGCCCCGGTAACCACATATCGGCCTGTTTTTCTTCCGTATCTCGGCCCTTTTGGCACTGCTGCCACTGCCACTGCCGCTGCCACTGCATTTGTCGGCTCTAGCTGCAGGGCACGCTGATGATTGTTATGGCAGGCTGCTGCCGCGGCCGTCGCAGCCGCTGGTGCTGCCGGAGGCCGGCCGGCCGGCCAGCCAAGATGGCTAAGCTAGATGTAGATGGTCCATCGCATTAGCTGGTTGATTGCTTTTTGCAGCGAGATCATTTCTGGCACCAGGGGACGCTTGTGTCGCTCCGTTGGCGAAGCGCTCATCCGGTGGCGCTTGCTAACAGCCAACAGCGGGTTGAGTCTGCCAACGCGTGGAGCACCACCTTGCGGCAGCCATCGTTCCGGCTGCCTACTCTTTTTGCCCGTGGGTCTGTCCTCTCCCAAATGGTCGTGGCGGCGACCCTGCCATCACCAACCACCATTACAACGACGACTGCTGCTGTTGCTGCTGTTACTCCCTGTGGAGACCGAAGGTGCTGCTGCTGCTGCTCGGCGCCGTTGAAACCGCCGTTGAACTGCGGGGGAAAGATCGGGGAGAGAGAGGGTAAATGAACGAACGAACGAATGATCGAATGAGAGGAAAGTAGCGTACGGCGACGGCGCAGCAGTAGTGGCAGCCAGTGCCGGGTGTTTCGAAGTGTGCGTCTATCAGCGAACCGCTGATCCCGCTGCCAAACACTGTGTGTGTGCGTAAAGTTGTGTTAGACTGTCTGGCTATGCAATGGATGTATCCTATGGCTCTTTGCGTGCGTGTGTGTTAGGGCGTCTGTATTCCTGTGAGGCCGGTGCGTGTGTGGGACGACCGTGGCTAGATGTTTGTTAGGAGTAGTAAGGTGTGTGTGTTTTCCGCTCATGAGCGAACTGTTGTGAGTGGCTAAACGGGTCTGGCTGTTGGCCCTATCTATCTGTGTGTGGGTCTGTTCCTCAGTGAGTTGCTGGCAACCGTGACGATATTGCGCTCTTGCGGGCGGGGAGAGTTGACTGGTCGTTCGTCTCAATCTGCAGCCGCTACCGGCGCTGCCCAGTGGGCGGAGCCAACGAAGCCCAACTCCTCTCGAAACAACGACGACGACGATGACGACAACGACGACGACAACGAGTCGCCACTGCTATGGTTGCTGTTTAAGCGAGCGACGGTTGCTCGCACAGCTCGCGCCTGGTCACTCGTTGGCTGGCTGGCTGGCTGGCTGACTGCTAGAGCCGTTAGCTATTCAGCGGTTTGAGCTGGCAACGATTCGGTCGGTCGGTCGGTCGGTCGTTTGTCTATTCTCCTGCTTTGCTTGCCTCCCTTTTAATTCTCTCTCTCCCCCCGTCGAGTAGTCTACCTCCCTCCCTCTCGCCCTTTGCCGCCGCTACAGTCTGTATATCATCATCGTATTTGCTATCGCTCCCTCCGCAAACATCTACGAGCAACAGCAGCAGCAGCAGCAGAGTTGGCCAGCAGCAAAGCAGACACTCTTTGGCCGCTTGGCCTTTGTCTCGCTCATTCTTTCATCCGCCACCCCTGCGCCGCCGCTTCTTCTTCGTTTTCCTATCGCTCTCTCGCCCTCGCCGCCGCTGCTGCTGCCGCCACCGCCGCCGCCACCACCAGCGCCGCCGCTGCTCTGCTATTCACGTGCGGTTGTAGTGGTAGTTGTCGCCGCCGCCGCCGCCGCCGCCGTCGTCGTTGTCGTCACAGTAGCGGCGGCAGCGGCCGCGGCGACAGGGAGGGCAGGACAGCACCAGCAATGAGCTGAACAGAACGCCTGCGGCCGTCGTCCGAGCATCATGAGGAGCTGCTCAGAACAGCAGCGTTAAAACGTGTGCCGCCTGCCGCCTGGCTTGCTGCAGTCGTCGGGGTCTGGCCGGCCGCCTGCCTCCAATCCTGACGACGAAGACTACCGCTACTGCCGACTGATTGTCGTCGGTTGTTTCGGCTGGTTGGTTTACCGTCTGTAGCAGTGGACTGTTGCTGTTATAGCAGCAGCAGCAGCAGCAGTTTCGGTGTATGCAGCCGAATGCCGTGCTGGGCTGCTTTGATGTCCTGTGGCAGCGCTCCGTCCCCAGCAGCACAAACACCAACCACAGCGGCAACGAGCGTAGCAGTAGTAAGCGCTGACGGGTGAGAAACGACGGACTGGTTTGTTTGACTGACGACCGCGTTTTGTGTCAGTAGCGGCGACGGTAGCCAACCTGTACTAGACAGTCAGCCCCTGCCAGCTCCACTGAATGCCCCTCCCTCGGTTGTGAATGTCTGTCTGTGCCCCTGTGTGACCGACCATAGTCGGTGTTTAATGATGATACGAGCAAACTGCAATAGGACGACCGATACCAGCCACAGGCTGGAGCTGATACTGGTGCTGAGGCGGCAGAAGTAGAAGCAGCTGTATATACTGTGCTGCATTTAATAATAATCGACGAATTCCTACTCGACTAGCACAAGTAGTTCCTTCGGCCGTACCTTATCAGTGAGTGTGTTTCGTAAGGTGTTTCATGATGGCAGTACACGGACGCAGGCAGTTGTACAACAAATAGGGGAACGTCACTTGTACGGACAAACCCTAGCTAAATGACGACTACAGAAAGTGAAAGTGATATATCATCGTGATGTAGCATACCGTATGAATATTGGTGGGAAAAGAGAACGTTTTTTGTGTAAATCGACATAACAGCGGTTCCAACACTCCGTTTCGTTGAAACGTGAAGTACTGATCACTGCCAGCAAATTAGTCCAAATACGTGCGGATAATATCGAAAGGATACTAGATAGTGACAGATTTAGTTGGGGGCAAAAGATTCGCTCGTGTGTGCGTACATAGTTGTAGCTACTGTGAAGTTATTATTATCCTACGCCCAGCAGTACCCCCATAGTGTCGTTTTCGCCGCAGTTTCAACTGTGTACTAACTTGAGGATAGCGTAAATGAAGAACGCAATTATCTATCATCTGTCTATCGGCCTGTTCACTGGTCGTCGCGCCCGTTTGGATACCTGTGAGAAAGAGTGTAACGATGTATCGTTCATTACTGAATTAGAGATGGAAATAGCGCCGCCGCCGTCGTCGTAGCTTGGCTGCAGAAGTGCGTGTCTGTCCCTGTTTCCCTACTCGGCTGTGTGTGTGTGTGTGTGTGCGTGCGTGCGTGCGTGCGGGCGGACGTGCGTGCGTGCGTGCGTGCGTGCGTGCGTGTGTGTATGTGCGAGTGAGTGAGTGTGTGTATGGGTGTGTGAGCTGTGTGTGTGTGTGTGTGTGTGTGTGTGTGTGTGTGTGTGTGTGTGTGTGTATGTGTGTGTGTGTGCGTGTGTGTTTGTGCGTCTTCATTGTGTGCTGTAGTTCTGTCGATCAGCATTTTGCTGGCTGACGCTGATATGCGTTGATACGATGTGTCGCGATATTGGTGAAACGGTGCTCGATGTGTTGTTGTTAATACCCTTCCACAAGTGTACGTTTATTCGACTGTGATATCACTAGGATCAATAGCATTAGCTGTGCCAACAGCGCCACCGCTACAGTTGCCGCCACCGCCGTCTTTGGATACTAATAAAGCTCACAATAAAAATAATATCGAAATAAAAACAACACAGAGAGAACGAGAAACGTCCAGGAAGCAAACGAAGACGACTGTTCGTTCATCTGCTGTCGCTATCCACCTGCATATCGACGTATTCAAGTACAATACAATAGTCCAATGGTTGTCATGATGCTCGACATGCAGAGGGTGTGGGAGGTAAGCAACGTAACAAATAAAAAAATGTAGGAGAAAAGTATAGTGAAATGAATATCGAGGCGGACTCGATCGCATTCACGTGTCTCGATTTTAGTGTGGAACATAGTATCTTAAGGGCCCTTTGCCGATGCGCTTCTGCGGGAAGCCTGTCGATATCCAGGCCAAATTCTAAACTTCGATCGGAGCTTTCTCAGGCTGTAGTAATGCTTCTGACGTCGGCAGCACGAAGCTTACACTAGACAAATGAATAGTATTATACGCGTCCGTACGAGCAGGATATCCATATGAATATGTTTGTCATACAAAGCTACAGAGACTCATTAACGAACCGATGTTGAAAGATCAAAAGTCTAGTTGATAGCCGGCGATAGTTGTGGCGGTAGCTCACGCTAGCAGCTCACCACTTTTTCCAACTAGCGCCCGGTAATACAGCGGTGAGCTGGTGCTCTAGGGGTACATCTTTGGTGTGAACTCATCATCTCTTGCTGGGCCGTTCTGCTGGCTTCGATGGGCTCCTGCCGCTGCCGCCTGCCGCTTGGGTCTTGCTTTCGGTAAGCAGCGCCGAGCCCGGCAGTGGTGCGCAGAGCAGTGAGAGGTGGGCGTCCCCTGCGACTCGCGGGTGGGAGAAATCAGTCGGAACAACGAAGGAGCAAAGAAGTTGCCAATCACCCACTGCCAGAGCTGCCACCGACCGACTGCTGCACTGGATTCAGTCCTAGATTGGATAGACGTGAACGACCCCATAGATAGGCGCGGTTTTGTCAAGCTCGTACTTTATAGAAATAATCTATTAACTTTGTTTATAGAAATAATTGTTTTAGAGACGATGTAGTTAATTTCGGGGGAAACGAATATGGGTCACGACCTCTCTGTAGACAAGTAACTACAGTCTGCAACCATGTATGCTTTACAATTACCGTTCACACGCGAGCCGTTTGGGCGCTCACCTCCGTTGAACGCTGGGCTGCTTTTTTTATATTAAATTTTTCGATAACAATTGTGCACCAACAGAACATTGTTGGGGATAGTGGACCGTAGGATTGCCAATTCTAATCTGAATAGTTTTTTATTATAGCGCTTTGACAAGCTCCGAAATCTTTGTTAAGCGGATTTTTAGTATTTCGAAGTAGTGCGCATATCCTATGCTTCTCTCAAGTGGGCGTATTGTACCAAGCGGCGCCAGGCCGTGTAAGCCAGGCATCGTGGCCCTTTTCTTGAAGTAGAGCATTCAACAAAATCATAACGTCTAATTTTACGCCGATAGATCATTGTGCGACTGAAGTATGTTTGTGTTGCGGGCAGTCTTTCAATCTGCTTGTTTCCGCATATTGAGTGAGCTGTCTCGATCGTTGATCGGAATCACATGGGGGTCATATATTAAATATATAACATTACTGTGGTAGTGGCATCCCCGCTGGGAGTTTTTGGTGGCTATTAAAACCCTGTCGCTAAAAATTCTCCGTAATTTAATAGACCTGGTCGAACTCTTCCATAAAAGACGTTTGCTGAATGAAATTTAACCATGTGAAAAATATTCCATTCAATATCTCTGATTTAGGTTCAGCTGCTGAACGACGTTATCAGTGTTGACATATTGTGAATCAACAATGATCGTTCAGCCATTTAGTTGTGAGCGCTTTTGTCGTGAGCCGTTGCCGTTATTCCGATTAAAGCCAGCTCCGATATATTAATTAAAATCGTTTTTTCTTACGCCGCATCTATAGATTTGAAGAAGATTCATAAGTCCGTTTGGTGCGAAATGATGGACTATACAGTTGTTTCAATTGTATGTTTATTACTTTTCGTTGTCAACGGTTTACGAATTGCTATTACGTATCCGAATTCTCGAACTCATCCACTCAGACGAAAAAAAAAAAAAAAAAAAAACCAAATTAGGAGAGTAAATAAATCTTCACGCCTAAAGTTTTCGATGTTGGCCATTAATTAACCCGAGCAAACAAGTCACTTCAAGGCGATGTACCGGCCGGATTCGGTGGTGTGGTGTGCCTATGTATAAAAAGAAGGTTATCCGTATGTAGCTAAGCAGATTAAGGAAGACTGATACGAACTCGTTTTATAATAACGGTGTGATAAGCTGCCATAGCCGGCAATGAAGGTAATTAAATTGTACTACGGTCAATGCCTGAAGATTCTGTATGTTTTGATGAGGCCAATGGGCTAGTATAATCTATATCGGTTGGCGTATGATGTCGGGCTAGCTATATTATGTAATAATAATTTCAAGCAATTGTCTAGAATCAAGTATACCTTGAGGGGACTGTGACGAAGGTTTAAAGTGTTAAGGTTTGAACTCCCATTATAGAACGTTTGGTTAATCATACCTTTCTTTTAGCATGGAGCTATTTGTAAAAGTCTGCGAGAAATATCCATTAAGTAAATGTGAGGACAAGTAGTTAGTTTTCAATCTGGTACCTTTGGTAGTATTTCGCTCAAAACCATAATCATCCATACCATAAGATGCGAACTTTAAAAAGTCTATAAGACCTGATAAGAAAATCCTCTAACTAGCATACTACGGCTACGGCATGCTTCGGAGAAAATTGTGTAGCTTCTGTTAGCGTTTTTGAAAAAAGGGTACCGACGTTAATTTTTCTTCAACCTTCGATCGAAGCACGTCGCTTATTGCATAAAATGGCTTGGTTTCTACAACTTCTTCATTAACTTTACTTTATTTGGGATACGCTATTGGGGATTACGAGGGTTTTTATATGTTAATGAAACACAAACTAAAACTAGAACGGTCTAGATTTAAGCGTTAAAATGTCAGCTATAGGCCGTATTTGAAATTATATATTATAATTTCTTATAATATAGGTTGGGCCTGAATTCATTCAAATAAGTGGCATTGTTCGACTCATTCGGGATAATCTGATTTGTAGGGTATCCATAAACTAGTTCGTAAACCGTCGCAACGACACACGTCTACAGTGTATATATGTCTCTGAGTTGGTTTCACGTGCAGGACCTTTTAAGGTTTCACTGCCAAGTGACAACTACCAAAAATTTACGCCAGTCGAAACATCTGAGACACGTTTTTTTACATAGATTATCACTACGACTTGAACCAGTTGACAAGCCGACTAAACAGACTAATCACTTTTATTTATAAGTAATTCGAGTACGATCTTTGCTATTTACTGAAAAATTTAGTACATTTGTAGTATTATTAAGTATCATTTTCTTGCTGTTGCTCTAATTGCTCCTCCCTGAAAAAATAGGAGATGATCCTCGATAAGAAGATGAAGGGCAGCAGCGCGCCCCAGCAAACGAAAGCCCGGGGTCCCGCCACCACGACGGCCCCAGCCGCTATCAAAGATAACGGCAAGGAGGCGCCATCTGGCGACAAGAGCAAATGCGGAAATCATCAGAGCGATTCCGTCGGCCAAGGTAAGGATGGTAACACCACGAACAAGGGAACCGAGCCAGGTTCATCCGACGAGGCGGTCGACAATAATAATATCACCGGCGGCCTCGGAACAACGCCATCCGAACAACGGCAGCAACAGCAAGTTGCACAGCCGACGCCGGCCATTAAACGTCGTCGGGATCAGGCCGCCACTCAGGCCGAACGCAAGGAAACGTTCAAGGAGAAACGGAGAAGTGCCGTAGAGATGCGCAGACAGAGTGGACCCGCCGCCTCTTCCGAACGCCGTGAGGTAAGCGAAAAACACTGCTAAGAACAACAGTCATGAAAGACGATGATGTATAATGTTAAAAAAAACAGATACCAGTTAGGCGTAATTGCAGCATAATAACGGCAGAAAGGATACTGGCATAATGAAAAATGCAGCTTATTTATATTAAAATCTGCTATGACTTGTACTTGACGCGTTTCTATTTTTTTCTCAATATTCAATGGTAATCCTAGCACGTACCGAGATCGTGATACTGGACTGGAGCTTAACGTAAAACAAGCTATCTAAAGTCGGATAGTTAATCATATCATATGTGACATGTATATCAGATCCTACAGAACCTATAAAACAGCGACTTGTGCAACAACATTTCTTCGTTAAGACCAGCTGAACCCTACGGGTTCTGCGGGATCTTTTACGTTAAACGGATACGATGATCATACTACCTGGTAATAGGTTGTTGCTCGTTATTTTCTCGTGTCAATGTACTTATGCCTCATATGTTGTTTAACTTTAGAACTTTGTAACAACGAACTGTGTTTGTCAATTCCTGTCGTTGATCTCACAGAGACTCCCGCGTCGGGCGCACTCGGAGCCTCGGGAAGATGCCACGAGCGCGTCGAAGGACAAGGAGTCCTCGCAGCCGTCAGCAACAGGCCACACGGGACCGCATACAGCGACTGGCAAAAATACCAAATCAAGAGGAGATCACCATCATCATTTACCTGATGTTTCTGAAGGCGACGAACAACATGAGGGGGCCACTGTACCGACTGGCACCCCCGTCAGCAATGTGCCAATGTACCCCGTCAAAAAGGCTAAATTAACTGACGTCAATAAACATCTCAAATGTCCCTTATGCCACGGGTACTTTGTTGATGCTACGACAATTGTGGAATGCCTCCACTCGTGTGAGTATAATAGGAGTACATAACTGAATACACGTTGCCTTTCTAGTGACAATGTCCTATTAATAATAGCGATCGCAGCTTCGTCCTCAGAAAAAAAAAAAAAGCTGTTGCCGAAAAGATGTCTATTTAAGGCCCGCGAGAGTTTGTGAATGAAATATGTTGGCGTTTTTGGTGACCAGTAACATACATCCCCAGATCGCCGAGCTCTGTCCGTTACTATATTGGCAAACAGTCGGTCGGCCATGCTATCAACATGTCAGGTCCAGGTGTGAGTCAAGCAACATTAGATCATCTTTAGTTATCGCCCACAAGCATCTCTAAGCGGCTTCAATGAAAACAGAAATAATGGCATTTTTCCTTGAAACTACTACACGAAACGAAAAATATGCACAGCTTGTTATTATTATTATTATTATTATTATTATGATGCAATGACTCATCGGACTGAGACGGCCCGCTGGCTTATTTCTTTCTTGCGTGCAACGGCTCACCGTGCTGGTTAGTTCATAGAACAGACCGGAATTTGTTGTGGCGTTAGTGCTCGTCTGCTATTAGGCAGTTGGTTGATTATTTGTATGACGATATGTACCGAATGATATTAAGTTAAATTGTCTCTTGGAGATAACACAATTTGATTACAAGTAACTAGCCTGCCAGAAGTATTTGTCCTGTCGGTACAACAGATCGCAGAAGATACGACGGTAAAATTTATTAATGAATACTATTTTAAGTTGTGTGTGACATTGGTTAGCTGATAACTTTGTGCGTTTGTGCTTATTGTGTACATTAGTTTGTCGTACGTGCATCATCAAACACCTAAGCAAAAATCAGTTTCCTAATTGTCCGGAATGCAAGTTCCAATTAGCTGGGACAAAATTGCATCAGTACCTGCGGAGTGATTCGACACTTCAGGACATAGTCTACAAGCTGGTGCCCGGCCTATTCCGCAACGAGATGGAAAGACGGAGACAATTCTATGCCAATATACCCCTTTCGCGTAAGTAGTTATGTCGCTGTAATAGTAAAATAATGGTTTCCTTTTGAGCGTAGTCATTAGCCCGCCAGCCAAGGACACACTTACTTGTTCCTTACTTGGACAACTTGTTTCATAGCAGTGTTTTTTGGAATTAGCACTAACAAACAATGCCATTGGCTTTGTTTTGACCTGTGACGATTTGAGCTTGCAACGGAAAACTTAGCATTCTACAATTGAACCAATGTCATTTTGGTAATTTGTATTTCAGCCAAGAGTCCGAACTACACGAACCTATCGAGCGAAGAGCGCGGCGATCTGGTCAACGTTGAAAGGCTGATTTTTGACAGTTCGGACAACTTTGCCATATCGTTGGAATATTGTCCGAAGGATCTCGCCGTACGGCAGGTCTGGCTGCGTCCGTTAAGGCAGACACCCGAGATGAGCTATGGTAAACGCTACCTTGAGGTGCCTGGAAATTTCAAGGTGAGGTTGCTTAAGAAGTTTCTTCGTGCTAAGTTTGGACTCGCGCCCAAAGAGACGATCGACATATTATATATGCAGGATATACTTCTCGATGACTATACAATGGTTGATGTGGCCTATATCTACGCGTGGCGGGTCAACGAAGCGCTCAAACTATACTACAAGTTCGGCAATCTCGAGCAGAAACTGCCACCGGAGGAATTAAACGATGTACTCAACAGTAAAACGGACCGAATCGTTATTCGGGGTGAAGACGAACCAGAGTCGATGGATGTCGATCTTAGCGATAGTAAAGTATCGGACCGACTTAAAAATGGAGGCAAAGAACAACCTTTGAAGGTGCAAAAACAGCAAAACAAGCATCAGCAGCAGATCAAATCGGAAGAGGACGAAGATCGAAAGGCATTATCTTCAGTCTGTTCAAGCGCCACTCCCGAAAGTAAACCCACAACAAAGACCAAAGTGAAGAGTGAACATAAAGACAAGGAACACAAGACAACAAAAGCAGAAGAGAAACTAGGCGATAATCATAAAGAAACGGGCACCACGAGCAGCAACGTCAATGTCAAGCTTGTTGATGTCAAAGCTGAACGAAAAGAAGGCAAACGACACTTATCCGCGGCATACAACAGCAACGTCGCTTTAAATAATAATAATAACAACAACAACAACAACAACAACAACAATAGCAACAGCAGCAGCAGCAGCAGCAGCAGCAGCAACAACAACAACAACAACAACAACAACCCTAAATGCAGCATCAGTGGCAGTAGTAATGCTATGAGCACCGCACCAAGCATTATGGATACGCCACCCGCCAAGCGGCCCTGCTTAGGCAAAGAAAGAAAGGAGAAGCTCAGCAAGAAACAACAACAACAACAACAACAAAAGCAGCAACAACAACAACAACAACAAGAGCAGGCTGCGCAAATGGCGGTGGAGGCGATCGAGTCTTCGCTTCAGCTGAATGCACATACTGCGCAACTGCATACACTGGCTCACGTGGCCGCACAGGCTCAACCGGTCGCCGTGCCCGCGGCGCCAACGTCAGTGACGTCATCGTCGTCGGCGTCAACGGCGACTTATAGCACGTCTGTGTCGGATAATAACAACAAACTTTCCCACCCTCACGCCGCAATTAACACAACGACCACAACTGTTCCAACCTCTTCTTCTCTTTATCCTTCTGCTAATTCCTCACCTTTCATTGCCCCTAACCCCCCTGGCGCAGCATCGACAGTTACCCTAAGCACGATGCCGCCACCCCCAGGTGGCCAAGCTGCCGCCGGTGTTTCTTCCGGCCAGTTTTCGCCCCAGCTCCATTTAGCTCCTATTACCCCCGCCGCTGGCGGTGTTGCTGCTACTGCTACTAGCGGCAGTAGCAGCAGTAGCTCGAGCAACTTAAACTCGAACCCTCAAAGTTTAGCTCCCCATTCTTCCTCCGCCTCTCCGGCGGACGATCAACGCGTGTCCCCAGTGACTTCAGTCGCCATGTGCGTTAGTCAGCGGTTGCCGACTAGCGTCCAGGTTATGCAGGTTTCGCCGCACCCGACGGTCACGGCTGTATCCGCCGTCACCGCCGCCGGGGTAGCAGGTGGCCCGTCGCCTGTTTCTGCTTCCGCAGCTTCTGCTACTGCCGCTGTACCCGCTGCATCTGCCGCCCTGATGAAGAAAGCTGCCTCAACGGTGACTACCAGCTGCACTGCCACGAAGCCAAGCGTTCTCGCGCCCGTCGCCAGCGCTGGCGGGGTGAACCCGTTGGCCGGGTGCCAGATCGTCACCGGTCAGCCGGCAGCGGGCCCGCCGCCGCAGGTGGTAACGAGCGTCGCGCCCGCGCCACTTTCGATCGTGCTGTCGTCCAACAACGGGATCGCTGCGGACAAGATGACGATGTGTAGAATAGGTAGGGGAAACCACTAAGTGAATAGTAGCAGTTGAAGTAAGTCTAAGAAAATTAGAGACGAAGGATAAGTGACAATAGCATTGGGTCGGTATGCATTTGTGTAGTATATAATAGGTCATTCTTGTTAAGTCGTTTTCTTTCTTTCTTTATTTGATGGTAATATCGACGATCTTTATTGTTTGATTCTTATTAGATCCAATTATACCCCATTGTTTTATTTTTGACGTGCAATGCTTTCTGACGTCTTTCGACGTTTACCGCAGGTAATCCCTCCGTTGCGTCAGCGACTCCGAGCCAGCAGCAGCAACAGCAACAAGTGCAGCAACAACAACAACAGCAACAGCATTTCCAACAAACGTTCCTTAATCAACAGCTGCAATTGCAGCAGCTGCAAAATATGCTGCAGCAGAACGCTGTTTTGCAGCAGGCGTATGCGCAGGGTGTCGTTGTGCATAATTCGAACGGGACTGTGACCAGCATCGGGGGCCCAAGTCCTCAGACGATGAGCTTCATTACGCTGCCAAACGGCGTCACACTCTCGCCCGTACCGCAACCGGCCCAGCCGCAGCTGCATCCGCAGGCTACTGCACAGCAGTCGCATCACCATCATCATCAACAACAGCAGCCGCAGCAACAACAGCATCATCATCCGCAGGCACAGCAGCAAGCACAAGCCGCACTACCGATGACCGTCCAAGTTCAACAGGCAGCACCACAGCAATCCGGCCAATCGCAGACGCCGGGTGCTCAGCAGACGCTTCTGTTAAACGGGTCACCGTTAAAGCTGTTCTCTCAACAGGGGCCAACAACAGCACAGCTAACCCAGATCGGCCAAATAGGTCCGCTGGGCGCGATGACCGTACAGACCGCACAGCAACAACTGCAGCAACAGCTTATCCAGCAACAGTTTATCCAACAGCAGCAACAGCAACATCAGCACTTGCAACTGTTTAATACTCATCTGCAGCAGCAGCAGCAGCAGCAACAACAACAACAACAACAACAACAACAGCACCACCACCACCACCAGGCGCAACAGCTGCAGTCGACCCTCGTGCAAGCAATTCAGCCCCAAGCGCTACAGCCTCAACAGCAACAACAGCAACCGCAGCAACAACAACAACAACAACAGCAGCAGCAGCAACAACAACAAAGCCTCAACAATAACAGTATCCATGTAAATGTCAATGCGAATAATAGCAATGGCAATACAAACACTGCGGGCAACATTAACAACGGCACGCACAACAACAATCCGGTTGCTGCAAGTAACAACAACAACAGCAGCAGCAGCAGCAGCAGCAGCAGCAACAGCGGTACTACTGCTGGCATCGTCGTAAAGGAGAAAAAACCGACAAAACAACAGAGACTCCCGAAGATCAATCCCCGCAAGACACCCCCTGCGCAGAGCCAAGCCCCTAACAACCAGCAAAGCACTGCTTTGAGCGGTTCACCATCGAGTGCGGCGCCGCCGCCGCCGCCGCTTAATAGCAGTCATAATAATAATAATAACAGTAGTGCTAATAACAATAGTAATAGTAACAGCTCCAGTAATAGTAACAACAACAACAGCAGCAGCAGTAACAACAACGAGAGTAGTGTCTCGAAAAATGCAACAACAATTCCCGTCATGGCGAGTGCTGGCGACAGCAGCTCCGCGTCACTTAACGTCACCACACCTGGATCAAACACAGCGTTGACAGTGGCCAGCATCACTAGTGCTACAAGCAACAATACACCAGTCTCCACCGTCTCGACGATGCTCACCATTCAGCCTGTAGTCAACAACGCTTCCGTAGCCGGGTCAGTAACTCTATCGAAGGCACCGTCAACTCAGGTTTCTTCGATATCCACTGGCAATGTCCAAGCGTCGGTTACTCAGGTGAGATTTCCTACTTTTCCATACCATTTACTTTGCCAAAATTTACAAAAATGGCCAACAGCTAGCCCGATTATTGACAAAAGCGATATATATATATCAGTATTTTTATTATAGGAAATTTTACCGACGAATAGTGCGTATAATAATAATAGCGTATAATGCGAAACGACAGCTTTGTTCAGGTGTTTGTGTGAACGAAAACGCTATTTGGCATTTATTTTCGTGCATGCATAAACTATAACGACCAGGAGTGTCTAACTAATAGGTTCTCCGTTGTGGTTCTAGGCTGCCCCTAAAGTCCTCAGTCCACCCGTTCAGCCGTCAGCTTCATCGGGCGTGACTATCACACCAATTGAGTCGCCGAAAACGGTTTCAGCAGCTTCAGCAAGAGCTTTACCTGCCGCGACATCTGCCAACGCGTCCGCGCCAAACATGACTTCTAGTGCTACTATCAGCCAGTCGAGTGGCCATAGCACTTCGAGCAACAACAGTTCCTCACCTTATGATCCCATAAAGACGTTGCTTACCCTAATGCCTCCGGATCACAAGGACGTCGAGGGCTCACTGAAAGCCGGCGGTAAATCCCTGTCAACGGGCTCGTCGAGCAGTAAATCCATCTCGTCGAGCATCCAGCAAGTTGTGCGAAAACTCCAAATGAGCTCAACACCAGCTGCTGCAACGCTAACTCCCATTACGGCAACGGCAGCAGCAGCAGCAGCGACGGCAACTATGACAACCACAACGTCGAATGCCCCTTCTGTCGGGAGCGCCAGTGGCGTTAGCAACGTAACTGCGAATGGAGTTGCCACGAATATCGCGGCCGTCGGCACCTCCGCCGACGCCGCCGTGACCAACACTCCGGGCAACTCCGCTTTACCCGTTTCGAATGCCCAGTCAATGACGACTGCAACTACGGGTGCTGGCGGCGGCGGCAGCAGCAGCAGCAGCAGCAGCAACAAAAACAATCTAAATACTAACAACAACACTAGCAGCAGTGGCAACAACAGCAGCAGCAGCAGCAACAACAACAGCTCGAGCAACAACAGTCGTAAGCCACATATTCCGATTGCTGCGATGCCAAATAGGCCGATCGCACCCAGACCGCCATCCCAGTCTGGTCCATCGGCCCCGACTAAGAGCCACCCTACCGCACAGCAGCAGCTCACTGTCGCATCCTTGACAGGACAACAGCAGCCGGTGGTTCAGCAGTCCGCGCACACGCCAGCTGTTGTCCAGACAGCAGCAGGAACAGCAACAACGACAACAATTGGGTCGACTCCCACAGCTCCATCTGCGGCGGCAGCTGGCACCGTTCTGGCGACTCAGATCCCGGCGAAAACGCCACCCCTCACCGCTGCAATCGCGCCTCCTGCTGCTGCTGCTGCAGCAGCAGCAGCAGCAACAGCGGCGCTCTCTGTTGTAACTGCTTCAGCTGCTGCTACAAGTACAGCTGCTACAGTTGTTGTTCCATCGGTGACGGCAGTTACAACCGCTTCCAGCGCGAGCACCGCTGGAACCCCGAACAATACCGCTGGCCAGACGACGACAGCAACAGTTACGCCAGCAGCGCCAGTCAAATCATAATAGTGGCGTAATAGGAATTACAGGCCTCAGCTGCCGGTCGACAAAAACATCAGGCCTTTTTGAGCTACACTGGCGAGGCACTCACATGATGCAGCTGCTAATACGTGGAGCGACTGTAGCGCAGTGCAATCCACCCCCACCCAGCCAAGCTCCATTGACCATTGTAAACGTGTGTACAGCCTCAACAAGTGAAAACAATGCCAATCCACATAAGAGTGATACATATATATTTGAAAACGAGTCTTTGAAGGGTGCGCCGATAGCAGTGTGGGCGAAATTGGTAAAAGCTAGAGATCTATGTTACATTCTACACATTGTATATATATATAATATCTGGCTGCTTGTCCGTCTGGTTACGAGGTGTATGGTATCTAATAAAGTACGAAAAGGACCAGGTGTAAGCAGGCCAATGGGCTGAACGTGATTCCATGATAATTTCTGCAACATTTGCATACCTGTGTCTCGTTTGCTGAATTAGAAGAGAGAGAACGCCTTGTCTGCCTTCGAACTGACACCTAGAGGCATTCGAGCGTCTACCGTTAAGCAGACCGCTCAGTCATCTCATCCTTCATATATTATTTATCAATGACATACTATCTTGTATAGGCAGATGTGGTGAGTGTGTACGTCGTTAGGTGACACACCGCGTCAACGAGCTATAGTTAAGCCATCCAAGCGAATCGTTTTATGTAAACCCCCTTTTGGCTTTGGCAAGACGTTTGTAAATAGTAAGCAAACGGACACGGACTAGTTAGCTAGGAAGCATACAAATGTCCGCAGTCGCGCAAACATATTTTCATATTGCGAAGGCATTTTGACATTAATTTAATAAAATAACAGGCTATGTAAGCCTGCGTAAAACTGGCCACATTAATCGCTGTTACCTACCCCCTGCCCTGTCCTGCCCTGCCCTGCCCCCCCCCCCCTCCCAAAAAAAGACTCTGTATATTTCGGAAATGTGTATTGGTCCTCGTTGACATGTTCAACGACGGGCTATATTAATTTGTTACAACCAACCGTGTCTGGAACTAGTTATACCGAAAGTGTCGTCCAGTAACCGATGTCACTCTTAATAACGGCAATGAAATCAGCGAGCGTTCAGCGATCGGAAAGCACGTTATAGGTCGTTTTTTTTTCTATCTATCTATTGTTTTGTTTGGACATGTAGCCGAAATGGAAGCCAAGACGGATCCCTGGATCTCTATTGTACATACGTAACCAATAACGACACATATAACAGCAGCAGCAGCAGCAGCAGCAGCAGCAGCAGCAGCAGCAGCAGCGTAGTCGAATTGAGCTTCCCTGTGTATGAGTATAGGGACCTTTTGGCGACAAAAAATATGAAGGTACACCAATTGTCAGGGCAAGTGTGTAACTGAATAGTGAAAAGAACCTGTCTGCTATCTATCTGTACAGAAAAAAAAAAAAAAGCGAACGATACAGAAGGAAAAAACCGAGACGTCTGTGTACACACATTTTCTATAAATGTTGAGCTAGTGGTGTATCATAAACGTCGGGACAAGATCGTCAGGAGATAATCGCGAGGCTAATTACGATGGCGGTGTTGTTCGCGGTGCGACTAGTCGAAGGACAGAAAAGCCGGCAGCCTGTTAAACGCGCAGCTGAATGCGCCTGTCAGTGAAAAGGACTAACGTAGGCCGAATCAGGACCTTGTTTGTGAGACTAGAAAAAGTGATAGAAGGCCTCAGTAACATAACGAAAGCAACATCATCAAAAGCGAAACACCGAATAATAACTGACAAAGTCTGAACATCACAATCTCGCTCAGATAGTACATACACGGATATGTTCGATATACATTACCATATATATATATAAACTGTGCTATAGTAAGCTATAATGTGACAGTAGACAAGCATGCGTATACCTAAAAGAAAGAAAAAAAAACAAATTATTTTGGCGGACGTACATTATGTGAATATATTAATGACAACTATAAATGTAGATTTTGGCTATTCTCGCGGCTATTGGCATATAGCCATCGAGCCACAATTTTGTGGACGATATGACTTAATGAGCATGGACCGATACAGAGTTATACACTTAGTGAAGTTTACATGAGGAAACAATTCAGAGAAACCTCGCGGGTCTAGCCCCCCCCCCCCCCCCCCCCAAAAAAAAAAAAAAAACGGTGGTGGAACCTTGGAGTTTTTTGTTTTTCGTAGACGTAACTAAGACAGGTAACCGGTAACAGATGCTGGCTCATTTGGAACCAGAACGCTCATATGTACAATAGTTTTGGTAAAATAGTCTACGTTAGCAATGACCGGGCAAGCGGGGCATGTTCGCTGGTCAAGGCTAAGCACAATAGCGCTGGGAATCAACAACAAAAAAGAAACATATATGTAATAATAACAATGTATGTATTAACGCAAAGAGATAATTTATAGCATAATAGCGTTCGGTTACCACGTATTTATTATTGGCCCCCATGTACAGTTCGTATATTATTACTATTGCAATTTTTTGGTAAAGGCGAACATAATATACACAGACACACATAAACAAACACACAGTCCGACACGAAGCGGTGGTAATTTGTTGATGTCGTGTGCGTGTCGTTAACGCCATTAGTGATAACGGGAAGGAAGCCGACAATACGTGGGAGGAAAACGAAGCAGACAGAAGACATAATAAACAAACAAAAATAACATGATGCGTCTAACGATGATCAGATATTAATGACGATTATGAAGAGATCTTAACGAATGCTAAAAGGAAATCATCTGAAACAGGAAAAGAGGACATAATTTCAAAGGAACAGGAGTAAATTATGACGATGCATGAAGGATCACGACAATGATAATGATGATGATGATGATGATGATGATAATAATCGAGGAGGGAGAAAAATAAAGGGAGAGATATTAGGTTATCTGTCGAGAGTTACAGAGAAAATCGAAAAAAAAAAAAAAAAAAAATGGGAAGAATAAACTATTTTATAACAAAGAAGTACGAGTAAATCTTTCTTTAGTTTATGATAGAGAATATCATGCCGATAAAAGGTAGATCTAGCCGAGAATAGATTGCTGGATTGACATATACCATATCTAACGGTAAAAGTTCATAAGCTTAATGCAAGGTATTAGCGGCAAAGAAATCTCTGATTGCAAACCTTACTCATAGAAATTGCTATCGCTTAGCTCGGCTATTAATATTATATTTACTATGTTATACTAGGTAATATATAAAATAATAAAAGGAATAATATTAAAAAAAATTAAATAAGCGTTAATAATTAGAGTCTAGGGTGACCCTGTCTTAATTGAATGCGCTATATTTTGATATCGATAGATAGCTTGAACGGGTCCGAGCGTCCAACAAATATATCATTGTTTACCGGACTCTAGACCCAATTATGAACCGGTTATGAACTGTGGTTCGGTTCGTTAGTGTTCTCCTTAAACCTTCTCAGGTCGGTCATTTCAACGACGAAAACACCTCCCGTCATCTGGGAGGTGTCGTCGTGGCCGTTAGAGTCTACAAGGTCGTATCGGGGCGAAAAGATCGTTGCATCGAGTCGCTGGATAGTGCTTGTAGCGCATTATCGTAAATATCCCGCTAATGGTTTTGATCCTGTGCTAATCGCGGTGTGAGGCGAGCGATGTGATCGTGAATAGCTGGTAGATGCCGCTAATGTTTGAGACGTTTTCAAGGTAGGCGTATGCTATAGCTAGACCAGGAATTCTGTTCGGCTAAGAGCTTAGTGAAATTCTCACTGTAGAACAAGGTTGGTGTTCGCTCGATCACACAAAAAGTACTGCCAGGAAACGTTGCTCCGTCTCCATCAGCGTTCGTTTGGGGCCTTTTGTAGCCAACAGCCATCTATTCGTTATTGTACGCGCCTGAGTTTTCCTGTTGGCAGTCGTCTGCCCAGTGCTTAAGGTTTCGGGAAAAACGATTCGCAGCCATTAATTGAATCCATGCAGGATCTTGCCTAAAGTTTGCCATTGACATTATTGCTTGTCGCCTCAATGACCCCCAGCCCGGACGACAGAGGGTAGAAGTCATGCAGTGATACGAGCTTTCCTGGATATGAAGACATGACGACGGTATAGGCGATGATGGTAAATCTGTCTCGCGGAAGGCAACGTTTCCCGCTTCCGGATCATCGCTGTGTGCGTAAACCGGGACGTATGACTGAAGAATATATCGGTCGCGACAATTTCGGCGGCCTATTTGGTTAAAAGTATGCTGATCGCATAAAAGTGTATCACCTTCTTCAGTTGTAGTACATACAGGACTTACCTACGATGTATTTTTAGCGACTATTCGTGTCAGGCGGTCACGCGGCGTGCTAGCTGCTGCATCACTATATTCCAGAATTGGTTCATTCTAGAATAGAAAGCTCTCTTTTAGCTTTGTGTGCCGCTCGTAACTAGTGTCACTTTGCTCTTGGATGTAAACCACAATCCTTTATAGTACTCAGTCTGTCCTTTGCAGTAATTCTTGTAGAAGGTATCGAATTGATTCGACATTAGATCTTGAGCTAAGACAGCCTCGAGACCTCTGAGGCTCGAGGTGCTCCGGCAGCATACGCCGTGACATTGTTGCGTACTTCATGATAGCGCTAGCCTTCACTGACCGCCAATTCTTTAAAGTATGTCCATGTTACCGCTTCGTCAACGACACTTATTTGTAACAATAGCAGAGAGAAAGCTTGTCTGCGACTGTGAAGCGACATCAACACACACAACACAGCGTCAGCCCTTCATATGGACATTTTCACTATGAACGATAGCGATAAACTATTCATTGTTAACAATATAGCAAACAAATTAAACATTATCATTTGCCAGCATTAGAGAATCCTAGAAGGCCATGTGTTACGTCAAGCCGACATTGCCAAGGGGATTTGTCAATAAGCAATGATACGTTGTTGCCACTCGTCAGCTTATACGTTTAGCCTTAATGACACTCTCCTTTTTAATAAGAGCGAATTTAGTTCGCCTTGCTCTTAGGTCATAAGTGTGCCCCCAGTTCTCTAGCTCGCAGTTACAGGGGCAACGACGTGGCAGAAATATTAATGAAAATGAATTATACTACTGAAAGTAAATAATAATAGCGTTCTAGATAGCTAAGTTTCAGCTAACGCACATACGCGGTTGATTGCTCCTATGGGTTGACTATATACGTATATGGCAGCTTATTATTATTAATCAGTAACTTAACGTAAGACGAATTGCTAGTTGTATTTTTACCCGTAATTTGGGCTATATTCCGCACAGGGTGGCACGAACAATAGTGTTAGACGGTTTTAGCGGAACGCAGGGACCAAACGGTCTTAGGCCTAAGAAAAATAGGCACAGAAAATAATGGCGTAACAGTGTCTATGCAGCTATTGAGCAGAGTTCAAATCCCCCTCCGCAGATGGGAAGGTGGTAAAAGATCGAACTTGGACATAATCACACTCCGGTTAACAGCCAAAGGGAAGGCAGTGAGTACCGGGATGCTTCCCCTTGTTTAGATTGCTCGTATTCTGATAGGTTCTTGAAACGACGCGAAGTTACGGTATCGAGACTTGCCATAAAAGGATCAGCCAGGCCTGTTCGGTTCACTGCAGATCGTTAACGTCCTTTGGTGTTAGCCTCATTAGGCTCAAATTTATTCACATGCGTTGATTTATTAATTCAGTTTCTGTGTTACGGTAACATATAGATTGTCAGCTGACGGAATCACGGATCACTATTCGATCGTCCTACCGCGACAACGAATGGCCACTACTATCAGTCGGAAAAGCTTGTGTGGTTTTCCAATATATAGCGCATGTATTGTGGATTGTTGATAACAGGAAACGCTTTCAACCAGTCTCAACGTTTACCAGGTTCGTCGAGCATAGGGCTGAAGATTTCGATACGGGTAGCTGTATGTTGGGAAAACTATTATTGTTCAGCCGAAAAAAACTAGTCACAGTATAAATATCAAACAAATGTGTGCTGAGTAAGATTATTTTCTATTGTGTAATTGTGCGTAAAAATAAAAATTCTTCACGGCCTTGCTTGTTTCTTCACTTCGAAGACGAACTGTTACCTGTCGAGCTTTTCCGTTTTTAGTTGTTATGCAATGTTGGGAATTAATTAAAAACGATTTATGTACTCTTAGTTACGAACCATTGCGTTTTTACCTGTTGTGCTTAGATTTCAAGCAATAACAAATAGTTCAACTTGATTTAGGCAAGATTTTCCTGTTTGAAAAATAAGCTGTGGCGGTCGTAGAGTCCACCTATTGATACATTTAGGCATGTTGAAAGGATTTCTTTTAATACCGGTCAAGTTTTTCCTCTTCCATGCCATTGTCGTGCACATGTAGGTGTATTCTGAGTCTAAAAAAAAAAACGAATGAGGTCTTTCGTACATTGATATTAAGGTTCGCAAAGTAGATTTAGTGTATAAGGCCGTTACGTCACGGTCGCTTCTTTCCGTCTTCGATCTGAAAAAACCGATAACGATTGTCGGCATTCCGACGTATGTAACTAGTACTTGCGACTAGTACAGAAGGATCCCGCGATTAGTTATCTTCACGTTCGGCCCTATCAACCTATATCTTGAATTATCAATCGCATGATAATGGGACCCGCACTTCTGTAGCATCTGGAGCGATGTCCTTGCATGCTCAGGACGTTTCCGAGCTCCTGTAAGTGGTAGGAACCTTTTCATTCGCTCACGTCATCTAGTCTATATGTCACGATTTCATTCAAACACTAGACAATAACAATCGTACATAATGGTACGTTTATACGAGAGGCCACTTCAAAACAAGCATTCCCGATGCTTCCAATGCAAGCCAACGAATACAAACCTTGGACAAACAGTGGACTAAGTTTTTAAGTTTCCTTTCCTATCCTATCGTGGAGTGAAATCAGGCCTAATGGAATATTGACATACTAATGATACGGACAATATCATTGCTGATTTCTCTAGAAATCAAGATGTACCAATCGCTTGACAATGAAAACTTAATGAACATAACTCAATATTCGTGTGCAGCAAAGATGATCATTGTATTGTTTTGTATTTTAACTCGTTTTAGGATCATCAACGTTTAACGTAAGGACCTCGTTGTTTCACCTGCCACGTTTCATTGCACCGAATTTGTTTCACATCTAATAAGCGATGCTTTATTCAAGCTCAAGGCGCTAAACAGGCTAAATGGATAGATGGATGATTGGCTAGTACACGCCGTTTTCTTTCTGATGGTATATTTAAGCACATGCCTGTATATCTTTTACGATTTCGAGCTCATCTTACCCAGTGTGTACTACCGGTATTTATATGGCAATGGATCTTAAAGATGAACAGATTGTTGGTGTTGAGCTTAAAAAGTAAGGGAGTGCCAAAACGGTATGCAGATCCGAGAAGATTCAATGTCGACGAAAACAAGCTTTTAATATAAGGCTCACACGCGATCTTCGTAACACTGGCTTTCGTTTGGAATGAAAATGTACCATATGCCGGTTTTCTAAGTAAATACTCAAACGATATCGGATTTATGACAGTCTTCTTGTGTGAATACGACACTATACCAGAGACAGAAAATGCCTCTCAGGGCGTAATTTATTGGAGGTCATTAGTGCCCAAGGTTCCCCGTTAGCCATAAGAAATTTATTTTAAAATGCTATTGGACGTATGAAAATCTAACCAATGTACAGAGAGATCATATCACAGGTTCAGTCAGATCATATGCCCGATTCACAAGGAATCGGATAAAAATGCTCACGGATAATGTTCCAGAAAACCAAAAACACTAACGAGCTTCACTAGTCCGAAAGCGAGAGAGAGAGAGAGAGAGAGAGAGAGTGAGAGAGAGAGAGAGAGAGAGAGGGTATTGTAAAGCTATAGCAAACATCTTAAAAATCGATACGACGATCAAATCGTAAGCTTGCCGCTAGCAAATCAAGTGCCCATTGCATCTTGAGGCGTTGTCAAGATACATGCTATCGAAGACAGCCTAGGCCAAAGGAGACTGTTTTGTATAGGGTGCTTGAAAAAATGTGAATAGGACGCACCAGTTTAGGGAAAGATCGCTTGAAGCAATAAAGCTATATCCATATTAAAGGACGCAATAAGTACACGTAATTGTGTTGCGCCAGCGATTGAAACCCCACACAGTAGACAAAGAAAAAGCTACATACATTTACCAAGAGCTACAGTGTGGTACGGAATTTCAAGCAGTATATTAATCAAATCTTTTTCTTCGACAGTTCAGCGACCGGTGGTAAAAATTTGAATTTACTAGAAGAATCTGTTCAAGCACAGGACGAAGCACCCACTTAATATATGAATATACGATGATTCCGAACATACGGGTTAGGCGAAAAGGTCTCATAAAATATTCCGTCCATTCACCAGACCTGACGCCAATATGTTTTTTCTTGCAGAAATGCCTTACAGTATACGGTAAAAGAGTGACGATATTGAAAGATTTCAAAGCCACAATTGAGCAAGACCACAAACAGTACTGAAGTTGCTCTTATTAAATCTGCCAATATATAACCCGTTGCCATTAGCAACGATTAAAGCCTCCGCGGCTGGGGACGCCTATACATCTATGTAGATTCCTTTGTATTATAATTACTAGTTATATGTAAATAGAACAGTATTGAAGTTACAGTCATCGTGTATTTTTTTTTTGGAACATCATTTATATTCTTGAATGAACGTAAAAATAGAAAGTAGTTGAATTACGTCATTCAGGAACTAACAATTTTTCTTTTCATTGCCTCTATCAACGAAATTTATAGCGCTTAGATACAGGATCGAGGCTTACCTCGATGTTGCTTTCTAAGCAATATCCTAAGCCCTTGTTTATGTCTAAATCAAGTAAGCGATGGCTATTGATAGTGGTAGTGGAATTTTTACCCATTTTTAATCTTTATTTGTTTGCATAAATAATCGATACATACATACATACACACATACATACATATAAAAGCTGTAAAAGTTATTTTTTTAGAATGCAACGTTGTGTTAATGAACATGTTCCTAAATACTGATGGAAAGCGGTGCCTTTGTTGGACAGTTAGCCTTAAATCGACTTATTTGAGGGCTATAATAACATATGGGACCTGTTTTTTGAATGCAATTGATACGTTAGTTTCTACAAAACGATGCATTCTATCTCCATAAGTGTAGCAACCGTGAGAATTACCCTCTTGTTTAAGATAGCAATGGTTTCTGGCATATGGCTGCGGCCGCTAATACTTCATTAAACCACCTTTGATCTTAGAAAAATCATATGCTATATCACGTTCACCTCCTTTTTCATTAGGATCTTTTTTATTTTAGCCCTCTTGAAAAAATATGCTACTCTATAAGGAAAAACCACGTTAGACTAATTAGGGACATATCTCGTCTGGGCAGATACCAAAGCGTTACAACTGAAAATCGCAGACGATCTACGGTCGGCACCCATAAGAATGTTTTTGACAACATACTTAAATCGAAGAAACTGGCTGTGAACGGGGACGTAAGTCGTTTTCACCTCATTCGTCGCTCTCAGACAAACAACTAAAATGTTTTTTTCGGTTGGTGGTGTACCAAATGGTTTTGGTATACCAATTGGTTACCTAAACGGCTGTGTGCAATTAGCAGGTATCAACTGAAACTTTAAGTAAGGAAATCAACTAACGAAGAACGTATTCACTGCGGAATCATTGAGCCGGACAGTGTCCGCGCGGTATCTTCTTTTTATTCTATTAGAGCATAGATTCTTCAAATGTTAATGTCAGTTGACCCCAGTTCTGCCCCGCTCGGTAGCAAAAGGTTTTCCAATACGGATTGGAAATAATATACAACAGCAGTTAGGAAGTAGACATTTCATCTATCATCGTGTGCATTCTGGCAGTGGATTAACGTGAGCGCTCATATAACGAGCTTTCCTCAGGGAGGGACGCTAAATTGGCATAGGCTCAGGGTCAGTCGTCAGTAAAGTTAAGCGTACTCCCGGTGTAGAATGCCCTTTAGCGCGTTTCTTACTTCTTTATGACCGTGCTTTTATTGCTATACAGGGGGTGTTGGTGACTGTAAATATTACTGCAGAGAAAGAAGGAGTTCAAGATGGCACTGCTATAACTTGATACCAGAGAAAGTAGCTTCCGACGTAAAAAATAAAAACAGTCAATGAGAAACGATAGTATGATGACCTCGTATGAGGAGTAGACGGCACATGAACTTAGTTCTTAAGACTATTTAATAATGCTCATTAACAACATCGATGTCGATGCTATGATGCCCAGTGTTCTCGTGACGATGTTCTGTCGTTCCCTAGCCCTTTCCCGACTAAAGTTATTTCAACTATAAATGTCAGCAGAAGTTCTCAAGAAGTCATCAAGCGACAGATACCTATCGCGATCATAACAATAGGTAGCCATTGTACTATGGACGCGAAGTCTACCCCATGAAGAATAAAAACCTTTGTCGTTCCGCATGAAGTCGGTGAGCGCGAGTGGTCGAAGCAAAACTTTCGTACTGCTCTATCTAGCAAGTTGCGACTTGCCTACAAAGCTGGCCTGTCAAGAACTCGGAGTTGGTTCATAGTTCTTTTTACCTGAAAATAGTGTTAAACTATTTGATAAGGAATATGCGAATCTTTACTACTCTAATGGTATTGTGCATCGTAGGTCTCGGTTTCACGACGCTTCAAGTGGTGTGTTTGGACAAAAACAAGATTATTTTAGGCGGGGCAGTCATTGCTAAGTTCGCGCTGCTTAAAAAAAAGTTTGGCGGAGGCGGAAACCAAGGTGGCGGAGGTCGTGGTGGAGGCTGGAATGGAGGGGGCGGTGGTGGAGGCTGGAAAGCAGGAGGCGGCGGCGGCGGTGGTGGAGGCTGGAGTGGAGGAGGCGGTGGTGGAGGCTGGAATGGAGGAGGCGGTGGTGGAGGCTGGAGTGGAGGAGGCGGTGGTGGAGGCTGGAAAGCAGGAGGCGGCGGCGGTGGTGGAGGCTGGAGAGGAGGAGGCGGCGGTGGGAAGTGGTAAAAATTATTGTTCGTTGTTAATAGCAAGGAAAAGAGAGAAGAAAAGAGATAGAAAGTGAGGGAAAAAAGGCTGTTTAACGGACGAGAAAAACAGAAACTATATATAGATTGTGTGTCAGCTTGTTGAGCTGTTCCGGCCGCGGCCAACTGTGTACTGTATTCGGGCAAATGATTCATTATAGAGGATGTTTAACGTTAAAGGCTAGTAGGTATGCTAGGTAGCGAGTGGCATTATTGTAGCCTAATCTAGGTTAATCCGGTATAGTGAAGGTATAGTTGAAACTGCGTTGTTTCGAAGGCGTACTTTCATATTGATTGTCAAACTAGCAACAGATCGGCACAGGCCATGCAAAGAAGGAGCCGTGAGTAAATTATTCAAAAAAGCAAATATTGCGTTCATACACCCATGTTCATAGTTGGCACAATTTGATGTAAACATTGTTGACATATCGAAATAAATGCGGTTTTCGCGATGCCTGCGTATGTTTTTGTTAGTGATTGTCTATTATATAGTTTGGTTGAACAAGGCAATGAATGCGATGGCCACTGGCCAGAACGGCGCTCGGTGCGTAGATGGCTCATCCTATCAACATCTGTAGGATCATTGGCCGCTCTCCGCGTCAAAGCTACATAAACCTAAACTAGCCAAGTTTATTTTATTGAAGTAAATGATTAGACCTTTTCGCCGTAGATGTGCACATAGTTTAACATATAATCTGCGCTACAAAAGTCGAAATTTCAGCACTTCGGGTCTTTCATCATTTATGAATAGTATACATCGGTTGTGATTCAGCTGGTACTGCTTGTGCCTTTCCCCGTTACTTTTCTACCTGGATAGGGCAATATTCTGTATAGCTAGCGCACTTCATTTAAAGGGATTCTTTACATATTATAAAAGAAAAAGAAAATTGGATAAAGTTATGTTCTCGCTATTACGTATCCGAAGCCAGTATGTTCTTCATTTTATTTCTCAGCGACTTTCACACGCTAATACAGTGAAGCCATAAGTGCGTACTGTGAATTAGAATGGATGATTGAACTGCATACAGCTAGTAAACTTCACTTTCTTGCTGCATTTGCGTAGAACGATAGACAGAAAAAAAAAACAGCCAAACGTTTTTACTAACACTGCAATATTGCATACACTATACCTAAAAGAAAAAAACCACTTAGGATTTTCTCCGGATTAGGTTTTTTGCGGGATCGCTTATTAGTTTTCAATCGACCTATTTTTCGGTATCATAAAATTGTTTCTATGTTTTCCATGGCTGGGAACGCGTTATATATAATAATAATAATAAGCGTTATATATATAATAATTATAGTTAAACTAAAGAAAAAAGATGCTGATTTTACTCACAAGTTGTTAACTTTACGTAACAACTGTCCCTCTATCCTACTATCTAGGGCTTAGCAGACCTACCTATAACAAACGCCGTGAACGGAACCACTGCTTCGTTGTTCCTTTTTCCTCCAAGTTAATTTTGCAGATATACTAATTTAGACCTTGAGATCAAGTTTATTCCATCCCCGCAACATTGCATACGAAATCAGGAGTCGAAGCTAAAGGTAATAGTTGTCATCCCAGCCAATAGGTGTCCTACCCGCTACCAAAATCGCTTTTATATCCACCAAACAACCATTTCCGAAGCCGATTATGTAGCGTCGTTTTCATAGACTAGATAGCTCCTTAGATTAGAACAAATTGCCAGGTCAGAATATTATTTCGTTTGCCTCTTCTAGGCTACGAGAGGCGAAGCGGCAGAACCGGTATAATAGATGCATAGCATGAGCACGATGAGATACGCACGAATGCACGAGCATGTAATAACACGTAGATGGCCATTATCGATGCTGACGTTGTTAGTTTTGCTGCTATTTTTATCAGCGTCGGGTGATCAGAGTTTACAGTTGCTTAAGGTGGGTGCCGTCTTTAGCTACCCGTCTGGTAACCCATCAATATGCAATACAGGTATAGTAGTTTGGAGAATCGAAATTCAGTCGCGCTAAGAAATGACGACGCAGTTGTAAAAATATGTTTGTGATTTGCTAGTGCATACTGTTTCTAGTTCTATTGTGCAGAGTCTATAAACTGGGATTATGGGGCCACTGATATTCCAGTGCAGGCAGCAGACTAACTGAACGAGAAAACCCAGAAAGATCTAGTAACCATAACGGCCCTCCATAGTTAACCTAAGTTTTAATGTTACGAATCTCTATCACAAACCCTGTTAATGTTTGGACATAAACAACAATGGGACAAAGGTAAGACTCGATTACACGACGATTAAGAGTTTCTCGTTCAATATCCGAATCACTGGTAACGTAAACAGTAGATCTAGTTTGGTATGGCAATGTTAGAGAAGGCTGCGTCATAAGGCTATGTAACTGCGCATCTACCGAGAACCTTAAAGTAAGAACCAAAATGCCTTTGAGCATAGGTGCACAAAACACTAGCGTGCAAGCAACATTTATTTTGTTATTATAAAATAAAAACAGTACCATAAAGATTCCAATTCAGTCCGAAACCAGTTTTCAATAATATTTGATGTTCGCCATTTGAGTACAGAAAGCTGGGTTTTATGCTAGAATAACCCTTCAGAACACTGCTAGTTTTTAAGCGGCATAGTACAAAACCTAGTGCAACTGAAACTAGTTCCTTCATAAGCGACTGAGGCCAAATGGTAACTTGGTCTTTCTTTTGTATCGTTCAAACTTGATCGCTTGATAGTTACTATATAATGCTGAATCTCTTATTCGATGCCGCAACCCTCGATGTATTTGTTGATATCCTTGTTTAGATAGCACTGGTGGTACCAAACTTTCCAGAATCGAAAGCCCGTTTGCTTGTAAGCGATTGACGCACAAAGGGCATCATCCCCTATGCTGTCATCGAGATACGAATCGCACAGCTTGTGACAAAGCCCGGCCCGGCCTTCCGGGGGTGGCTTGTTACGGCAGTAGAAACGTGACGGAATTTGAAATAGCCCGACTGAACGTTGTGAATTTATACGCAGAACCTCAAAAGATGTGTTGAAGTGGCTCACCTGCACGAAAAATGGACAGCGAAATAGTAAACATTACAACTAAACCGTAATTGACAAATCTTAATTACGGAATTTATCAAATCATGCTTATAAACGATCTATGAGCTAGTGTTGTATGTCTGTCATAAACGCTTGCGCCGAGCGCTTTCATACTCGTTGTTTGTCCTTGCTTCTTCCTTGATCTTCGTACGTATTCACGTAATTGTCATACTGCATAGCCTTACAGATGTCGACATCGTGGCATGCCCTATTACCCTTCAGGTGCTTATACCATAAGGTTATATTGTACTATAGTACAACAATCGACTTGGTCCGGCATAAGGGCTAACCAAAATAGACCTAAAGTTATCGTACCTTGTCAGCGATACACACAAACTGCTTGATATTCCAAGCCCCTTTGATTGTTGTGTGATCTCGAATCGCCCGAGCCACTTCACAGCGGTCCACCAAGCGCACGTCAGCTAACGGCGCTAAGACGAGCAAGCTTACCACAGTTATCCACAAGAAATTCGATGTTACTAAGTCGTGGTTCAGACATCCCAAGCTGGAGCGGTTGTTATCGCGCGAAGACATTGCCGTAGCACTTGAATGATATTTAGGACAGGTTGGTTTTTTGTCCTTTCGTCAAATCTCTTCTTAACGCATCGTCTTCACGAAGACACAATGCGTTTAGGGCTTGACAAAAAACAACTTGCTGATGAGAGCAGGATGAATCAAAAGATGAACGCCTTTTTGTTCGAGCCTGCCACGGGTGCTTCGAGTTAAGTTATTATGATTACGGGTCACTTACATACATCCGTTCGTAGATTTGCCGCTTGACAATTTTAACGAAACGAAGAGCAGTGCTCTGTGTTGGCGCGCCTATTTAGAAATCCTTTTAAGTGACTCGTCAAACGCAAATTCCGAGGTGAAGCTAGTTAAATTAGCAATACGGTTTCATGCTCGCTTAAATTAGAAACTTCCGCCCAAACCAGCCCTTCGTTATGTCGTTTGGCATAAGGCTGACAGCGATTGGCAACGAAGATGCTTACATGGATAGATGGGATCTACCGTATTCACCTCTAGTAAATATACATCGTACCTATGCACATCCTGAATCATTGTAACTTAAATTAGTAATCAATAGCTCCTCTATAGATACATCGTAGACAAGATAAATGCAGAGTAAGTAAATAGTTCTGAAAAGCAGCAATAAACGGTTTCAGCCATTTTGGAATGAACGCATTTTATGACGAATGTCAGCTCTATCTGTCCACTGACCTGACGGTGCATTTGTAGTAAATTTCGCGCTAGCGTTAAATTCGAGCCATAGTTATAATGAACACTCGCATCATTATAATAGTCGTGCAGGGTCTATCGCAGATGCTTTTTCGATACTGGCTGCATGGTGGGGTGCGTCGAACAATGGATTTGCAATGAAAAAAACCACCGCATGAAGACATGAGAATAGCTCGCCCATTAGAAAGATGTTCTTTCTTCTACAACGCAATAATTGGACTGTACTTATTACGGCACAGGAGTTGTTTTTCAGTTACAAGTTATGCGGAAGCGGAATCGTATCGCTGATGTGTAACCGATTCGTCGGCCCAACTTCGACGTTACGGCTTTTGGCCGAAATCGAGTTTCCTTCATATAACAAAGCCTGCCGCTTTGCTTTGAGCCGTCATTTTACGTTTGTTTCGAAATCGACATTGCCAGGCAATGCACGATCTGTACTCTATAACGAGAGGACGTAGCTGACTATTATCTATAATCGAACAGAAAAAAAAGAACACCGTCGAGTGATTGATATCGACTTGACATTATCACTATTTCTAGATTAGCGTGCTCGTTACGACGATCCTATTGCTACGAGAGGAAAAATAGCAGCATATCAACATGTTTAGAAATGATCCGTCCGAGCAGTGCCGGTTGCTTTCTTTCTGCTAGCGCAGTCTGCTTTTATGAATTATCCAGTCTTTGCTGTACCGCATAGGCAGTCGTCGCTGTGACTCCAACCGAAATAACCAAAACAAAGCCCAACTGATAGGAAACCTACATCTCCACTCGTACGGGTGCTGCACAACCGTGTGCAGTCCAGCGTGTATGGATGACGTCATTTGATGCATGCCCCTTTGAGTGTCTCACAAGCTGTTTCTAGAGATGTCGGTCGGAGTTCTGTATAAACGACGTAGTTAAATAAATATATTGTTCTTTCGACGATTTTTATTTAAAGTAACTGATTTTACTGACTGCTGATCAGCTGGGGCTTCGTTTATCTATAGGGGCTTTCTGTCACATTGTGATCTTTAATTGGTTTAGATTATATGACAATGGCATCGATGGCGGAACGTGTGTGTAGAACGATCAACTCGGTACCTCGGGACTGAGTTGACCAAAGATTTGACAAAATTATTCTGCATATCGCTGCACTCCTTACTCGGTATACATAGGCCGCTCGTCAACAACGTGCCGCAAGTCTTATCTCCTATTGTATCGGGCACCGACACTGAGCCTAGACAAAAAAAGGAAGCCAGAAGAACTTACGTCAAAAAAAAATTAGCGAACTGGTGTCGAAGGTTAGTTATGGTACTTTACGCTGCCAGTCTTGCTGGAATATTGGCCGACCACGGGGCAATCGATCAAAACAGTTAATATTACGACATTGTACAGATTATTATCTTTGAGTTCAGTAACCATCCTTGGGTCGCGGGGGGTCGTCTACACGCACAAAATTATGATGCTCCATATTGCGCTTTAAAGCTAACACTCAATATATATGTATAATATACACATATGTACGAGTTCTCAAAAACGTAACCCGTTCCATCTAGATTATTATATAATTTATGACGGCCGAATTTCATAAAACACGACGTGATCCTGCCTGTTAAAACTGGCACATATACGATATATGAAAACCCGCCATTCAGAGTATTTAGATATGTCTCGTTAGCTTTGTGATAAAATTCATCTTCAATAGATATATGTATCTACGTTTCAGTGAATCGCTATCGTTTCATATCAATGTAACGAACACTGAACCAAATTGCCAGCTGCGCACCTTTAATATCTAAATAAATACTAAACCATATAATAAAAGGTCAATGTTTTATTTTCTATTTCACGACGTCATAATGTACGCATACGAGTTCGCTTAAGTCGATCGTTGAATAAATGCTAACTGTATGAAACCGTGTATCCATTTGTCATGCTATGGCCAAAGGGATTGCTTTCCGATTAGTATTTTTCTCAGTCATAATAGCGGAGCTATCCGTAAGATCTCAATAACCCAAATCGTTCCTCAGAACTGTTAACGGACGGAACAACTTCAACGCTCTATAGCTTATGTCTTTGTATCAAATGCTGTATGTGTTGGACTGCCGGCGCTCGACCTGTGTAGTAACTAACAGCGCCATACGTGAATTATCTACATGTAAATATTTCTCGAGCCGTGGTCGACATGGTCCACATATACAGGTATATGTATACATACAAACCCTTATTTGTAAAAGCTTTGTCATTAGGAATATGCTACATGGCTATCATAGTTTGGTCCCTAATCGGCACATAAAGGAAACGCTCTCTTCTTTTTAGCGTACCCTACAAAAACAGCGTCCCGACATGTTTATATTTTTGTGTGTGGATGTTTTACAGCGCTGAATCTGGGTTAGCTTCATACGGATACTTGTAGTTGCCTTAAGTGCACTTAAAGGCTGACTTCGTTGACATTTATGAGGCGTGGCAAAGCATCCGAATGTATCTGCAAACATTGCTTTTTGTATCATATATTTTTCGATAGCGAGCAAATTTATCCGGGAGGCTAAAAAATACCGTCACCTCTGTAATTTTCTATAGAACACTTTCCATGAAATCGTTGAACGTTGTCCGCCATGTATTAGGCTCAGACGCGTACATAGGAGTGTTTCATTGATGATGGATTTTACGTGAAAAATTAATTTTTTGCATTAATTATTATCGTCGAAGTATTATCGTCGTCTATAGAAACTGTTTGAACTAGGCTATCCATTTAGACCAGAAGCTATCGCAGAGAGCGTTCCAATTGTTAGGCGACCCTTTGCTTTCGTTTGGATTTTTTCAGGAATCGATTCCACAGTCTTTAATGTAGCTACTAATATTAGGATTTAAAAAGCAGTTATTATACCAGTTTTTCCAGAAACGAAATCCGTAAATAGCCATTGCAATACCGGCACATTCTACGTCGTCGCGAATGTCGTCATCTTTGAACGCGTCACATAAGCGATGGCACACACCAACACGACCTCGCTGAGGCTTTTCCAGGCAGTAGAACTTCGATGGAAATTGGAAGATACCATACGACTGTTGCTGATTTTGCCGACTGATCACTTTGCTTGTATTGTAGCCAGACACATAGGCGACTATACACACAAACTGTTTGACGTGCCACGCATCTTTGTACGGCGTATGTCTGGCAACTTTCTGAGCAAGTTCACACCGTTCAACGACTCGAGTCGAACCTGTTTCGAAGGTTAGGACCGTCATAACGACAATGACTACGGTGTCCTTAAACATAGTGCCTGTGTGCTTTCAAGTGCCTGCTTGATGCCGTTTGTGCGTCTAACAAAATGCCAGCACCAAAAACAATAATAATAATAAGAACAATTCAGCGTAGCAAATCATTAGGCATATTCGTTTGGTGTCGTTACACGTACAGTATGTGCAATTTCCGAATACGCTCAATGGGGTAGTCAAGCGCTAGTAACCACTGGCTGTTTGATCCCAGCAGAGAACTTAGTATCTCCAGATTAAGGAAAAGCTAGTTGGTTACTGCTGAAGTATTGTCCAGTACATGAAAAAAGCAATACTTTGTTAGAAGGCGAACGTAGGACGCTTATTTGTGTCTAGCGGCTCTGTGAGTATCTAATGCCACCTACACTCAATGATACTGGATCATGTCTTTCAATCGAGCGAGTTAGCGTATTACATGGTTTGCTATGTTCTCGATTGCGCGAAGAGAGCAGACAACTGATATGATTAACGTCAATTGAAGGATGACTCTTATAGCTACACAGGACCTATCAGAAGCTCGATTCGGAACGAAAGTGTCAGAAAAAAAAAAGTTAACGGCTTCTATGCCTAATTATTCCAGAGGTAGTAGCCTCGTTACCGTGCTGTTGGTTCCTATAAGGTGGTGCATTAATAATTAGAGCACTAGTTTATTTACTGTTGCTCGCAAAGGTGTCTTTGTGGAGTCAGTTGCGGTGCTAGGTGGGTCCGAGGCTACGTTCTTGTTCAGCCTATTAAACCTACAGGGGATTACACAGTTAGGATAGCTTAGGTAAAAAATGAGCAGGCAACAAATATTACACGATATGAAACCCTTAAAAGTTAGGTCTAGATTTTCATCCAGTCACGCCGGGAGCTTGCTGGCGTGTATATATTGCCAATCTCTCGTTGTTGACTAGCAAAGCTCACATTACTCTTTAACGAGTTTTCAATTGTTTTGTCTGTTCCGCTTGTCCCAAGGCTTAAAGTTTCGTTACTGTTAGATTCGTTGCTAACTAGGTTTGTCGAGTCTGCAAAACACGAAAGCCTGAACAATTACGCTTACTAAATATAGTTCGACGGTCGGTTCTCTAACAATTATTGTCAAAAAGACAACCTATTGAGTGTTTTTTTTCGAAGAACACGAAAAACTGACGTTTTGAATGCAGAGATAGAGCTAATGTTCGATATTCTACAGCGATTTACTAGCGCCTTGTTCTTTCCGTATTTCATATTTGTGTCATTTTTCTTTCAGCAAGTTAGCTATGTTTATGTACGTTTTGCGATAATTGCGTGCTGCAGTAGCTCGATATGTAGAATAGGTATGTGAAATCTGCTATTTTGAAGGCAAGAGCCTATTCAGGCGTCATGGGACTGACAAAAGTGCCCTACATATGCATTAATGGCAAGGCTTGCCTATATACGTCTGACTGTAATTCGGTCCTGTTAGAAATTTTCACAGGTGACTTGAATCAGTTATAACTGTGAAGTACATTGCCTGTTTTTATCGATCAACAGAATCTCAGTTTTGACCTCAAATATTCAGATTTAATGATGAAGCGGATGGTCAGAATTTATTTATTTTTTCGTAATAACATGATTACAGGAGACGCTTCACAGATCAATCTAGATTAACTAACACCATGTACCTAATGAATAATCTGACATAACATAAAACGTAGTGCGCATTCGTTGTTGTGCTCTTGTTTGGCCTGCCATGCGAGCACTTCCTTCAAGGATTTTCGGGGTCAACTCCACAGCCCTTCAGAAATGTGTTTATATTAGGATTTAGAAAGCAATGATTGTACCAGCTCTTCCAAAAACGGAATCCGTAGATAGCCATTGCAATGCCGGCACATTCAACGTCATCACGAATGTCGTCGTCTTTGAATGAATCGCACACCCGATGACACACACCAACACGACCTCGCTGGGGTTTTTCTAGGCAATAGAACCTCGAAGGAAATTGAAATATTCCATACGACTGTTGATTGTTTTGTCGTTTGACAACTTTGCTCGTGTTATAGCGCGATACCTGGTAAGCGATACATACGAAGTGCTTAACATTCCAAGGATCTTTGTACGGTGTATGTCGAATAACTTTATGGGCCAGTTCACATCGTTCGACAATACGAGTCCAAACGATATCAAACGACAGGGCGAACGCACAAACGAGTAGAGCTTTTGCACGAATCATGTTCCCGCTGCTGTTTGAGACGCGCTCACGGTACCAACGGCATTCGTTTGACTTCAGTGACAGTGAGTAGCTAGGACTCGTGTCCTTTTTAAAGCTCAGTTGATTATCAACTCACGCTTCTTAAAATAGCTCTTCCGAAGTCAATTTCAAGATCTTCTTTTGCCGCCAAAGTCAGGCGATCCTAATCGACACATCGAAATGGCATCCCGCATACGGTGGCTGACTTCAACTATTCTAGATACCTTTCTCATGTAGCAGTGCGCCGCCGCGCACTGCGTAAACTGGTGTTCTTGCGAGAACCCAGCGTCGGTGGAAACGTCGACTGCGAACTGACAGCGAACATGGTTGACCTTGCGTTATTTAGCGACTCCTCGAAACATTGAAAATAACAGATTAAGGCGGTGATTAGTCTCAATTGAAGAATCCGACAGGCGGCGCTCTGTGAGCGTGACAACGAAGACGCAGATGGACTGATGATGATAACCAGAGCGGCACTATTCTTAGAATATTCAAATACGTGTCCACTTTCACGTATACCGATCCTTTTAACAGACTTTGTAGACCTTGTACCGAAGCCTTGCAAACCACCATTGAAACAGAGCGATTTAAACGATCGGTAGAAATACACTAGTTATCGTTAAAAAGATGTATTTTTGTCCATAAATCTGATCATTGCGTGCGTCTATGAAACGAGAAAACAATTATCTTCTTGGCAGACTAATCGCCAACACGAGCTTGACGAGGGTGGCCAACGCGGACTGTGTCTAGAAACAACCATTCATATTATAATAACAACTAAATAACTTAAGGCCTAGTGTTTACCAATAAACTATAAGCATTGACTGTCGATATTATAAACGAAAGCCGACCACATGTTGAGTTCATGGAAATCCAGAACTTTCTCCGCTCTATTTGTATTCATCTTTTCAAAGAACTACAATTCTAGGTTTATTCTGTATAGATCTTTTAAGTCTATGTCACAGCCGGAAAGACAGGATCCCCACGGTATACGAACACAACAGAAGCAGTAATTGAAAAAGGAGTCGGCCTAAATTACATGCTGATTCGATTTAATAGTTGACTAATGAGCTGTGGACGTTCACATGGCATCATCTTGATCATTCTCCTTACCGCTGGTCCTTATCCTTCACTAGCAGCAACACGTTGCCTCTGCTTGTCCTACACCAGTAGGACTAGTTGGACAGCGTACCTGATGAAAAAGGGGTTTCTCACACGAATCGCGCGAACAATCGGACTGACAAATACACGCGGATGTGTCAAAGCGGTAACAGCAGAAGTAACCACAGTAGCGGCTCCAACAGTGATATTCAGGCGTCGCGAAACTAATAACGTTATTGGTAACAACGTTGGCGGCAAAACGCCGTCGCGTTATGTCTGTCTACGAGCGCCGCTTTTCCACTGAATATGTTGACGTTTCTGTATTGGACTGGACGGGCGGAACTGGTAAACGAAGAGAGGAAAGGCTACTCGCCAATTGTCAGATACGCCAAAAGCCGTCGATACCCTAAAGATTTTACCGTCGGCTTTGGCAACTGGTGTTCTGTTTGTAATCAAATAGGTTCAGTAGTAGGGGTAAGTTCCCTCAGGAATAGCATCCGCAGGTGGCGATCTGTGGACCGTTACCTGTGTTAGTCTGCTGAGTTGACCCTTTTTTTTAGGATTTCCTCTTATAAACATCCCCTTGCGTGATGGAAACACAACATTCACGTTCCGCTCTCGATTTTTATGCATTGCCAAAAAAAAAACACCTAGCTGAGACGTCACGTTGATTTATAAAAAAGCTGCGGTTGATGATTGCTAGTATTAATCCCTGATTATGGTGAAATTGTTATTGATTGATCACAAAGCAATCTATCGGCAGCTCGCCCAAGTATATCTTTAAGCTTGAAAGTTAAAGGCCTTTGAGAAATGGAAGTAAGTGTTCAATTCAGCCATATCAGTTTGTCATTACGAAACAATTTCAAGCGGGGAGCGGGTCATGTACCCTGAGTCCACATATAACTGTACATATGAAGTTGATTTTCACACATGTGCGTTTATTTAACCATCACACCTAATGCTAGAAACAGATAAAAAGGGTGACACTCCGCCAGTTTGTGGACTTGAATGATCTCAGAGTTACTGCTATGCGCGTCAAAGTCATAGGCGTATAGCTTTGATGAGGCGTAACCTGTATTCATCTCGAAAACCTGCGACCTTCCTTTGTTACTAACCTTAACAAAGTCATAGTGTCAGCTAGAGTCACAAGGCATGATTTCCTCATACTTCGTAAAGTCGCTCTTCTTCATGTACTTGCATTGATAGCAAGGTGTATCCTACTGCCCAGCTGGATCTCAGGCTGTCGGGTACATCGGTGTTTCGTCGCGCGAAAAGTTAAAGACCTTACTTCGTACAAACGGCCTTAGAAAATGAAGCAGTTTCTTTGCATCATCAATAGGGTGAGCGGCTTTAACATGAATCTCAGCATTTCAAGCCTGAATGGTCAACGCGCTGTTGGCGTATTTTAGGTTTAGATATTTTCGATACATTTTTCGCTCGTCGAATGTGCTGTGGCGGTGAACATAAAATCTACTTATCGGATTACCCTTTACTGACCTACAAATTAGAAGCTAAGCACCTTAAATGTTAGTTATCAGGTACCTACACAAGGACATCTTGACCGCACACGGTTTGTTTCTGGTTAAAAATAGTTTGAAGGGACCCGATAGAGTAAAATGATCAACAACATATTTGACATTTATTTTGCTCTGAAGGGTTGCTCTTTTCGACATCTTATACTCTGTACTATTCCGAAATCTCAGTATTTTAACGTAGCGTCACACGGTCAACGGTCGTTATCGTGTGTCTATCGGGGTAGATTCCTTGAATTGCCTACCTGAACAAAAAGGGTTTATTTACGCGGAGATACTTGTCGAGGCTCCTCATTTTCATTGTTAACTTTCTTAAATCAGGTAGCCTGACTACAAAAAGAAAAGGTGTACATTCAGAAATTGCGTAAATTGCACGGACCAATCTTGATGTTAGTTCATTATAAATGCTAAATTTCAGTTCTGGTTCACCGATGTTCTTCGAGACTAAACCATCGTTTCAAGTCGAAGAAATGTCTTCGTATCCAAAGATGGCGCAATTAAAGCCAAAGCTGATAGAAATTTAAAGACGAAATGTTCTGCTTATAATTCACTAATCGTTATCGTCGTTTCTGTTTGGCGTTTTCTGCTATCCAATTCTCGGCCTTTTTAGTAACAGTTTCCTTGATGAAGGTCACCAATATGGATTTCGATTCTGGAAAGGTTGGGAAGACAAATGTTTTTTTCAAAAACTCGACCATCACCTCGAGGGATGTGCACCTCAGACGATCGCACAGATTAATCATCTGTATTATAAACACCTAGAGTAAACACAGTCGAAGTACGTTCCCATCCATACTCATGACTATGTGCCCGTCCCTTAAAGCTGAGATTAGGAACATATAGTAGCTAGAATTTGTACTCTGACGTTGCTTTCGTTGTTCGCTGCTGGCATGGCGCAAGGCTAGAGGAACTGGGTTAGCGACAAAAAATAAAGGGTCGTCTCGCAATAATTTATCTCGAGCGATGCACGGCGACCAGCGCTGACAGCTTACCCACCCCGAACTTGTGACTGTAACCCTCCCTTTTTTAGTAATGTAAATGCATTCATTCGTTTTGATAAAAGCCTTTGTACTGTACCTAGACTTAATTGGTCTCTTACAATTATTCCACTATTTGGGATACAGATTTGCGGCACTAGTCTACATAAGCGAACTAGCTACACAGGAACGTAAACATATTAAGTAAGCACTTTCAACTGACCTAAGTCTTTTCCGAAGGAAGGAGCTCCATTTAAGGGCAGGGTACGAACGACCGGAAACGACGAGAAAGCGCAAGCTAACCATTCTCAAATGTCCCTGTCAGACAAATACAACCTCGGAATAATGAAAGATATGCGATGAACAGTCATTGTAATGGAATTATTATTGTGGCATAGAGCGTTTGATCAGAGAAACAGATCAGCACGTTCAGAAGTCTGTAGTAACTCTTTCTGGTGATCGCTTGAGGCTTTTTTATTCTGACCACTCTGAAGAAGGAAGATTTGTACCGAGAAGAAAGAAAAATTATTAAAATTTTCAAGAAAGACACCTGCCGCAAGACTGTTAATTATCATGAAAAATCCGGCAGTCATCAATTGGCCAGCCGCGTGCGAGGTGCTCAACAAGCCGCCGCACATCCAAACGGCCCAAGTAATGCAACCTATTCACTGTCTAGAATTGTTTGCTCAACCACGTTCGAGCTGGCCTTCTCCTGTCAGTGTGATGTTGTTGAAAACTATATCTAATTAGAATTAGTGGCCTCGCTGCTCAAGCTAGGCCCAATAATGTTGAGGAAAGGTAGGTATGCAGAACAGTGCCCTCAACTACAGATGCCTGCGCAAGGGATTTTACAGTGCTGAAGCTGTAGGCCATATACACAACCCAGAATATCATTAAACTAAAGGCCCAGCATGAGTACCAGCTTTAGTAGAACGCACAAGTAGTTATGGCGTCACTTGGGTAACATACGCTTGAATATCTATATCCTAACATTGAGCCCGCGTAACGATGTCAATGCGGTAGCATTGAAATACTTGGCCGTGATTTACGCAGGCAGTTGCTGCTTATCCAGAACTTCTTCTCACAGTTAGACCGTGTAATCCATTGCTGCTATGTGGTATCCTTTGCAGATTTCTGTGATATCTCGGGTAGGCCTGTGTTACGCTGAGGTACCTGCGAATGGTTTCAGCGCAAGCGCCACATAACATACTGTTGGCTGTACAAACTCAGAAAATTATAGGAGATCTTTTCAATTACTTAAACTGCCCTTTATCACTTTAGTGTCATCATAAGATACATCAGACGACAACATACCCATATTGATCTAAGACTAATCAATCTTGTCTCGTTAGCACGACGAAGGTAACCGCTGGCTACATAGTCTGGCGTTCGTACACGCACCACACAGTTGCGTCTGTTTCGTGCAACAAACCAGGTCCCACTAAATACAATGTTGTGGAACAGGCTATCCCTATGTGTAGGTACGATGAGGTGTCGATCAAAATGCTTTCAGGTTCTTCTCGTGGCCTCATCGTGGATAAGGATATTGCTTGCTTGCAGCTAGTCCATAACTGCTCGGACTTTTGAAGAAAGATCGAACTACTGCAGGTGAATATAATCGAACACTAAGAAAATGTGAAACGGTGAAGCTGTATAGAAAGGTAGCCTCAAATCGTTGTAACATAGATCCAATTATTAGATTGCAGATTAGATTGCGAAAAAAATGAGTCGGCATCTTGTTTAGAAGAATATCACGAAGATAACGCAATGCATCGGGTACCTATATACTGCATGTCCTATACGTGCATTACAGCTAGAGAGATTTATCATTCATAATCTTAATTCTAGACCAGCGAGTACGCCATAACAGGAATTGGTTCCGGATTTTTTTCGGCATTTCTTTTAAAAGCGATCCCCTTTGGTTTAAAATGCCTGTTGCTATAATTACAACCTCCCACCCTTAAAAGTCCACTGCCCACGAAAAAGTGAAGGTTAGTTTAAATATACTGCATGTGATCCGGATCATTCAGGCACGTTGTCCTTTATTTTTCTATATACAGCTCATTTCTGCCATCTGCTTTTCGAAAGACATTGAAAATCTGAGTGATAGGTTTACATAACTGGAAAAGCTATTAGAAAGCTGAGCAAAGTAAGGCACGTATGAAACAAGTAGGTTAGATACGTCTAAACAAAGCAGGGGTTCTGTTAGAAGTGCAAATATGCCCTGTACTCGTGCGCAAGTAATTTGAACAAAATAGTTTGTAATCCTAAGCGACTTAATAGACTCTCTAGGTAAAATATTTCCATGGGAAAATCTCACACTGGTGTGAAAAGCCTGGGTTAATCTACCCATAACGTTATTTACCTTTTACATTGAAATATCTCGTTTAATGAATGATATTTGAATTTGTATCTTGACCATCACAATTCGGTGTTTTGCAGATCAAGAAACTCTAAGGGACGGTATCTAGATAATAGCAATATGTATCTCTAAACTGCACTTTAATCTATTTTGGAAATGTTTACAGCTTACACATCTATATAGCTAAACAGCAGGCGAAGCAGCGAAAACAGCAGGAGCGGGTACCTGGAAACGATCAACTACTGGCCACTGAAGCCAAAATGGGGTCTTTCAGTTTGTCGAACTGTTTAATTAGCCAAAAGTTTAAGTAAAGCAGTCTACCGAGGTAAGTAATCACGACCGTTAGGTAGTAGATAAGTTTTTCCTTTCGAATCGAATATCATTAAAAAAATTGTTACATTGTATATATTAAAGCCGTTTGAGAACCAGGCAATAGCCAGAACGGTGACGATAAACAGTTGGAGACGATCTCGAGCGCCTTCGGACAAAGTCAACTTGTACCTAGGCTAATATCAAATAGTTAACATTATACATCATACCTTTGCTAGTTACGGCTACAGCTTGGAGCCTTAACGCGAACAATTGTCCGGGGTGAACATGTTGTTGACTGGATGTTCAGATTTATCTGTTAATCGGTGCTTAGATCGGTCTCCATCCATTGGATATTTCTCTGTCATATCTGCTGCGCTTCGGCGTGAGCTTGAGATAATTAGTTACGAAATGTTGAGTTAAAATATCTCTAAACGGAGTACACCAACTGATATATTTAGCGTTGTATCAATGTCTAACAACTTACGGAGCATATACTTTGACTCTCGTTATGATGCGCACCGAAAGGTCGATGATTTTTTGCGATGTCTCGCAAACAGACTACATACCAAGATAACCGCTTAAAATACCAGCATGACTAGAACCTTAATCGAGTTAAATCGGAAAGGCATGTTCTACTAAAGTATCAAAGCCGGTCAGTGCTCGTCTCATAAACCAAGTTTGACCATTTTTTTTTTTTGTTGAAAGATCTTACAATTTATCCCTTGTTCTATCTTAAATTATGTTGTTGTTGCAATGAAAAAGAAACTTGTGTTTTTTAATTCGTCACTTTAAACCTGGATGGTCGATGCGCGATGCGCCATTTCACAGCAGATATTAACGGTGCCGTGTGCATTACATGTCATTTTGTACACGAAGCCCAATGGGAGCAAATCGGTGGGAAAGAATATTATTACAGTATATTCGAATAGGTTTACTGACTGAAGGAGGCTTGCAGAAAGATCGACGTTGAACAGTGAGAACATTCATAAACAAATTATTAAAAGTACGCCACAGAAGATCATATTTAGACTCGAGCGGGTTTATAGTCTTCCATGGATGAGCGCCCTTACGCGGAGCTCTAACTCCGTGAAGGACACGACATTTAGAGACACTCTGATTCCGTAAGTATAATATAATCACTGTATTTGTCTCGTGTAGATTACACAGAAATATAACTGAATCCGTTGGTAATTATTCCGAAAGCAGTCCCACCTTGAAGAAAATAAACACGAAAGCAAATTACACACATGTAAAAACCAATGCATCATAAAAATAAATATCCTCTATCTTAAATAGTACATTTCATAATACTCTGATTGTGTCACAAGACCAGACAAAGTTTTATAAGTAGCACAATTAATAGCGTATGCGATTGGAAATATGTCACTGGTGGTGACCGGGATTGGCATTGTAGGTCAGATTGACATTGATCTGTAGACAACATTAATCCCAAAAATAACTAAAATCATTATTCGGTTAGCAATAAAGAGCAAATTCCTAAAATTATTATAAACTATCGTCTTGTGTCTTCAATCGCGATGATGGGGAGTTGTTTTCAGATCAAGACCAAGCTAGAATCGTTAAATCATAAGTGAAGACCACGAAGTGTTTCAGTCACAAGTTCACGTCTCTGAACGGTTCGCTTTTATGGACTTTTCCTCCGAATCTTCCTTTAGACATGCTAAGTGTAACCAATACAGGTTAGGCGTCATGGCGGAATCCCGTGCTTTTTAGTTGAACAATGATAAATTTGGAATAAGACATTTCATTATGTTGCTGTTACGCCCTTCAGTATTTATCGATTTCCAGTTCTGCCCCCCTTGCGTGGGGTTTAGCGTGGGTAACAAGCTCTTTTTAGTGAGTCTTAAGTTACGAACAATCGGGCCATTGGATATACCGGATTTGTCGTCGTATCTAAGCTTATTTTCGTACCTATTTCACGTGCAAATTATCACCATCTGTCCGGAATACTCTAGGAAAATACAGAAATGCAACCCAGTCGAATTTAAACTAGAGTGAGTAAACCCGAGGAGCGTTACTCATATCTAGTGGGAGCCGTTTGTTGGAAACGTAAAGTTTATGCTCTATCTTATTTTAAGCGGAGTGCAAAGTGTACCTAACAATCTGGAAAACCTCGTCAAATTAAACATTTTCTATAATAATAACATGGATTTTAATATGAATATCACATTGCTTTATTGATTATCAGCTGGGTACGAAAAATACTCATTACCATGTTTCAATGGTGTATATATATATGTGTTACCGTCATGTTAATTTTTCTCGCCGAAATGAGACTTATCACCGGATTTCGATGGTCACAAAAATGCTTTCTTCTAAGATGAATATTGTCTGTACATATTTAAATGAATACAGTTGATGCAGTGGCCTAGACGACCAAGCTCTTGTCTCAGACCGGAATTGGCAGCTTTAAACTCGATCAGCGACACATCTATATAACACAACTTGTGTAAATAAACTTATTATTACTACTAGCATCAACCTTCCCAGAAGAAGAGCCTAGTCACACTATTTCGAAAAAAAAAAAAGCGTTTGTATTTTGCTTCATTTGCCCTTTACATAAAGTAACATAATACAAAAAATGACTAGTTTCTATAAGTTGCAGATGGGGAGCGAATTGCCATCCAGTTCTCAGGGAGAGGAAGAACAAAAACATTGATCCCCTTCTTCAAAAACCTTTGGGCCAATGCGAACAAGAGAATGGTGCTTTGTAACAAAATCGGACCTGATATGGACATAGTTAGTGCATCGACATTTGTCTACGAACATCAAATGAAGAGATTACAGGTCCTGCCGACTTCTATATTCATAGATGATACAGCCGTTGTATGGCAACCAAAGATCTCCATGAAACTTTCACTATAAATGAACGATTTTCTTTTATCAAATACGTTAGATTCGATTTAGCTACCTAGTTGTGTCCTTTCAATGACTTGATAGCTAGACAGACCGGATCCTCACTCCTAGCCTTTAAATAGCTACGTATACAACTAGTAAACTCTGTCTTTAGTACGAGAAAAACGAAATACGTCTGTAACATTGCGGAGCTTCATGCTAACAGGAAATATTTTGCAATAAGTGAACACCCATGCAATATTCCAGATGATCAATTCAATATAACCTAATACATATCTAAACAAATACAATACTATTAGGGTAGTTTTCCGATCATCCGCTTGCACGAGTATATGGTCGTCAGTTGGGAAGTGACCCTTTATTGAAGTCGGAATGATGACTTCCTCGCCTAATATGTCTGTATTTCAATGATATCTGATGGGATAAAAGCTTTTACTTTCATCAGTTTTAGAGTAAACAGCTACCTGTTTATAGCAAATGTCATAAAGAAAAACATGACTAGTTAATAAACTTACTTTGACTATAATCGAACAAGCTACAATACACTCTAAACCCCGTTCGACAATATGGCGTCCGCGACAGCTTTTTTTCACAGAAGCAAACGGATTATTTAATTTAGCCTACATAAAAATGGTTTTCAGTGATATCACGTATATATATATATATATATATATACGTGATATATATATATATATATATATATATATATATATATATATATATATATATATTCATACCAATGTCGGAAGAAACTGATTTGTATTAAGCACAAGCTCTATTCTTATACACAACAACATGCTTTTGATGCCTGCGATAATGTCACTTCACTGGCAATCTAACCTGTTTCACAGAATCGATGATACTTTATACAAGAGTAGTTTTCACTGATGGATTTCCGGTGTTTCTACATTCTTCTACACACCTATCTGCTTACTATACTTTCAAACATGAACCACTCTTCACGAAGCCTATTTTTTTCGAGCTGCTCGCACACTTACACAAGAACGCACACAAATACACAGCGTAAATATCACTTTGTTGCCGTGTTAACCTTTTAATGCAAAAAAGGAAAAGAATTTTTTTCGCCTGCAGGTGTATGGCTGGTACGGCAATATAGTTTCAAATGTTTTACTTCGTTAATGTACCACTTTCGGAACTAGAATTATACCATTCCTCTTATCCGTCAAGGGGATGGCCAAGATAGACCATTGATACTTCAGTATTGCCATAAACAGCTGATACGGCCGGAAACAGCCTGCACCTGTCAGGCAGACCACGAAATGCGACCCCTAGAAATTCGCAGTTAGCTCGCTCGAACGACAATGTGTGATCCTCGCAGTCCAGGACGACACGAATTCTCTCGCCAACCTGCTCATCGTGCAGAATAGAAGATAAATTGGGAGTACAAAGCTGCTACTTCATCATAGACATTGTCTAAAGTCAACGTTTTTGCCATACAGGAGAATATATTCCGTACTTATATGTCCATAAAACGCCGAGAACAATGAACGATTGTTACTACATGACCTTCTGGAAGGGAACGATTTAATTTTTTATTGCAACACTACCTGATATTTCGGCGGATTACTAAGTGGTGGATATATTCCGTGATTATCTCCATTGTGAAGAAGAACGTTGTCGACAAGATTCCAACCCCACGATTCAGAGTTCGAGCCCAACAGAGCCACGTAACCAGGACACTGGACTGGGGCTTCCTAAGCGGTGTATGTGTAGAATAGAAGCAAATTAAAGTTAAAAAGGACGGCTTACCTAACGTAGGATCCAAACGTTTATGATAATAAAAATTCAGGGCTTTCGTTCTGCACTTCACGTACAAATTCACAAGGCCTTAGATATTCAGTACTATCAACTTAAAGTTTAATACAAATTAGCAATATAGTTTATTCAGCAATTTAAAAAAAATTTATTTCATGCATAGACTGCACTCACATGAAACAACGGTATCCACAGTTATAAAATGTCAGCTTGTCCAGAGCTATATAGTCCTTTGGAGATTTTGAAGAATTCTTAAACTGCTCATTACTGACGCATAAAATTTAGTAAGTGTTTAAACCAAGCCTTAATTGTTTACGATTACAAGTTTATTGAATATAATAATATAACTGTAAATTTAGACGTCCGGATATTGCTTAATGCTGAAAATTAAATATCAGTGGTTTTTCTTAAAAATTACGCGACCGAAGATTAGCGAAAACACTTTTAGCAAAAGTAGACTTTTAGCGAAACAACATTTTGTTATTAACGTAATCGTTTCAGGGACACTGGAAAGTCAATGATGGCATAGGAGGTGATTGCAATCTGAAAACCTAGAATCGAAGTTGCTGTGATTACGGAAGCTCTCAAGCAGAACACCATGCAACATAGGACTTCCCTATGAACGTGTCATGAAATTATAAAGGAATTACTGGAGATCAAAAAGAAATAGTGGATCTTTGTTTCCTCACGAACCGACACTCATGGCGTATACCCTTCGGACAATTATTATTAGCAAACCCGTTACTAGACTCGGCCTAAACGAGTACGTCGTTGCTGTAGAAGACATATGAATTGGTCTGCCCCATCCACAAAGGAAAGGTCAGACCGAAGAACAGCTTCGAAGAAGAACGAAAGTCAATGATTTCAGTCAGTGATAATGCGAAAGTATGGCGATGCGTATCATCAGAATACAGCTGCTGATAAGTTCCCAGAGCGCTAGGGTTTTAATATGTGAACCATAGAGCGCACCGCATATAATATATGCTAAAATATCGTTGTACCTTCTTGTGTTTTCGCATAACCTAATACCTTACATACACTACCATGCACTAATCTGTTAACAAAAAAAGTAAAACGCATCAAAACAACGTGTTACCTTTGTGGACACTCCAATGACGGCGACAGTTCCGAGAGGACCCTCCCACCAAACTTTCCAACAATGGCGACCGTTATTAAAACCTAAAAAAATATTATAAATGTAAGAGAACTTCAGAAAGTATATTTGGCATAGTAATTCAAATCGAACGAATCCAGACATTGCACCCGAACGTACACGTAGTGGCGCTTAGGGTATAACTAAAAGCTTTCTCAGAATATTCAGCGTCGACGAAGTCTTTCTAGTATCCTCAGTAGTACCTATAATTTAGTCTGCTAACGGGTCATGTCAAAGTAGAGCATCGGACGATGATATCGTAAAAAAAGAAAAGGTTACTACTTTTGTTTCTAAAAAAAAGTTAAACTATTCTTTAGGACAGTTGTTGAAGCTGTCATCTCTACAGATGAATTATATTGGTATAATATGTTAAATTTCGTTACGGCTAAACGAATTTGTCGTATTCTCTTTATCTCGTCCGATTTGTCACTAGTATCTCCCATAATATAAGTCAAACTCACCGATCTTTCCCTTTGCGGCATCTGTTGACTGCGCTACAGGATTTCGATGGATCGTGAATCCGTTGGGCTTGACGTAGATATTCCTGGAACACTCAGAAGGATCCCAAGCGTGGAAGAGACTGCGTAGTTTCGATTTGTATGTCGGCACATCCGATAGCATATTTGTAGGCGTTTTAAAATTTTCGGCCGAAAGCCGGCGCATGGCGTGCAACCGCCAGATTTCGCCATTTTCATCGGCTAACAAAGCGTTAAAACGTCGACAAACCAAAGCTACTTGTCGAAGTGAATTGAGATCAAGAAACGTAAAGATATACTCAAGAATCGAACGGGGCAGCGTGAGCAACACCGAACCAGTGGTGCTCGGGGCCACCTTCGGAGGGGCCATCCCTTTTGTGGTGAGTCAGTGCACCCCTTATCGCTGCTGAATAGCTCTACCGAAGTATTCAACTTCTTATTCGGCCGTCAAGGCACGTATTAAGCTTCTTGTAAGGTCTGTCCCGCTGTCGCGTCGTTGAAAACCCTGATGAGGTCCCGTTGTTGAGTGTTCGGAGTATCGTCTGCTATCCAGCGGTAGGTATAATCTCGGACATGCTATTACCTCCTTAACTGGTGACTATTTGCAAACAACGAGAGCCCCGTGCCCTCCACGCTTGGCTAATGGCTTCCCTTTCTCTTTCGCCTCACCCGGTACCCCACAGACAGTGCTCGTTGCTTGAGGCGGGAATTTCATAGTTGCGTTGCTTGAGTGATCTCGAAACTACGATTATGCTTGTGAGTAAGGATATGCAAGAGCGGAAGTAACACGGAAAAGAGAAAGAGTCACAGAAACACAGTGCACGATCACTGTGGATGTCAGTGAGATAGATGCAATCATCGAAAAATCGGCTTAAATTTTTTTTTTCATTATCCAACGGCAGCGTACTGAAGACACAGCAATATAATATCGTGCAAACGTCAGGTTTATATGGAAGGCAAAGTTAGCATAGTAACGGTCAAATTTATTTAAAAAATCATCTACTTATCGATAAAATTAAATGATACTTATCGCATATGATATCACGATGGACGCGCATTGGATCCACTGGGCATATTTTAGGACTGTAAGGGCTTATTATAGGGTCATAATACGAAATCTTAGGATCTTCAATGACTGTAGTGTAGATTATCAATCAGAGTGATAACGTTTTTCTTGGCATGATCACGTCAAACTATTTATGGTCTAATCAATTTATCAAACGCATGTGAAAATGTTTTCCATAATTATTTCTTGATAAGGAAATAACTTTAAAAGCATACTGTCATCACAGAATTGAAGTTCACTAGGGAGAAGTAGCTTATTGGGTTCTTCGATTTCTGCTGAAGTTGCAGCATATTAGTTTTGATGCTTAAAAAAGCGGCAGTTTCCATGCCGTCACTCAGGCTTTTGATAACCAGTTTCGAAGAAAGCTGTTGATAATGAATTATCTCGTTTTCTATGCTAGGGAAATCACGAGGTTTTCTTAGTATAATATTTATTGTTTTTATTTTTAATTATATGTTAAAAGTAATATTTATAAATAGCTGGATTTGTAAATTACTGACCTATGCTAAATAAGCCAGATGTTGTCTCAGAATATATGTAATAATATTTTATAATAAGCTTGTTGTTATGTGTTAAATAAGATGCATCTAGTCAGCAGGTTGCTACAAGAAGCTATTTAGTCTGAAACGTTTCAATTTGATAACTCTATACAGTTACGTTAAACGCGGGAGAGAGGAAAACTAATATCTAAAATAAGAGAAGTTAGTCTATCAACTTTGCCCTCGTCGAGTTTTTTGTATGTACGGAAAATTGGTTTAATGTTGTTATCGTAGGTTTTAAAAGTAATGTCAGAGTCATTTCTGAACATATAAAGCTAGCTAGCTAGATCGCTGCGATCATTTTTACAAGAAATTGTTAAAATAACTTAAAATTCAAGTTAAAATTAACAGTAGATGAGTAATATAGCCTCAAGTCGATTCAACTATAACATTGCTTTTTTGTTGGCGTACAGAAAAAAATTTGCACTTCATCAACAATCTGCTCGTTGTTATCTCGTTTGTCAAATATGCACTCCCTCGATCCTTTCGTCAATCTTTCTTTAATTTTTTTTTCAAAAAAATAAAACGGGCCAGTTAATCAGCTCGGAGCTTTCCATCTTGAGTAACATGCGCGCGTGAATGGGGCTGCACTACGTAATGAAAGCTAGTGAAAACATCCTCAACAACCCATATTTGAAGACTTCGTTGTTCGAGATATATAGGACATTCGGTAAGCAGTGAAAATCTCTGAATCGAATCAACATAAGAGGACATCTTTTATGGCCTAACAACCTACTGAAAAGTACGCACACAATTTTAGACATCTCGAAAAGTTCTTGAGTTATCAGATATTTTTTTTACAAGTTTGTAAAATCTTAACTGTTGTCTTACGTTTAAAATGGGTATTTTGAATTTTACGGCTGCTGGTTATCACTGTAAACGGCTGACTTTTTTTTTAGCTCGAAAGAATGTGCATTTCGGCTCCAAACGAAGTTTTCCTGGCAAACAAACTGCTGGCGCACCATCACAAAGACGCTGCACAGGTGATAAGTATAAGTAAATTAGCCCATTGCTTTGGATACCTATACCGTCACCTAGGTAGGTTAGGAAGGACAATCGTGTCTGATTTCGTCAGAAAAGGAAACTTTCGCTTTATTTCTTTTTTAGGACAGGTTTTCTTCAGGTGAACCGGAATCGCTTTGTTAGCTTGCCGCGTGATTTCGTACTGGGTTGCATTTAGTATGCAATTTTTGTTGCCGGCAATACCGTTAACTACCTCGAACTATGATGTATATAGCCCTTCAGTGCAGGTAAAAGTGCTGGTCGACTCAGTTTATGCTTGGCGTTTTTCAGAATATACTACGAGATGTTGAAACAAAAAATGACATTTACATATGATAGAGAATCGGCTGGATAAATCTTGGTGTCTTGCGCTTCAGGTTGTCGCAGCGTCAGGTCGACGACTCATCAACGAGCCATTTGGTCATGTTCTGGCTCATTCCTTTCCTAATATTCTGCATAGGTGCGTAAGTCTGTATGTATATGAACGTTGCTATTGCTGTATCCGATGATATACTATATTATATATTAGCTTACTCGTCATATGCTGTTGTTCCTGGTATTATCATTATTTCTATATTATATATACACAATA
>NW_019211456.1:42360784-42368885 GCF_002443255.2 Varroa destructor
ATATAGAACCTTTTGGTGGTCCTGCTGATTCACGCTCGGACAGGAGCATGATTACGAACGATTGTCCTCATTTGTTGACTGCCTTTTCCTCTTTCTTGGTTTCAACATATTGATGAATACGCATTTATGTGTAGATAGTTGTGCGTTGTGTCCTTCTCAGGCGGACCCGCACCGACCCGCCGTATCGCGGTGAGTGGTAAAGGTCCTTCACGCACACGCACGCAATCACTTCAATCGCACGCAAGCAGAGGCGCAGATCCGTTGGGCACGGTAGCGTCTGTTTCCTCTTTATCCAGTCAACCAATGAAAGAGAGCACACGATGATCAAGCAGGCTCGTCTTACGATAGTCTAGCTATCCTCTACCTACCGGCGAAACGTCATTATAATTAGCATATATAATACAGCTTTAGCGGGCGCAAGGTACGCTGTTGACCTACGCTGTCCACGTAGGAACCGAAACAGCAGGGATTCTAGCAGAAATGTTGACACCCAAATTCTCAGGGGATCTGTAAATGTCAGCAGGCAAACGGATGATGACGGGATAAATTAGACTTGACTAAATTCGACAGAACATATCGGAAATAAGCATTATTTCCTATATTACAACCTTCGTGCGGCTTCGCTCAATACCAGGTGTCTGTGTACTAATAAAAGTTTTACTATGAGGGTTAATATATATATGAGGTGACCTACCGGAGATGTGGGTACGTATACAAATGTCCATGCTCGGTAAGAATCCACTTTTAATCTCTCTGTTTCCTGTGAGAAAGAGTAAAGAGCTCAAGTTGAGCATAAGTAGCATATTAGTGGGTGGTACGATAACATTCAATAATAATAAATACGTCACATGCCAAACGGAATGACGACCCATTAAAAGGTATTTTCGTTCAAGTCGCGACCGGCGAGACAAACAACGATGTGTATCTAGAATCGTGCACTTCGGACTTAATAGTATTTAGTTGTAGATGTTGGCGCATTCTAAAAAAATGAGACGTACTCAAACTATACACAGGGCTCGCTGTACAGAATATGCCATCTCAACATCGTGAAACCCGCTAGTGAGCGACTCGAAGTTGAGCTACTTTGAAAGTTGACGTTGATTGGGGGGTCCCTTCTCGGTTATGGCAGGATAAACAAAAAATGCAATGAAGATGTCAGCAGTTGCTAATAATGGACATGGTACGCGCATTGGAAGCGACTGAGCTCGAGGCCACTGAAAACGTTGCCGATGAGTGAGCTCGTGAGGCTCTTGAGACAGGCCGAGATGAACTGAGGACCCGCGGTTCAGGAATTATAGGATAGTTCCATTCAAGAAGTTCCGGACCACCAGATGACACTGCCTCCACGGGCGTTGTAGCTTTCGATACGTTGCTTGCACCCTTTAGATTGCTGTTACTGCCAATGCTAATCTTATTATTGAAGCAGCTGTCGTTGGTAGAGGTACTGGCTCTCCCGACGGTTACCACCAGGGGGCCTTCGGATACCTTCTCAACGTAACCAATAACTGCCGCTTTAGAAGAATCCTGAAAAACACAACAGCCGGTGTAACAACACCAAAGCAATTAATAGAAGACTGTTTTCGTACTCGTTTACATGATGTGCCATATGTGGTATCCCATATCCCTGCAGTATCAGAAATGATTTTAGATTACATTCCAGCATTATCTTTGAATAAACTATTAAGCAAAAATAAAATATTAAGCAAAACAAAAAAAATATCGTAAAGTCTGCGTATATACTGTGCGGTCAGTGTAATAATATTTGGCAGTAGGTATTACGAAACATTCTGAGAGCGTAAATGCGATTACAAAAGATTGTACTTGCGAAACATTGTGTTCGGGATCTACAGGGCAATCCGTTGTGAATCCTTCAGGAGGACGGATGGTCGGAATCTGTAAAATGTCAATGGCCTCATCGCCGCTGTCCGAAAGTTGCCGCTGATGGGTTGTATGCCCGACTTGCTGCGTGTCAGGAGAAGGCGCTGTGGGAGAAGCGGCCGTTGAGTTAGAGGATGTGGAAGCGCCTGCCCTTAAAGAAACTCGCGATTTTCGGTGGGAATAATCCTGAAAATAGGACAGAATACTATGAGCCTCAAATTCTCACAGATACATTTTAACTCTCAGGCTATACTTTACTTAGATTGTTCTGCATAACGCCTATATGTTTAAATAACTTAACAAACATCTTAGTTGATCGACAAATAGATACTGTGACATACCCATTTCATTGTTTTACAACCATGGCTTTCGCTGCATCTAAAATTATGCGGAAACTTCTCTGTTTCTGATTAAAAAGTATCGAATAAGAGCGGTATTATAACCAAAAGTAGTCTGGTGTGTTAAATTTCGATAAGTTGTGCCTATGCAATCATTATGATGACCATGACACTTCTCTATAACTCGTTACCTTGAACGATGATCTTCCAGAATCGTTTGTTCCTTGTGTGTTGTCGCTGTGGTCCGAATCTTCTGTATCTGATGATTTGGCAGAAGAACTTTTTGACGCAACAGGAACAGACTTTTTCAATGCATTTACTTCTAACTCGAGTCCCTTACAGCGTTCCTTCAACTCCTTTTCGATTCCCATTAACGAGATTTTATCCACCTCGAGCCGCTTCAGGGCGCGTCGTAGTAGCTCAAGTTCTGTGCGTAACTTAGAGTTTTCGCTTTTAATTTTTTTGCGCTCAGCGAGAGCGTGGTCAACGTTAAGGAAGTTGTCTTTCCAGCGACGCACTTCCTCCCAGACGGGATCTTGGGATGGGAAGCCTTTTTCAATTAGATTCTTTTCTAGGGCTGTTATATCGAAACCAACCTCATCCAGCTCATTCTGTATACGCACTTTATCTGATGCCGATGGCGTGTAGATATGGACGCAGTTGAAAAAATATAGAGCAGCCAACTAGAAATAGTCATAGGATCGAAGGAACAATATAAATTAATAGTCTTCTTCAAAATAACACTGGGGGTATGGGGGTGTTTGTACGTCTCATTCATGCATGAACGTATATAAATAATCCGTATCAGCATTTATTATAAAATCGAAATTAATATTCAATATATTATGGTGGACTAATGTATGTATTATAAACCCACCTCAAAGCCAGTTGCCATTTTACTTCGGTTCAATAGCATAGACACAAGGAACTTAAATCGCACTGTTTCTCCGTGGATCACTCTCACAGCTGAGATAGAATCCATTACTTTTTGATACCCCAGGGGGTGTTCTTCGATGACTCGTGACATCAACTGTAGCGCAAATTTTCGTGTGACGGTGCATGAAGACATCACCGAAGAGGCTATTGATGTCATACCACCTCCATGGGCGATCAATTTACTTAACGATTTCTACATGGGCCATTAGACATACGCAAGCAAACAAGACGGCAAAAGTTATTTGACAATTTCGTGCTTCAGAGTAGTAAACTTTATTTTTAAGTTATACTATGTCTCTGTACTTCTGGATAACAAATCTAAAATGTTCAATAGATTTCGCTATTAACATATGCGGCGAGAATGCTCTATGTAAATCCTCAAGAGGATACAGTGTTTTTTTTTTTTTTTTTTGTTCCAATAGACTATTCGTAGTTAGTTTTAAGTCGGTATAGGTTTTTAGAACAAGTTCAGCTTATCTTCTTCATAGTGAAAGGTTGTAAAAAAGATTTAAACTAAAAAAGATTTAAAAAAGATAAAACTTTAATAGTGATTGAAAACATGCAAAGAAGTCTATTAAGCACATCTTTTTGTCCCACTTCGCTCGTTGCCTCTTCTTGCCGTCATATCTTGAGCTTCATAGAGCTATAATGTAAATTCAGTTAGAAAAGACAATGACAACTATAAGCGAATATTTAGCTCCCTGTTTGCATGCTCGTTCGTTGACTCATGGGTTTACTGACCTTACAGCGCAGAGTGTAGAAGATGCATTCGATGCAATCCAACTCTTCAGACTGTGGGCATTCACATGCAAAAAAAAAACAAGGAAAAATCACAATAACTAGACGAAATCTACAAATCGATAAGGAGCAAACAATCAAAACTCGCTTTAGCATTAATCTATAGACAATATACGATATCTCGGCTATCCCATACGTTCAAAAATGTACAATGAGCATCTGTTTGTCTGTATTAGCAACAAATGACTCCATCACTACGACGAAACTTCTATTTTCCCTATTAAAATACTTTAAAAAAGCTGTTGATCTATTTGAAAAAGGTATTTCCTAGCAGAAGTATTGGTCCAGTTAAGTTTGAATGAACAGAAATACGTTAGCATAGGTACGGTGGTTATGTTCTACCGGTTTCATGGTCCGTAATGCACATCTGGATCTCACTCAAGTTACCATAAATGCTGATATCGATCAACCCTAACTGTCGATCGAGTATTTCTTCGTCACTCTTTTCCTTATGGTATCGTCCCGCTCGTTCGTCTTTATTCGATTACTCAATATATGTACTTGTGACAAATAGTCTTCTGAAGTTTAAATTCCCACCCGCACTTCGAAATCGCTCTTGCACAAGATCAAAATTCCCTCCATTTTCTATTAGATAAAGACGTCTACGTATCCGATATTGCGTTTGCTGGCGTCGTCGACGTATTTTGTTATTTACTGCTCAAAGGGAAGCTCAAGCTGTACCCAGTTTTTCTTTCGCCTGGGTGATATATCGGTAGAACTGACAGCAGCAGCAGCAGCAATAAGACATATATATATATAGGGCACCGCTGGAAGCATTACGGGATTGAAGCAGTGGCCGACGCCGCTAAATATCGAGCCAAGTATCGTTTCGATTCAAAAAAGCCGAACTCCACCGCCCTCAGCGGTGTTCTGCTTGTGGCAGTAATCCCCTAGACGCTAACCGCATCACCGAGTCAGACGCAAGCACATAACGCGCATGCAGATATACGTTACCAACAACACCGTATGTCAGCACGTCAACATGCCGAGCAAATCGGCTTACGCCCCAACAACGTCAATATCAAAGGATACCAGTAATGGCGTTGACCACCGTCGGGTGACTCCACTTCCTAATAAATTACATTAGTTGATTACATAATATTTTTATTAAGTCTTTCGTTTATTTCGACGATCAGAGTGAGACAAGTACGTATCGGTAAATGTGATTCGTTTCTGTCGTCGCCTTTGCTTCTACTACACTTGACTATAAAATGTACACACTTTCATAGGCTATAAAATCAGCTGCGAACACAGAAATAATAACAATTGTTGGTCCAAAGCGAGAAATCGTCATAGGCGATGTACCCCGTTGCAGAATTGGGATCTTACTATTCAAATGGTCATGTCTATTGATGAATGAGATGTTGCCCGAGCGCCGAATATACCGTAGATATTGTGGTCATAATGTACAGTTCCATGCAGCGACCCAAGAGTTACGTCGGTATAGCTGTTACTATTGTTTATTGGTTAGTCCCTTTGGGTGAATATGTACACGTGTTACGCGTACCTGATTGGCAAAGATTGATAAAGGTAAATAACGAAGCATCGACCTGTAAACGACATTATCTCGTAGCTGATTCGTATGGGCTTTACGCGTATTCAGTATTAATACGATTTATCTCAGCAGAGTCGCTCACGTAAAAAACCATCTTACATAAAATAATTGAATAGTCTTTATATATAGTCTATAGAGCTCTTCATAGACCCACAAATAAATGAACAGATCTACCCTCATCCCAGATCAAACATGAACGACCATTAGCGCCCTTTCACACAACGAGTTTATCTCTCTAACCATAAAATACTATGTTCCGCCTGTGTCGTTCACGTTCGATTTAATTCGAGTTCTTTTGTTGCCGATGCCGCGAAAGGATGAATTAAACCGGAATTAGCAGAGATATGATGTTGATAGCAGAAGCTGGCATTATCGTGAGTAGTACTTAACACGAATACAATCACAGACGCAGACAGCTCAACTGGTTCGAGTTGGGGCATTGTCGAATTCTGTCTAGCGAACAGTCGACTGTGAGCGTCATTGCGCCGAACTTCGGGACTGGCAAAAGTCTCGAGCCATCGCCTTCGCAATAGGTGACGATCAACGAGCTCTGGCAACAAGCGTCCTCGTTTCCCCTCGCCCTTCGTTTTACTTTGGTCAAATCTGTGGCTCGTTAGCGCCACGTCCGCGCCACTGAAACATTTGTTCGTGTGTCGAACGCCGAGGGGAATATGCCGGCGAGTTGTTTTGTTGCAATAATCTCCTTTCTTTCTATTGCTGTTCTTTGGGTGGAGCCGCTCCTGTTGGAAAGGGGTGGTCCGTCCTATCCAGCTGACCGACAGGCACATTGATCAAAAAAAGTAGCGCCAACAGACCTTGTAAAGCAAATCGCTGCCAGTAGACTGGCTGCTGCCATAGACGACGAAGATGATCGTCATGACAATCTGCCCGTTGTTTATCTGAACATTGGAACGCGCAGGGGCTAGAGGCCGACAACTTCAATCCTTGTTTCACCCCCTATGGCTTCCCTTTCTCACGCCCGACACACAAAAATCCGCACTCATAAATGACCATGTCTTCATTATTGGCCCGCCTACGACACGTTTAATATAGGCACGATATTGCACCGAACTGAAAATTTAACAGGGCAAAGTCCATGCAAGAACGTTAAACTGCCGTAAAAGCTGTGCCGGTAGACGCGTTATAAATCCGAAACGTCTAATCCAAAAAAACTGTGTACTGAAAAGAGGCTGCCAACACATCTGAGTTTCGTAAACGCAGCATGCTTGCAAAACACTGGCTCGTACTGTTAGCGCACGTTGTCTGCACATTATTGCCTGCATCAGCTGAAATATCCTAGGTTGCCAAAACACTCCCAGAGCGCCCAAGACAAGAATACACGCTCACCCCTCACGAACGTGCATTCTGCTGGGAAACATCTACGAAAGTCATCTACGAAGGGGGGAAACATCCATTGATCCCGATCTACTCTGCTCAATATTGTCAACCACATTGCAGTCACAAAACAAGCAACTGGGCGACAGACCCAAGTTGTTACTGGATGGTTAACGTAGGTTCGTACTCTCTTATTGCCCAAAATCGATATTGGTTGGCAACGTATCTAACAATGAAATTCACTATTCTCGGTTTATACGTGTAGTGCGTGTCTAACTGCAATTTCGCCTTCCATACCATTTGACAGTGCTTGCCGTTAAACAAAACCTCTCTTGCTGGGTGGTATTAATTGTTTTTCTATTCATTGTCGTACCAAAACGACTGGCGTACTGACATGCATGACCTTATGCAGATCTCCATAGTCTGTATGTCAGTTGACAAATGGCGACTGTTATGCACTTGTGTGTGCGTGCGCACAACGCTTGCAGGGGTAAGTTGAACTTTTACTGCGTGCGATGTAAACCCTGCACGTTACAATTTACTCTAGAAAGTATCACGGATGAATATTTTTTTATTCTTCGTTAGAGGCAACCACACATCCGTTGCCATCATTTATTACTGCTACCAGCTATTCCTTTCGATACGCGGTAAATTCAGCTCTGCATCACTGACGAAATGCAATGTATTTTTGATTTTTCTTAGAGGCGGACCGAAATGACCTCACCTAGGCAGTACCAGTCGTCCTTTTCTATAATCTAACATGGCTACTGTCTAGACTAGCAAATGACGGACGCTGGGCAAATGGGCCTCTGACGCGGGCTGTAGGCGTTCAATAGTAACCGACCGTTCAAAGCATCACCGACCAAACATATGTCGCTTACGGTTAAAAATGCGAATCAATATATTGGACAAATCGTATGCGAGATTATAATAGGGATCCATTCTGCTCAAATCTGCAAGATCTACACGGATTTTTTTTTGCCTATTCGAAAAATCCAGGGTGTTTCCTCTTTTCATTTGTACCATTACATGGTACGAAAAGCCCCCAAGCTATACCAGTAACTATCCTAATTACTAACAAGTATACACAATGGCATTATGTCATATTTCCAGACTGATAAAGGCGACTCGTAAATGGAAAGAAGAACTTGCATGAAACTTGTACGGGTCTACAACAAATTATTAACAGGAAAGCAACATATGTTTCTTGTTTTTTGCAGCTGGTCTCACTATCTTACCTATATATGCATATATATATATA
>NW_019211456.1:42368985-42387818 GCF_002443255.2 Varroa destructor
ATATATAGACTAGATGCTAAGAGAGAGAGAAAGAGAGAGTGAGAGAGAGATAAAACAAGTCATAGAAAAGTGATACGAAAAGACGATTTTTCTTATCAGTTATCGCGATGTCGAGTCGGTTCTTTGTTGTTAACGGCATCTATAGTCCTTATCCTTCAGAGCAATTATGCCAATTATTTTCATTTTGTACGTCGATAGCAATAAACAATGATTTAGTCCCCTGGCGAGCGTATACACTTAACACAGCAAGCTCTACGGCATAGAGATAAAGAGGTTGCTAGTGATGATTCAACGCTTTGTGTTTACGTTAATATATTATCTTGTCGTTGTTACCTAAACGCCTGGCAGAAACGATTACTGAACGGGTAGTAGAACCAGCTTCAATCGAGTGGGTGGGTCGTTTGTCATTGATGTTCTCCGTTGATACATGCAGCAAGCATTGTTTGCTCCATAGCTACTCTGTCATCACGAGCGACATTGGTAAAACTGGGCTTACCTCATCATTTCTTTTCCAATCAAAATAACTAATTGTTTGATAAAATTGATACAAACGTAAAAGTAACAATGGGTGATTTGGAGATAGCATGTGGGTAACCTATAGAGGGTCGATTGAATCCGGTGACAAAGTGTTTCAACAAGCGTTTAGTATACCCGGATAGACTGCGTCCTATCGAATTCTATGCGATACACAAAGAGTCACGAAACCTTTCGCCTTGTCTGACTGAATGCGATCGAAGTCTAACACCCTCAATACAAGAAAGAACGGTATTAATCTTAAAGCGAACGGGGGCTGTATCTTCTATAGAGGGTCCCGACTAGAGCTCTTACAAAGCCAGTAGCATTTTACCATGTGAGCTCCGTGATGAACTAAGCTAAGGAACTGCCGTGCCGTTGCATAGAAATATCAGGAATGACAATTGTAGAACCGTTGATGTTCTTAATCTAACGCTAAAGCTAGGTACACTTTCTGTATATATACTGCTCTTGGGCTGAAATTGAACTATCGAGTTGACCGCTACCGGTAAGTTTAGTCTATCATATAAATACAGGACGTTTTTAGCTAGAATCTGCACAAGAATCGTTTTGCACTATGAAACGATAGCCAGATACTGTTCCTAGCGTCGGCTAGAAACCCCGACACACACTTTTGTTAGCATCGATGCAGTAGTAACTAGTTGTGTGGTACGTTAGGATCTGAGGATGAGCTCCAGTGTGGTACTCCTCGACTTTGGCACGCATATAAACAGGGTTATTCTTAGTGATTTGATTAGCGGCCAAATATTGTACACGGACCCAAGTCGACCGTTGAAGTCTGAACGATATACATATTCGCGAGGTTGGCACGTGCCCATCGACTTGTTATCTGTAGCAAGGGGTAGAGGGAAAACCCTTATCAAGTAAAAAGCAATCACCACAAGATATTTCGCTGGCTATACCCACGGCTGACGACAATTTTTGCTGAAATACAAAGGGCGGGTGGGGACAAAAAATAATGTATGGATGGCTACGATCGCCACTGCGTTGAACACTGAGCATTACACAGCAAACACCAAATATCAGTATCGGCCTAAGTTACGTTGCTACTGAAAAAGGAAAGAGTCATTTCAAAATCCAAATCCCTTCGTCTCGAGCTTCGCTTATGTTTCGCCATTGTTACTGTCACGTGTGCAATCATTATTACGCCAACGATGAAAAACTACTGTTCAACGCAGCGTATATCCAAAAGCTCTCACATATGGCGACGATAGCTGGATGGAGATTTAGATACGGCCGGGTGTTAGTGGGCTTTCGCGTTCCCTCTATGGAGAAGGGAGCCTAGAGAATCCTATATATACTAAGAAGAGGGGCCTTCGAAAAGAAGTTTTAGCATAAGGGCTTGATCCTCACCGGCAGCATTAGCACTAGCATCGTCATAGGTTTCGCTGACCATTAGATATCGAATCACCAACTAATACTATGCGTGAGTAGAAGAAGGAGTGATATTATTATGGAGAAACGCCGTCCTTGATAGAAATGTCTGTATTTAACAAAAAAAAAAAAAATTGCTTTTGAAGGCTGACATTAAGCTGACGTGATCGTATGTAGGTCAGTGTCGCTTGCGCACCAGCCATTGACAAACGTTTCCTTTGTTTTTTTTTTAATGTCTAATCTAGACACCTGTCGAGTGATTTCAAAATGGGAGTACAGCGTGCGCAATATATACACTTTGCGAATATTTTAGAAGTGAGAAAAAAGATTTGTGAGTGGATTGCATGTTCCCCTTTCAAAGAGTTCAGCTCCTTCCGCAAAGTAGCAGAAAAAGCCATAGCTTCTGAACGAAGTGGGTCCGGCCGCGTAGTGTCACACAGGTGTTCGCTGAACAACAAATGCCCACAGATGGCAAAAAGAAACGACGAAAGTTGAAGCATCAACTCAAAAAACCCTATGAGAATGTTTGTATGTGTTCACTTGAAATATCAAATATGTGATAGGCACACACACACACACACATCGGTCCAAAAAAACCTTATACCAAGGTGGCATCATACTGTGGGTCCACGATAAACAGGCAAATTCATTAGGGTGATTGGCCAAACGAATCTGGAAAGTAAATGGACAATAACAATATGCGCAGTAGTACAACAGCAGAAACATCGGTAAAACCAGGCAGGAGGCTATCGAATACTCGTTTCGCCCAGCGTAACGTTGAAGAGATGCAGATGTCTTCAGAACGTTCTATAGAGTTCGCAAGTTTTTGCGCAAGGGTAAAAACGAGATAGATTCGATATAGCTTCAGCGTTTTGCTGTTCGGCTCGTATCAGCACCAAGGCCAAGATCAGCTGGCTGATCACAAAACGAGATCCACAGGTATGTCTACTGATGTCCTTTCGTCGGTAACAAGTGGACATGTAGCATCCAGCTATTCGACAAGCAGCCAGAAGTTAGATTGCGATGGGAATTGGGAACCAGTCTGTGTCCCAAAGCTTTCTGCAGGAATTACCAACGTACTCAAATAAGAACTCCGATACAACACTATGTGAAGGATAGCTTGCGAGCTCAATGGTGAATGAACAGATAAAAACCAGGACACTCACATGTGACAAGAGAAGATGGCGGCGGCTGTAACGGTTTACGGCGCTCGTTCGTCGCTTACGGTTTCTGTCAAGGGTAACCTCAAAGCAATTTCTATTTAACTTTCATTTTTCATTCTAGATAACCAATTTGTTGGCTTTTATGTGTATACGGGATAAGACATACTTTTACTACTTGAACGGTAGCCAAACGGCTTTGAAGACGAACGGAACCTGAAAGGTCAACAGATCTATGTCTGTTGTTCAGGCACATTTCGCTGTTTCAGCTATAATGTCTGGGAACACGATCCGGCTTTACTGTATATGTTCCTACTTATTTCATTGTCGCATTATAGCTTCTAATGCACATTACATAATTGCCTGAAGTTCCTGTACAATGGCGTGCGTACTATATAGCTATTGTTACAAGAGGGCCGACGCATCGTCGATGTAACTGTGTAGTCAGGCTGTCCAACACGCTTCGCACGGGCACCTTCGCTAATTTATTACAAAGCTTCTTTTTTGTCAAGGTGACCCTTAATGATGAACACATATTAACATATACCCATGATGCTGATTTTTCCTTTCGTACTGTCGCTCGCGACGGGGCGCTCTCGGCTAGAGTCGTTCCCTTATTATTATTGTTGTTGTTTGGCTCGGTCTGGTTTCGACTGGTGTTGGAAATTTTCATGACAGCCAGACAAGTTTCTCACACGTCGATTTATTCTACATGTATATATTGGACTAGGCAAGTATTGTCGGTATGGATGGTTAGGGTAGTAGCGATAATGAGCATCTTCCTACTACTTTCAGCTTTAGAGGCACATTCGACAAGATCGTATTTCTAAGGGATACTTCGACCACCTCACATCAGCTTTGTGCAGCATCACATTAGCTCTGTGCGGTAAAGTGAAGGGATGTCCGTTGCCGCATAGCGTGTTGGGTTGCATGATAATTACGTCTGCAAGGTACTACCGGCACGGCACGACAGTCGCCTTGTGGCACTGATTCGATTCGATCATACAATTCTTCTGTTCAGTTCTGGTCATTATGCAGATTGTCGTTTGTTTGTTCTACACCACTCTATGTAAATATCGTTCATCCCTGGAGAAAAACAGGCAGGCTCAATGGGGAGATTGTGTGGCTTTCTCATACGCTCCCATTGGGTAAAAGGCAAGACCGAAAAATGCCATGCTAAACATCGTTCAAAGGATCAGCAATAACGGACCGTAGCTCTAGAAATCAACATCGTGCTAGTTACGTGCGGCATTCACCAAGGCATGCCTCCCCCTCCGCCTACCTCCTTCCCTTCCAGAGACATTTTGTTGTCGAAGTAATGAGCCGCTTAATGTCGATAGGCTGTTAGAGAACAGCTCCTAGGCAGCACGTTACATCATAGAGGTAAGCGGGTGATAGTTAGGCGTCCGCGCACCAGAACACACGCGAATACCCAGCCATAGTCGTTCACGTGCATTGATCCAAACACGCAGTATGATTAACATATATACGTATGTGTGAAAAAGCTGAAAATAAAAGTAAACTTGGGCGTTTTTCGAACTTGTCGGATGGCCACTGATTGACTGCTGGGAAACGCAGTAGAGAAATTGTCACGTGGTCACGTACAAACGTCTTCTAGTGAATGAGTAGGTCTTAGCACTACGCTGTGCAATAATAGGGAAGGGAGCTACGCTGACGCATGTTCATGATCAGGATATCGTGCATGTGCATTTGTTCCAGCTATGCACGAGCAACAACATACCGCAATGTAACGACAAGTACTAATGAATAGTAAATTTCAACTGTAGTATAATTCTTTGTTACAGTAGACAATCGCAACAGTCGTTCAATGATAGGTCCAGGAATATTATCCAGAAAACAAAACACCCACAGGTACAGGGGTTAGATGGTCCAGCCCAACAACAGTAGGTGTGCATTTAGAGGCCGTCGACAGCATAGCCAGACGATGTTAACGTCGTATTAGAAACTAACGAGCCTGCTCCCTGCTAAAGTATAGGAGCACAGCCATGTCAGAGGGGCTTTAGCGACAACGACAAACAGATGTGATAATATATGTGTCATGAATGTGCAACTAATGCATAAACTGATCGTTTAATTAGCAGTACCAATCGACCTATACGCGTATGTTTACGTGTGTATATGTGTGTTTATGCCTGTGTACCGTTATAGCTAAGCCCACTTTTTTTTTTGATTATAATTGATGCACTGAACTTCAATCGTTCACTTCAAACGTTTTCACAGCAGAACGTCTAATAGACTTCGAATATTAATTCATATAGTATGTGGACGCTTTTGCGTCTTCCGATCGCGAAAGTTCTGCCAATGGAAGTTATACTTGCAAGCAACTGATAAGTAAGGAAGAATAGTCTCAATAGTGAGCAAACCAACCACAGTAGGACGATGGGCACTGGCAGCATAGCAAACATTGTTACTGTTGTCCAGAATATTTTAACAGATTCTTAAAATATGACCTTAAAAAGTTGGGCCGAACTCACTGCAAGCTGTATCCTGAAAAGAAATTTATAACTTCGACAGGATGCAACGTACTTTTAATAAGCGGTCCGATTAAAAATCAGACAAATGTATCCCGTTGTTAAATATAGCAAGCGGGGATAGAAAAATATCGTAAATAAAATACGCAGCCTGATGCAAACAGAATCGGTCGTTTTGATTAAATATATAGCCGTTTTTTTATTTAGACACATTTTTTGCCTAGTATATTTATTTACTATCATCGTGACAAGGCCAAATAGCCCCAATAAGTGTCAAGGGTTACTTTGATAACGTTCTAATATGCTGACCTATTTTAATTGCTTTTTTCGGCACATTAATTGTGATCATGACAAGATACTGACTATCTATTATCTCTACATGTTTAAACGATTTAACCTAATATGTACTGCTGCCCTTGGGTTATGTCGTGTAGTTACAATCGCGCGAGCGCTCAGAGTTACTTCCTTTTGGGCTTATTTCTACATTTATTGACCCAGTCGTCGTCGTCGTCGTCGTCGTCGTCTGTATTTATAAATGGTGGTTCAACTATATATAAACCCACAATTAATCTCAGAGGGTATCTTTTGAAGTATAACAACTGCTGTTTATAAGCAATAGCAGTGATTATTGCTCAAACAAGTCGATTGGGCTTTTTATTATGACTGATTGTCTAACAGCCCACAATCCAACGCTTCGGCTGCTCTGCGATAGCGTACGTATAGTTCTACTAATGTGAAATTTCTCGCCTTCGTTGACGATAATCTCATCGTTAGATGTCACTTATTGTTAGCAATAAAGTAAGATCCATTGCAGACCGTTCAGAATAGTATAGTCGTCTGTCGCATGAGATACTCTAATGACAAATTTAGCTGCATAATACCTTTGTGGACCTTATGTAACAGTTCGAACAAAATAAGAATCTTAAATCTGCCATGTTCTTCCATTTCGCAATATTCTCATAGCACGATGATGGGGAACTGCTCCCTACGAAGCCAGCCAGACGGCTGGCCGCTATTGTCGACGCGGCACTTTTATCCAACTTCCACCAACTTTATCAATGTAAAAAAATCATGAGAACGAACCTTCATGTTGGTGAGGACATTATCATGTCCTCACCAACATGAAGATTTCGATTCTTTAGATCACAATTTTCTTGCGATCAATTAACCTTATTCAGTTTGGGCACAGCGCGTGTTAACATATACATGACCCTGTAACCATACGCCCTACCAAGTTATACAAATCTAAACTAAGAAAAATCTAATTTCTGAGTAATTGATTGATGATTGATACAATCCCGGCTCGTCTGGAATTTTACAAATACGCATACACCTTTGAATATAATAGAACTCCGGCGATAGATGGCTACCAAACAAAATAAGTAAATTACTTCGTTAAATGATAGACTAACCTAGTCTTATTTAAATTAAAAAAATTTTTTTTTTTACCTGATTTTAACTAATGACACCTAACTAATGATGATATATTTTTTATACGCTTGGTCGTCATCATGTGGACGAACACATGTAAAATATGTCCTACTTCAATATTGCCCCTTCTGCAACGGTAGCCCTGCAGAGTCACTTACCCTATGGTTGCACATTTACCAATCGAACTAACAGCTGAAATCTGCAGTAAATGCTACTGGCCATTACCACCAGTTCTATTACTTCTGTGAATAGTTACTATATTGTGGTATAATACCATTAACGCCGTTGTATTATTATTACTTTATGAAAGAAGCATTATTTTTGCAATGCTTTTTTTGATGATGTAATAATACTAGGGTCTAACTCATAAATGGCCGGTTGGCTGATGGCTTAGTTCATAACAAAATCAGCGGCAACATTTGGGCGTCTCGTTTGTTTGACGCGGTTTGGCAGTGAACAAGCCGGTCAGCTACTCAGCCGGCCATATTTTTTTATCGCTTATAGGTAGAAGGTACAGCGTGTGCACGAAACATACACAAATGCATCCAATACACCCTTCACTACAGAACCGTGTGGCCTGCACTCAGCAGCTGCTTATCGTATCATCATAATGACGATACCCACGTTTCCTTTCTTTCCGTGTCAGAAGGCGCAGCAGCGGTCGACGCGTATGGGTGTTTAATCACTGGGTTCTTCGGCGTCAACAGAAGCCGGTCCTGCAAATGGAGCTGTTGCTGTCGCCTAGTAAAATGGTCCCATCCCTTCATTCACAGTCTGTCTTCACTGTGCAAACGTCACAGCAAGCAAGCAAGCAAATACAATTCAGGAGCGACAAAAAAACGACCTTTAAGATATGGACGGACGGGCGGACGAAAGACATTTTTTCTCTATTGCCATCATTAGAGATGGCCGGCTTTGTTGTTACACGAACATGCGAAATAGTGAGGACTATTATTAGTTCGATTTGACGATGAGTTGCCCCGGATCTACGCAGACACACACTGTATTAAACACTTACGTACTATTAATGTTAACGGATGTTACGTGCGATTAGCTCATACGGTGCCAGCAGCGGATGCTAGTCGGGGCAATGACTCCGCTAGGCAAAAAGAAGCCCTTGAAATACAGACTTAATAGACTGCTTTTTCATTGGAGCATTTGTCCACACTTCGTTAGACAGGTGGGTGGGGTCCGCCCCCCTAGCAATGGCTTAACATTTTTACGTTCAAACACTAGCGCAGCGACACTCATAGCAGTGTGTAACTGCGACTTTATGAAGTGGCCGAAATTGGATGAAGGATAAGCGGACGAGCCGAACGTGCAGGTCATACATACCACGTCCTATGCTACAAACATTCTGCTGAAGAAAAAATATCAAATTTAGCCCTCAAGTGTCGATCTTTCTAATTTTTGCCGACTTATGATCTGAAAAATTTATATCGTGCCATTGAATTATAGCTCTTGTTCGTTATTAGTGATTAAGCAATACTATATGGTGCCTTGAGGTTGTATTAGTGAAACCTATGTCTGTATATAAGTTATAGATAAACCGAAAGTTTACAAAAGTTAAAGGCATGCCCAATGGAAAGTTCACCAGCTGGACATTTTGTACCTAACAATTCATCATCCGCACTATCCTTTCCCTGCGGAAGTACTAATATCAGTAGGACCAGCCTATAGGCATAACTTCGATGGCCTACGCGGAATCTGATGCTTACGCTATTGGTAGCACGGCGACGCGTTAATCATTCTAGCCTAGTTTAGGTTGCGAATTAACACCAGCCATTTAGTCGGCATTTTGCACAATACGGATAGGACACTGTATAAATTTACGTATAGATATACTGTGACAGGCACACTGTTATCTGAAACAGTAGCGCCAGCAGCCGCTAATTTGACCAGATGCGACGCACGGGTAAGTTTTAACGTGTAATGCACCGTGGACGTTCGCGCGATTGTGTCCAGACTGAAAGTAGTACAGTTTACTACATACGTTATTTTCTCTATTACACTTTATACTTTGCTACACCCGTGTCCAGTAATAGATACTTTCGCTTTTCATAGTGCCCGATCCAAGATTACTTTTTTTTTTTTGAAATCGTCTTACACGAACGATCCCGACCGATACCAAAGCGCGCCGCCATACGAAGCGGCAATCATCTTCGATGGCAACAGTTGACAACGGCTTGTCGCTGGCAACCCGTTATTTCGACAGATTTTTTTTGTTTTTCCCCTTCCTCTTCTTCTTCTTCTTCTTCGTTATGTTTTCAGCCGTTCGTGAGCTCAGACGAAGGCTTAGCGCCTATTTTACTTTTTGTTGTTATGCCATGGCGTGATAATAACTTGAATCTGCCCTTTGTGATTAGTATTAGAACATTTCGCCTGTTCTAACTGGCATTTTTTTTCCTAGAAATAATTTCATATCTATTCCTTTTGCTGATCTGACTAAAATGACGGACACCCGCCAACAAACATTTTCACTTCGACAAAAAAAATTATCCTTCCTACTAGTTCTCTCCTAGTTAACAGTGGTAGCGTGGCCTCTATTGCTTTATTAGCAGTTGCCCTGTCCAGACATATATGTGGTTATATAAAACATATCAAAATGCGCATAGGCTTTTACTGCGGCCAAATTCTGTTAGCAACCCCACCACCGCCGCTGCTGCCTTGGCCAGCCCATCATCTATGGCGGGAAAACTCGTCGACGATGCCATTATCGGCTTGACAATGCAGTGCTGCAAGGGGCAGCGGCTGCGGCCACAATGGCGGTAGCATCGTTTTCAACACCCATAAATCGCTCTAAGCTATGCAGTACATGCGAGCGCCAGAAGAGCTATATACCCATAAAGAGTGTTCATTATCCGTTCGAGCTCGTTCGTGACCTAGACGGGGGCCATATTTCCGTCTAATGATACCGACAGCGCAAAAGTGTATCACTTAAAATTAATAATATAGATTCTATAATGGTTTCTCTATCGGGAAATGTCGTCTAGTAATATCGTCGATCGTCGTAAAAACGTCCCAGCCCCATATAGATATAATTAATAAGTTCCTAGATTATAATAGTATAACGGGTGGTTCGCGAAAATCGCCTGTTTTTTTTTTCAAAAAAAAAAACAAATAAGCACTTCGGTCCACTATGCTATCGGCCATTATACAGACTGAAGATGATTTGCGTTTCAAAATGTACAACAGGCATCGCAGAATTACGTCTCATGAAAGCGTTTTTACTGTGATGTATAATTAATTTTAATATATATATAGCACTTTCAGTATATATCATTATGAATACCATTGCAGTCAGCGCACCGTTTTGTCATAATGCACGTGCCTGTATACAATAGTTATTGAACACGATCGATTAATCTAATAGGTGTTCTCGTTCAATCTTATTATATTCAGTTATAAAGGATTTTCGAAAATATTCCATTTGGCGCGTCTTGACCGTTCCACAAATGTCACACGGGCGAATAACTGGACCCTAAAGGCTTCCCCGAACGTATCGAACCGTATAAGCATACCTGAATCCATATTTTTATGATGCATGCAAAATGTATAATTTGATTAATTGATGAAACGATTCATCAAGACGGCAGAGTGATTTTCGCCCTATGGAAAACAATTATTCCAGCAGCGGTCATTTGCGGATCGACCGATCGGATCCGATTAGCCGACAACCCACTAATCACTCAAGTGTCTCTAAATAGTGTGCAGCTTCTACAAGTCAGCAGCAGCAGCAGCAGCAACAGCAGCAGCAGCAGCAGCAGCAGCAACAACAGCAGCAGCAACAACAGCAGCAACAGCAGCAGCAGCAGCAGCAGCAACAGCAGCAGCAGCAGCAGCAGCAACAACGACGCCAACAGCGATGGACAACAACTAATTAATACCAAATCCCCGTGCGAATGCGTCAACGGCCAATAATAACACCGACAACAAGACAATGACATATGTTTCGATATACTAGAATACGTAATCAAGTGACAATGGACTGAGGAATATCGGGCCAGAGAAAAGATCAATGTACATTTAGCAGAACGCGTTCACAATTCGGCGGGTCATCGTAGTAAAATATGTGTGAAATGCGACCAACCACGTTCGAATGGTATCACGAGTGCGACACGCCGCTATTGTTAGCGTCGTTAAGACGTCAGGAACGACACCATCTTCTACCTATCGTCACGCTAAGTAGAGGTGCAATTGTTGTTTGTATACGGGTGAGTCTGCTTCGAACTACTGCAAATTTCATTTACAAACGTACCGTCGAAGAATACACATACGTAGACATGCGGACATAATTTGGCACTCTGTTGTGAAACTGGTATCTGTTACGTAATATTTCTTAACAGAAGTTTCGTGTGTTTTACATGTAATACGTGAACAAATTCTAGTATTCTATTCGTTTAGGAAAGGGCTTTATGGTTCTGTAAGTGCCCCCGTGAGACGGAAGATACTCAGTTACATTTTGACCTATCGGGTATTGAGTCACAAATAGTGAAGCGGACATTGGCCTTTCGACTACGAATACGGTCGCGTCATGACACGGCCACGATATGCGTCAGGAGTCGGCGTCACGTACGGCCATGTGTTTCGCAACTTCGAGTTGTCTCAGCCTTGATCACTTTGTGTGATTTTCTTTTTTTCATTGTATGGAAATCATCCACGAGTCTCTATCCGTCCAGATACATGCCTTCGTCGATGAGAAGCGATGGCCCATCATAAAGAGCTCTCGCGGAGCAACAAATCTCTACGTTCCACTGTCTCAACATATCGGTAACCAGCAGTGACGGAAAAATAGATAGAATATAATGAAACGACGAAGTGGATCCGCAACTCGCTTAGCCACAAAGCAGCTTAGTGGTCCGGTCAATCATTGATAGATAGCTATATAGGAAAACTAAACGGGCAGGCAGTGACGCCGATCTAGACGCTCAGCACTGCATGTCTGCAACTGGCATCATTTGGTCGTTGGCTGTTTAACGATGATATTTTTTTTTGTAGCGACGTTACTATTTTTTTGTGAATGATCGTCATTTCCCCATTGAAACATACTATCGTTTTCCCGACCCATCATTTGGTCCAGTGCTACCGATGTAAGAAACGGTTGATCGTTTTCGAAAACGAGGACTCGAAAGATAAAAGTGTACCGGACTATTTGCCAAATATCGGCGCCGACCAATGGAGGTCGGTATCGGTGAAACTGTAAAATCCACAGATGTAATAAATGCAAGGTGATGAATCAATTTCATTTGTATTGTTATTGGCCATTTGTGTTTTGCATTTTTGTCATAAGTTCCTCATCGTTGGAAATTTTAACTTTTCTTAATCGAAATTCAACTTGCATTATTAGCTTGCGTGAGGTACTGGCTTGGACATGCCCAAACTATATATCTGCGTAGATGCTGTAGACAAAACTTACAGCATAATTTCTAGAAGTTTATTGCGAAGATAAGTAAGACATACATGTAGAATCATCGATTCACTAATGTGTGCGTCTCCTATCCATAGGATCTAAGGCGATCTGGGATATACAAGGGGCTAAAAGGTTAAAAAAATATTTTAAAAGCCAAACGTTTTGCAGTAGCTTGAGTACCTATCGACGAATCAACAGGAACAAGATGCTTTTTTTTTTTCTAAATCGGGCCCATATTTGACTATCAAAACACGACGTTTCCATGAGATTTGGAGCCTTTGAAACCTATGTCCAATCGCAGACATCTGGGCCGGTGTCTTAAGATGTACCATCTTTCATATTATCTTTTACAAGCTATGGACTAATTTCCGGGTTTTCGACTATCGCGCACTAAACGTGAACAACTTTGACAATAACGGTGATTTGAAATGGCCGCCATAGTTTGGTTTCGTGTTTCTAGCTAGACTTTGATAGATTTTCTTTTCTCTTATTATGCAAGCGGATTTTCCTTAAAACCCTACGGTTCCGACTTGATGTAATAGAACAACGTAGAAATTTTCATTTGGAAAATAGCCATATCCTAGTGACCCGCCCGACAGCCATTCGTCCAATGACTAGGATGAGTCAAGTATCTAAGCTCTAGAAAAAAAATACCTCTTTACGAGACGGGCATTCTAATCATAGCAACGAGCTCAACTTACAGCTCTATCGCAGCACAACTGTGGCATGTTTGCCACTCTTAGCTACAATGTCCTTTTGTCCTACGATAGCGTCGTCATCGGCAGGTAGAAGGGAGCTTGTAATGAATTTCCAATGATGACCGATATATGTGGCGACTAGGGCTGTGTTGGGCAGAAGTAAATTACCAATTATAATATAAACTTGTTATAATTAAGAATTATATCCTATATATAAATAGAGGTATGTATTTAATTAATTTCTATGTATTATATACATATCTAAGCTTATCCGTGGGTCGGATACAAATAAGATGTTTGCCAGTTGTACAAATCTTATTTGTTAACCAGGGTAGTATATTGTTTTTGTTTCGTGTACTCTTGTACAAACGTCTTGACACGTGCGTTTCTCTCGTTCTTGACAAGGGTCTATGACAGACGAAACGAGTTCAACCTAATAAGTCATCATTGTCAACAATTATTGTTGCTACGACAAGTGATAATAATGCCAAGAATTATAACTATGACCATCATGGAAGACCCGTCACCATCCCGTTAAACGAATGAATGTTCGTTTACTGGGGAATGGGAGTGATTTTTGGCATTGAAAAATCGGTCGGTCACAGTATCTTATCTCCTAGCGATGCTAATGCTCAAAAGTTGTGTGAAAAGGTGATGAGCGTAACTGGACCATCCCGAAATACAAAACGAAACATATAAGACGATCTAATACATGGAATACTGTATTATTCGTGGGAATCCCTATAGCGCGCTGCTGGCTTTCCTCATTTGCTATGGTCACCACAGCAGACGCAGCATTTAATGCCTCAGGGAACCAGCCGCAGATAATGAACCTGCCATGACGTAATTGCTGATTACGGTACACAACAGCAATTGTCCAATCATCCCCGCTACGATTTTTAGGTCTGAAAAAACGACCCGGTGCCAACAAATATACAAACGAATGCACTGTTATAATCAAATGGGCGCCGAATACAGCACAACTGGACTAGGCCAACAGAGGGAAGGACACGGCAATCGCGGCAAATACAGGGCTACAATATAAAGCCCCGTAAAGTTGGGCCAGTGCCTTTCCAAGTCAATGCGTTGTGTTGAAAAAGAGCATGTATCATTGCGGCCATGTTTCCAAGAACTTCACCTTGATAAATTTTTTTTTGAAATTTACTAGCTCAGCTTCAGGTTGATAAATAAATTTCGGCCTTTTTCGAATAAATTCGAAACGAGACGGATAACTTGTCATCGATTGGAAGATCAAACAGACGTAAAGGATAAAGCTATTTTTAGGAACTTAATTGACTAGGAGTAACCGCGACTATAATTAAAGCTAAATGTCTCGAATATTATGAGGTAATGATAAGAATACGATTCAGATCGTTGATGAGCGACTTCAAAAAGTAGATCCTAATATTAAACGCGTCCGACACAGACAAGTCTTAATCACCCTTAATTCGTAATTGGTGGTCTGGCTATTTCAGAAGGTGATATATCAGATGCGTCCTCGTACATTGGCCTTATTCTGATCGTTCAAGTTGTCTGTGCGGCCAGCGCTATCGTCCGCACCTATTTGGGCGCTCGTCTATCGCTCATCCCGAATGTCTATCTGAACTTCATTAGCATTACTAAGCAGTACTCGTCCCAGTCACACAATACGTGGCAGTAATGTGGATACATGCAATACATACGTACGTAATAGTAGTTTCACGAAAATACAAAGAGCAACGTTTTTAATACTTCGACATATTGGCTAAGTGGGTACGTTGCGTTCTGAGAATTAGGTTTGATCCGGGTCTAAGCGAGTACCCTATTTATCACATGTGTACCATCGTTTCTACATAAATCAATTGTTACAGTCGGAATTGGCTCTTGGAATAAATGCGGCAAGAACGACTATTGTCTAAGCGCAATTGTTATAAACGAATTTGAAAGCCAAATTGAACAACTCACCATATTTTTTTTTATGATTTGCTGGCGATCTTTGTTATTTCGAAGGGTTAGAGGATGCCCCAAGTGCTCCTGTTGATTGCCTCGTCTATAGATCTTCAACAGGTCTAAGAGCAGGGCTACCCCGTCATTTGGATCTGTCACAAACTCCTCTACAAAACTGAAAAGCAGAAAGTATATTTATTACTAGCATCAAGTGCCACAATGGCTTTGTACCGTGTAATAACAATGACTCAACTTATCTTACTTCATATATATATATATATGTGTATACTTTATATAAGCTCTTTGAGAAGCATACAAACATTTGTACGCGTTACCGCAAAAATGTAAGCCTATATAATATATATATATATATATAATCTGTCTGTAGTATTGCGTATGCAAAGCATTATATGCGATGTACGCAGTCGGCCGGATCAACGAAGTGTCCAGTCAACATACACCTATACTGTTTTTCATGGTACGGTTTTTGCGTGAACCTGTACGACGACATTATGTCTTGTCAGTGACCCAAAAACAATAACACCTGACCAAATTTGATTAATATTCATGATCATTAGTACCTATGTATGCATCGTTCAGTCGAGATATCTGGGTAAGCTGCTGTTAGACTGATTGGTGTTTCTGTGCACTTGTCTCCATTGTAACTATGTGTCGTGCATATGCGCGTGCTTCATGCGTCACTTGTTTGTACATTGGCAAGCGTCTCAGCTGTTCAGCTTTGATTGGACGAGCGTTCAGACGATGGCTATGTCCCTTTGCAGTAGGCAATGCAGTAGCTTTTGACAAATTTATTTTATTGCAGGGTGACGTTTTTTACGTCGCCATATACGCCGGGTCACCCATTGTCTGCGTCTCAAGTTCTCCCGCGCCCATTCGTTCATGGCGTCTTTCAAGCGGCTATCGTTTGTCTTTTTAGCGGGAAACGCACCATTCTATTTTTCTGCTGCCTCTGCTATGCCCGCAAAATTTCAAAGCGTCACATTATAGCGCAACGATACTCGTCCAGGTTTCCACAGCGAAAAAAGTCTATGATAAAACCAACTAATATGATTTGGTCGTTGCGCTTTGGGACGCGTCTATGCCCGAGTAATTCGAAATTACGATATCAATAAGGGCAGGTTCCTATATAATTTTGAGTGCACTTTTCGATATATGCAATACAGTTCTACTAATCGTAGATGGTCGTCTGTGACGAGAGTTTGGGGTGCGCGCGTATTTTGACTTGTAATGTGGGTGGATGTGTGTACTTTTATACAAAAGTACTATTGCTACATATATAGATACGTGCTGGTCACCAACAAGTAAATGCGTCTACATGAGCTGATGATTGATTAGGCACGATTCAATGATAGCCACGATAATTGTTTCACCACCGAACGAAACAATTCCAGCGTTTGATCCGCCGCCGATGCCATCAGTTGTTTCCTGCACTTCGCTTTATGTACCGTTAAGGGAGCTATCGCTGATCGTACCTAGCCGTTAAAATAGCTGACCTTTTTTCCTCTCATTCCAATTATTCTGCTTTTTTTTTTCCTTGTCCCATCTGTTGAATATAAACACATCCACTTTAGCGAGTCGTAAGCCAACCGACAGCCAGTGGGTGTGTGTGTGTGTGTGAGAGTGTTAACTTAGCCGGCCAACTACGTAAACGCTGTGGACACACGTAAATGACAGTAAACACAGCAGAGCGGCAGAACGAGAAACTGGCCAAGCATAAACTGTCGTCGGCGGCAACAGCGCCGACATAACAGAATACAACCAAAAAACCATGCAGTTTGCTGATCCGATACAAAATCGATGAATATATGTATCGACGAGAAATCTTGCTAAGAAGCAATTCACTACGCATAAATCTATGTATAAATGAACGCCTGTCGAAAATCAGCCATTGTAGGGGTGGGGCGAACGGTGGCTGGCGGCGGGCGACGGAGAGCAAGCAGATGAGATGATGGAGCTGGTTGCAGAATGCCTCGACAACAGAAAATGTTACGCTAAAAAAAAAAAAATACAACAACAGCAATAAGACGTCGTCATCGTTGCCGTGACGAATTAAGAAGCATGCGGGCTAGCAGCGGTAGGCCGTCCTTTGTGCAGACTCAACGCCGATCGTAATGATAATGGTGCGACCAAGGCGGGCGTCACAGTGAGCAAATTAATGTCGTCAATGTCATGCGTGCATGGCGCGTGTATATGTACAAATAGAGTTCTCGTCAAAATAGACAGCCTTCATGCAAAGTCGATCTTGATTTACCGACCAGACCAGATTTCGAAATCCCCAATAAACTGAAACAGGACTGTCACCGTGCCCAGCATCATCAGGCATACGTAGGTATTATAGTGCGGCCGAGGGATTGGCATAGACCAATTTATTATTGCGAACCGAAAAGTATGCTACATTCATCTATTACACAGGCATATTGAAAGACATTTGTAGCGGAGGCATAGGATGTCGGAACTAAGAAGTACGTTACTAAACAAATATCTCAAGGTTTCATGCAGCGTTTGCCAAACGAAAAACTAATTGAGTCGTTACTGTTTTAACGCGCTGTTTTTGACCGACGTAAATACAACCGCTAACAGTAACAACATCACTTATGAGCAAATAGAACGCAATCGTTTTGATGAGATCGATTGTTGGCTCAATCGCAGGGATCGGTGCAAGTTGCCACGGACAGGACGCTAGAAGAAAGCTGGATGGTAGATATCTAACTCAAATTGTTTGAAAGCCTTACGGCTTTCATATATTACGGATGACGCTGGGAACGAAATAATCTGAATTAAAACGTAAAACAAAGTAGTAAACCTAAATTCTGATAGTTTGGATCAGTAGAGCCTGTCAGTATTTTCTGGTGCCAATCTTGTGTTGACCAATCAGCGTATCTTATATTGGACATGCACACAAAATAGCTTATCTGAATAGTTTACGTGTTACGTAGTTTTCATGAAAACGTTAGGGCAAAATCGGGAGACAATTGGCGACAGCTGTACCAACGAGCCCCTTTTCTTCAAGTTCTGTTGCGAGATAGCTAAATGGGCCAATTCTATCGGATTAAACTAAAGTGACAATAGCCGACTCGCACGATGCATAGAATGTATTGCAAGTGTCCATTGAGAACTTATACAGCTATTCAGATGTCTTCACAGTCACTCGGGTCGGGTTCACTGGGTTCTTAATTCGATCGTCAGTGCCCGTCACTCCACCTACCTGCTGTATGAAGATTTCAGGTCGTCCTTAAGCTTCCGCATAAGGTCGGTGAAGTTTGTGAGTTCCTCCATCGAAGCTTCGTGAACTCCGTCCGCGTTTTTTCGAGCGGCCTGACAGGCGGCTGTCTGTCTCCGCACGTAGAAGACATAATCTGTGGCAGCTAGATATGGGGGCCGTGGATTATTCGACTGCGCAATAGAAAAAACGACAGGACAAACGAACGTAATTAAGTTAAGCTATAGAACACAACTAATTTTCCTTTGCCAATATACTAAATAACAGCCACTTTCCAATGCGCATAGGAATATATAATTTAACGCTTTCCTTGTCTCATACAAAGCATTATAGGAAAGGCCAACATGTGTTGCGTAAAATGCAGTTCTTCAGAACCCGTTATTTATTACCATCGAAAACATGGGCAGTATAATTAAGCTATACATCGGTTTTATTATAGTTTTAGACATAGTTTCAATGGAACTTTAAAAGCAACAGTTGGTATTCGAAGTCAATGATCGAAGAGCACTCGAGAATTAAATTTTATGACCTCTCCTTCTTTATGTATTAGCACACATCATATATATA
>NW_019211456.1:42387918-42501517 GCF_002443255.2 Varroa destructor
ATACATAGTAAAAACAGTGTAAATCGAATTATCACGCCAAGTCTCGCTCCAGCCAGGCCAAGCGTGGGGAAAAGGCGTAGCAGTGTTGATTTGAGCGCGCACAAGACAATCCATAAGAAGGAACTTAGTCATCAGCATCAATAATAAGAGTACACAGTCGAGTACTGTGAATATATATATAGTAGGCCATCTCGAACAATGTCGATAAATGCTACCCACAACGCGCATCGACAGTAACCATTCATCTTTGGATGATGTCTTTTTTCAGTAAAGCGTAGGCCCTTGCTCGGAAGCGTGTTTAACAAAAATCACATAGCCGGTAGTATAGACCGAATTTTTTGCACTCTTACTGCAAACTGGTCTAGCATTAGATGTCATTTTATAGCTTTAAATGTTTACAACCGGCTAGAGGGTTCCAGTCGTACGTATTTCATTAAGTCAAGTCTTATCTATGTTTCAGTCTGTAGCCAGAGGGGTTACAACCGAAAATGTATACAACTGCAAAACTGAATAATGTCTAACAAAAGTGCGAGGCCAAGGCCTAGAGACACTTCGTCCAGTTTGATTGGCATTTCTTTTTTTAACTATCTACCTAATTCGTCCTGGATCGATGCTGGGTATCATTGCCAACAAACGTCTACGGGCAACCGTAAAATCTACATAGACATATATACCGTATCGGTGGTAATAGCTCAGCAGGTGATTGGGATCAATTTAAAGTACTTTCGAATTGCTTGCAGAATTTGATTGTTGTCGTCTGCCGGCGCCCACGAGCGTTCGGTGCTACTGTGTTAATAAATACTTTTCTCTTTTCGTGGTTTGCCATTTGGGCATTGTCAGTGCAGGAATTTCCTCGTCGACCCGAATACGCCTCACAGTTCATACGCTCATCAGTGCAGATCTTGTCTCGGCCAAACGAAAAATTACGTACCAAGTTGGTGTCAGGATTAAGGTACCATCGCCAGAACCCTAGGACAACGTGTGTAGGCAAATTAAAGGCCTGGAGGCCAAACGGTTCTCGGCGAAACGAAATCGATGTCGTACGCTGTCCAGACCCTTGCGAGTGACAAATATTTTTTATATAATTTATCTAGACACTTAAAAGTTCACGCGGTGAAATTCGCTGAGCTATCCCGCCTATTAGACATCTTGTGGCAGGCAGTGCATCAGCGCGACAAATCGGTATGCGTTGAATAGAACAGCCGCCGAGGTAGTACAAGCGCGATCATGGCTGACCGGTTCGAAGAAAAGCACATTCGACTCAATGAATCTCTTTTTTCTTAATTTTTTTCTTATTTCTTTTTTTTTTTTTGTCAGTTGACGACTTTCAGTAGATAGCTCCGTGGACAAGGTCCTGATCGCGGAAACATACTAGCTCTAGTTGACGATGGCAATGGCGGTAATTGTCAACATTCGTCTCTCCAAACACACTGAATAACTATATTAAATGATCGCTAATGACAAAACGGACCAGTGATAACTAAAAACGTGTGTATGCCGGTTTGTTATGTGAAGAAAACGCACGTATAATGTAATTTAACACAATGTGCCTCGAAAGACAAATAGATGGCGGACCCAATATCGGAGGCATCGTTATAGATTGCCAGTCGCTTAATGTGGCCTCCATCCATTCGAAAAGCAGTGTAATTATATGTCACTGGACTTATCAGAAATTCAGTTTTCAACAATCAATGGTGGACTTAGATCATATTTTCTGGTGGATCATTTAAACGAAACAAACAAAAAGTAGATTCTCCATTAATTATTCCTTTGAAGGAGTGAATGAAACTAGCTCGTGAAGTTAATTTCTTATTTCTAAGTTATAATATCAGTTTCTTTAAGATGTAGCATCTTATAATGTTATACCTCCGTGATTATATCTGCAAATTAATGATTCTTCGATTTTTTCATCACGTGTTCTACCCAACAGAACAAGCCTGGAGGTCACAGGGGAAAACAACAAGAAAAGCTCTACCCGGAACGGTGGTAAACAAATACTTGTAAATGCGTAATTTAAACCACTGGCAACCTTTTGAACTGTGAAAGCTGAGTGGTCCTTTTGCTCGAGCATCAAGGGCCTACCTATTACCCCTATACTAATTTCGACACCAATTAGTTACGCATACACTGAGTGAATCTTATGTGCCGTAGACGGTAATATATATGATCACAGACAATGTAGTTTTGTATCTACAATGTAACGCTAACAGGCGTTTATTTTTTTTTATTATTAACAGATATTTAAATACTATTGATTATTAACATTGCTTTAATAGAACAATCCCAAGATAAATGTATAAATATACAAAGTATCAAACAGCAGGGGCACTGCCACGAGTGGCATAACGCTGAACTTATTCAAACGAATATCATTTAGGCAATCGCATTTTTTTCATGTATTTTCAGGTCGTCTGAGCGGCCTGAGCCAGAAAATACTGTATATTCAGTATTTTCTGGCTCAGGCCGCTTTTATCTCTCTACGATAATGAAATAAGACCATGCGTTGTTAAAGACGAGATAAAAAAAAAAGGTATCAGTTTTAATAAGGCACATTCGTTTACAAATAAGTGCACATATTGACTACCGATGATAGTCTTCGGTGGATGTAGCAGTGAGATAGGTGACAATCTGCAAAAAAGACAGTTATATATGATGAATTTTAAGGTAATGTTGTGGAAGGAAGTAAGTTAATTACTCAAGTGGAATATGTTTAAACCGATATATTTGATTATCAAGCGTTCGTCAGTATCCGTCTGTAAATGTAAGCCTTCAAAAAGTACGTAAAGACTCAGGCAATGAAGAATATCTGCTTTAAAATGCTGCGTAGTTCAGGCGGTTTCTGCCTTCTCATCGACACCTGTACAGTTGCTGATTAGCTTCGACCTACGCGTATTACCCGTATCGTGAACACTGGCTAAATTCGCGTGCCTACCTCAAGATGAATTCCATCGTATTTAGACTCTCACGAGAATGGTCGCGAGGTCCCTACAGCTATTTATTGTCTTCTTTCTTCTCTCTTTGGCGAGTTCCCCAACGACCCATCGAGTCGATCTTATATGTTCTCCCATCCACTTGCCTTCACCCTACTCCCATCTTACCCCATGCCAGCGCACGGCCTTGCCAGTCACTGATAGATAAGTTCTACGATAGATGACACTCTACACCATCTTCTTGTGCGTGGTGCTATATGGGAAGCCGGAAATGATACGGACTGAGTGAGCAATTGTTCGCTGCTGCTGCTGCTGCACATGATGATGATGATGATGATGATTATGGTGACGACGTCGGTGATGGTACTCGTTCTGGTGAGACGCGTAAACACGCAACAGTCAACGCATAGAGATCATCTATCTAGCCGCTCCTGTTGTGGGTGGTATTTAGACCTGGGCACGTGCTAACTTGACGTTGGCGGCGCCACCGGCTACAGGTGTCGCTGTTAGCGGAGTGGTCGGCTTGGCTTCTTTTCGTAGTTGTTTTGCCCCCGTCTAGACCAGAGGCAGATCGATCACTTGGACACGGGGCCGCTGGCGACCAGATTCGTTGCGTTTGGCACAAAATGTTCCCACTGGGCCCACGCCGTTAACAATGACGAAGAAGGACAATATTCGAGCAAGCTGACAACTCTTCTAAATAGATTTGTTTTGTATGTCATGCTGTTTCAACTGATCATCGTTTGCATAAATATAGTAATATTTATTTAAGGATTTAGAATAAGGATCTCGATTGTTCGTTCAAGTGAGCGTCAAATAAGCCACTGTCTACGTCACGTAGACTGGTTTCTGGTCGTAGCTGTAAGCTATCACTCATGCGTTCAGTTGGTTCTTAATAAGTCCAGCCCCTTTGTGATTTTAATGAGACATTTTCGTCCAATTTTTGTACATGGAGTACAAGTTTGTCATAATATGCTACCAAGAAGCCTCTATGGTCACTATGAAGCCTTAATAGGTGGCGACAGCATAAGCAAACTTGAGTAACTTTAATGTCGCAGTTCACACTGCTAGGTGTTTCCTTCTGCTATAGAATATCTTCCCCGTGAATTCGCCAACAGCCGGCCAGGTTAGAGAACCTAATCAAGTAATAAATCACCAGCTCATGCGGATTGTAATAAACAAACGATTGAAGGAATAAAAGGCGTAAGCTAGCTACCCACCTTGGCTACAACGGTTTTGCACAAGGAACTGGCCGGAAGTGCGTCATCGTTACTCAAATAAGCATCGTAGCGATAGCAATGACTGTTGCTGGTAACAGCAGCCAGCCGGCACAAGTTCAATACACATTCGCAAAAATCTTAGTGTGTGTCCGTGTGTATCTGTTCGTATCAAAGTCAGCAACAACGGCGAGAGCTGGACGCAAAAAACGCCGAACACTACAATTGGACAAATGGTCTTGCGTCAGAATTGTTATCCGTTACTTGCACACAGTAGTAACAAAGGCGCTAATAGCAGTTACTGAGGCGTCGGCAGGAACAGGTGCCGCCGCCAACAATAAAAATGCACAAAAATGAAAGAAAAAGAAAAACACGTAGCAGCGCTGATAAAACCAGGACGGACGGACGGACGGACGGACGGACGGACGGACGGACGGATGGATGGACGGATGGACGGATGGACGGACGGATAGATAGTCAACAGTCAATAATTATAATTACCCATTTTATCTCATGGGGTTGCAATTGAAAGCGATGCTGATGATGTGGCTGTTGTAGATTTTGCCGCTGGTGACCGCAGTAGCAGAAAATAGCGTAATGGTAACGGCGGCCATTGCTGTGCAAGACGAAGTGTTATTGCTCACTGCTGTTTATGCTTTGTTGTGCGATTTTGTTACAATTGTTGATGTTGTTAAATGCCGCTATTGGGACAGCGTTTGCAGCTACTCGACACGATGGTGCGGCTGATATTATATCGTTGTTGTCTTTGTTGTTGATCGTAAACTTTCGTTGCAATTGTTGCTAAAGCTGTTTGTTTTTACTATAGGGTACGACATCGAAAAGAGGAGATTTCGGACAGCAGCCAGACTGGCATCGCTATGTCATGCTTCTGCCGTGGCAGTAGGATTGTTGATGTAAGCCTCGTTGTGTTTCTCTGTCGATGCTATTGTAATGTAAGTGATCCTTGGATAGTGTTCGACTTTAAATTCGCTAGCTTGCTTGCCCGTCGGGCACCGGCCACCGCCATTCAGCCATCGTACGAATACTGATAGCAGAAAATAACATGCTTTCGATGATGATAAGTTCGCATCAGGTTAAAGAGCACTGGTGAGCAGCAGGCTCAAGAAATAACCCACTATGTGCACGCACACAATCATATGCACGCGAACATTGCGTACGTAGGTGAACATAGATTGCACGTTACACGAGACCGCTACGAAAAGTAATATTGCAATATAATGTGCTTCACGAAGATTACGAGCTCCATCTTACGCCTTGCCTCTTCTAATACTAACAGTAGGTACCAAAATGGCGTCTAGACATCAAGTGTCAATCAGAGACCAATCAGATACGTGCAAAACAAAACTACATTAATATATCAGTAATTCTTCTATTTAGCACGGTGTATTCATCAAGGCGGTACCGGGTGGGTAGATATATGTGGGAAACGAAATCAAACGTAAAAGGCGTGAGGGACCATTTTGTCCACCACAAGATAGCGTTTCGATCAGTTACGACATGAAGTGCTTGTACGAAATTTATCTATTATTATGTTTGGACGGGTATTTTAGGCTATTTTATTCAACTTGTTGTAGAAATAGACAACTGCACTGAATAATCATATCAGTACTTCATTCTCTCGCTCTTCAGTTCGATGCGACAGGCCGGAAAATAGAAGCAATAGTGCCAGTAACGTATACACTATAGCGGACTTGCTGACCACTGTTTTGCCACAAAGAAGAATAGGCTATGAATATTACACATAGATGTAAAACAAGAGTTTCTAGTCAGTGTAGCAGACTTTCTTTCTCTCATCAGACTATTACTAATTTAATAATAAACTATTTCTAATTACGAGAAGTTCTAACAAGTATCAGACTTTCCGTACCTGTACTTCTGTGCTGCTTTTTATACCGAAAAAATTATAGCTATGTCTGAGCATATTCACTAAAAAAAAAGCATAGTTGACTTCGTATGTTTGGTATAGCCATGGCTGTACGCTTCTCTCCACGAACGCCACGAATTGCTAGGATATTCAGTGGAGAATCTGTACGATATATATATGTTTTTCTTTCAGCTCATTCGGTTAATAGCGATCATGACCTACAACAGGATGCCGAGCACGACAGTTAGCGTTAACCTTAGCAAGGTAACGCGCCACTGATTCGTACACGTAAAATAGTACTAAATGGCTGTCTGTTCTACTGTAGGAGCACACATACGACGATAGCGGTCGACGCGTCAGTACAGGTTTAGCCAGAGGCAAAGCTATTTGAAATGAGCTAGACGATCCCGAAAAAGCCAGTTTGATGACACAGAGTCGGTGGTTAAAGCCGCCGCCAGAGACGATACAAATCGATCCTAACATGATACATCTCTATTGTGCTAACGCCTATCCTGGGCCGGGTCTATATAGAGCAGTGGGAGACTATGCGCGGTGCCCGTTTTTCAATGCAAATCAACTTTGCTAAATTCTAGTCCCTATTCACTTTAATAACCCAAATAGCCCATAGGCAGCACGTAAGAGGCAAGCGCTCATTTCCACCGGCAAAACTTGGCTGGACAGCTCATCGCTGACACTGAGGGCAGTCTAAAATTGCCCCATTATTACCGGAGATATAGAGGTATTGCAATACTGCGTACATTATACAAATGGGTACCTGTTATTGCTCAGGTTAGCTTGTGAAAGACTTATAACAGCTGCCATAGGGACATATTCGGCTCGCCCTTGCGCACAACGAATTCTTCTAGCTTTAAACGCTTTCTCCGAGGAGAGTTCTCACCTGCGCCTGATGGTTGAGCAGTTATGGGTGTCGTCGTCACTGCTGTGGTGATTGTTGCAGCGTATCATACGTTTACTGTAAGAATTTTGGATACGTGCACGTGTGCATGTGGTACCGCTCAAGCGACTAGTGCGTGTCCGTCAAACTGTGTGTCGTCACGGCGACCAATTGATGGCAGGAGCGGCCCCGTGCTGGTGTCATAGATCACGGACTTCACGAGTCGAAATAAATGTACATCAGAGCTAACAAGGATGTCTGCGGCCTGTTCAGCGGCGACGGCTTTGCAATTCCTAATTTTACGACTATCGTCCCCACCATCATCATCATCATTACAATGACGCCAGCACCGTAATTATGACAACTGCTCTTACCTCAACTTTGTTACGGCTGCGCGCCAGCTAGCTATCTATACGCTTGTATTCTGTTACCCTATAACAGTCAGTGACGGCTTTGCCTTGCGATCTAACTGTTTATAACAAGTCTACCGACAAAGCCGGAGCGACAAACATTTCCCTACCATTGGACTTCCTGCCCTAATAAGCGCAACAAACTCCCAGCAGCATCTTTGTCTTCAATTCAACGAGGACAACAGACGCACGGATGGCTCAATGTAGTCGCAGCAGCAGCAACGAGCAGCTGTGACAGTAAGGGGTGTACCAAAGATATAACGTGCAATGCAGTCAATGTACGCTGGCTGTTCCTGGCCATGCAAGCGGGCTGCGGGTTCCGTCATCTACCTGATCCAGATGAGCCAGTGATAATACTATTATCGAAGTTTTGACATCTGAATCGGTGAAAGATGCGCCTAGAGAAATCCGGTCATTTGGTTATCTACCTGAACGGCAAAGACGACGTTTTGACCTCACCCAATCTGTCCGGAGTTTGATCCGAAGACGCCAACCCGAAGCATGTCGCTGTTGTTTCAGCAGTTTGATTTATTTACTGTGATGAGGGCCTTTCTGCGTCCCTTCGTTCGTTCTCTCTAATGACAGCTTTACCTCATTGGGGCAATGTCGTTTTGTGACCGTGACGAGCCGTAAGGGGTGACAACGAGACCGTGTTAGATGAACTGATTGTCGGGCCTCGTAACAGCACGCGCTGGCGGCGGAAGTCGTGCAAACATTATTATCGAAATATAGCGAAACAGTACGACACGATAGCATCATCGATGGTGAAACCCTTGTTGCTCTTGCTACATACAACAACGATGAGAAATGACGCCCAGCTTTCAAGAATCAGCGCATTCTGTAAAAATCCTAATTGGCCGTGTGTATAGTTTTTTCAGTTTAGCTGTTTAAATCAGCGCTCGTTACAATGAGTAACAGTGTGTTTGTTTAGGCGGCGGGAGACCGCAGATATACCTTCCAGCATACGACATTGATTGTAGCGGACACAATGAAACCAACTAGTTGAATCACTCTGCATTGACGATTAAATATATTTTACGTCCGTGTCTTTATTGTGACTGTCAATGTGCTTACATTTGATTTGGGCTCTTTCCCACATTGTCTTTCAACATAAATTGCATGATCGTTCATCTTATGAAATAATCTTGCACCTATCCACCGCAGCTGGTACAGTTTGTCTTTCTATGACGTGCTACCACAATGTCATATCAGGATTCAGCTCAGCTTTTGCCTTAAAAACATAGGCAATTCACAGTACACAGCAGTACCCTGTCTGAAAAAACAAAGCCTAGTTTATAGACGAAAAGTCGGTTCGGGAACAGGCATGCCATCAAAACTCGTATGCCCGCTTGCAATCTATGAACGCTTTCAGCTATTCAATAAACGATAGCACTACACGCATCATTGCGGGCTCTTCCCGACGTCCGGACTCACTCATGAAAAAACTCGAAACAACGATGGCCCAAATCAGCCGGGTCGGTCTATGGCTGGCCACTAGTTTTGACAAGAGCTGACGAACCAACATACCCCTTCGAGTAAACGAAAAGACTCTGAACACACTATTTCCGATGAGAAAATTGTTCAGTCCGATTTTTCTGTTTCGAAGGCTTTTTCTCACTTTAGCTTAGCCCATTCGGAAGAAAACTGGCGAAGTCTAGTATATCTTTCTAGAGGAGCGACTAAACAGAACAGTGAAGGGCTTAAGAGGGCAAGTGGTATTTCGAATGGTTCGCGATCCTGCATTTCGACGATTACTATCGATGTGAGTTTGTACAAGTAATCGAAGGACAAAAATCCTTCGGACTCGTTTTGTCGGCTGTTAGCTTTTTGGTCATTTTCGACTCCTTAATCTATTGTGTGTGGCCACATCCACGCAGATGCGCGCGAGGTAACCGAAGCAACGACAGCCTTCACACGTTTTCGACACTGAAACCAATGGACAGGGCATTATTGTATCGACTTCAGAACGCCGAATCGCCGTGTCGTCAGCAGAAGTAACTGCCACAATTGATACAGCTGTGACTGTGTATGATGCGTATTGAAATGTTGTCCGATTTCATTATCTAGTTAACAGAACTACTTTCTTGTTGACCTTCATTTCCAGTGCGCCGGCATAGTCAATAGGATGGCTGTTTCCACCCTTCAGTATTGTTATATATATATATATAACATAACGTTTTATTTGCCAGTCATCACCAATAAATTTTCGACTTTTTTTTTTTTGTTATTGTGTTGCATTGTCAGAAATTCTTCAAAGTTATCAATGTTTTGATTTGTCTTTGTCTCTATTCCTTATTGCGAGAAACACAGTCTAATTATCGCTTCGCTCGCTGTTCTACTGCTTTTCTTGAGCTTAATTTCTTCAACATCCTAACGTGTGCCTTTGGTCATTGAGATCGACTTGTATATGCGTGTGTCTTCGCATAGAGAAAAATGTTATTGGCCAATCTTAACCACAAAACCTCGAACAGCCGTTCACCGTTCCGCACGACAGATTAATGTTACTTCGCGTGCGTCATGTACTTCTAGGGGACGCAAGTGGGTACATAGCACACTGTATGATTTCGTGAGAGATTCGGCCCTGTCATGCCACCACACTTTTGTTGCCGATCGATTATTGACCAGTGGCTGTTAATGTTGGTATATTTTGGTCAACGGCTATCGGCAACTGTGGTCTATAATCCCCCCTCATTATGTAATGTCTCTGTGGTGGCCGTCTCAGCAAGGAACACCGTGCTGGGTGCTAGCATACACGCTCAACGTAAACGCGAGTGGGTGTTCATTATGCCTAAACAGGCAGACCTTATCAATCCTTGCTGACACATAAATAAAATGTCAACAATTTCGTATACAGCATGTGTACGTTTCACTCAACAAACAACGCATTTTCGATGTTTCCTTGGTATCTGTCCTATATTTAGCTAGCAGAAGGTCGCTGGTTCATACATACATATAGTCAAGATTATGCAATTCAGCGAGTGGTTGTCCGATGTTCCTGTAGTCATAACTCTACAACCATAACCATAACAGAAGAACTTACTATAGCCTTATAGTTGTACCATGATAATGGTCGTTATAGTAAGTGATTGTTTGGTTGAGAGTGCAACAACTTTCTGTGTCAAAAACTCTATTCGGTAACAGACGTGGTGAGTCAATTGGGCCAGTTTGCGGAGATATGTTCACAATGGTCCTAGACCTACGTACGCCTACGTATGGGCAGGCATAGAACAAGGTAGTTTCGTTGGGCCTAGTCTTTTGTTAAACAGGTGGCTATTAGTCAGCTGCTTTCTTGGTCGCCCTTTGACGCAATTGTACCAGCCTAAAGATATTCGTATTGCAATGAATCGAGGTCTACAAAGCATGCAAATCCTGATCCAGCAAAATCGCTTGTCTAAAATAGCTCAGACCTGATCATCCTAAACAGCAAGCGACACTATCAAGCAAGCACGTGCAAGTCGAAATGAACAGTGTCTTTTTTCGGACACAACTAAATAATTACCTTCATTACATGCACACTTGCTCCTTTTCATTCCGAAAATAGGCTAAATATCCTTTATGTACATGAGGCAAAAGCGCTCTCATCGAATACCTTCCAAGTATCCGACAACTGTTCGCAGATGTCTACAGGATAATTTAGAAATGGTCATACGAATGTGGTTGTACCATTATTTGGCCATGCCCTAACAAAGAAACAACTGATTTTTTGATGTGACGCCACGCGTGGAACCATCAATAGCGAACGAAACGAATAAAAACAACAGGGCAGTGAACAATTTCCCGATTTGCAACCTAGTCACACCAACACAGCCTCGTTAACGGTTCCGCAGTTCTTAATAACTAGCCATCGGCACCGTGCGATACGACGTCCGTTGCACGCAAACGTAAACAAAGAGTCTAGCTCTTCTAGTTTCGTTTGTCTTTAAAACTTGTACCTTTACAAATAAGCCACTTATGATTTTATAAGAATAATTGAAAAAGTTGTTGCAGTTCTACACGGATAGTATAGAACCATGTTCAAATATCTTTAAGAAGTTAACAACGCTGCAACTTCCGACGCATTATCGAAGTTGAGCACAGACGGCAATATGATTACATTATGTTAAATTGAAATTTTTCGTTTTCCAAAAGGGAGAAACTGAACATAAAATGCATGCTTTTGTTGCTCCTACCACTATAACTATATTGCGTTTTGTCGGCATCTCTCGATTCCGTCATTGTTGGATCCGCTTGAAAGCTAGTTCGCGTACGATTGCATCGATCTGTAATATTCATCCAACGTCGGATGCGGAGCGTCGTTCCCCGCCTCTCTGTCACGTTACGGAATTGTATAAAAAGAAAGGACAATTCTAGCATTTGGCTTTATTGGACTTCACTCACTTTACCTGTCTTCACTTTAGACCAGCGAGCGCTGCGATGTCTATCAGTTATTATCTTCTGGAGAGCGACAGAAAGTATGAGCCGCGACGCCACATACAGCTAGGTCGGGAATAAGGTCAACGCCGACGTCAAATCGTAAATTACATGCATGTACACACACCTTCTCGATATTTCACCCCACTGTAGTTGCGATCATCATCGTCGTCATCGTCAGCGGCGTCATCGACAAGAGCGACACCGACGTAACAAACATCTTCGTCATCACCATTTGCTGATGACGTCTCTCTATGGTTGTTGCCCTCTATAGCTTTGCAATGTTACGTGTTGTTGTAGAGTCTTATCTGTGTTGTTACAGCTGCGCGGTCGGCGTCCGACGTCTTCCTCTCGCTTCGCCCTCTGTGTGGGCCACACGAACGCGTATTTGTGCGTGTTGCGTTTGTGCTTCAAAAACAATCGATCGCCTACTTGCCAACTATAGCCAGCCAGCCAACCAGCCAGCCAGCCAGCCAACCAGCCAGCTAGCTTTGACCCGACAGATTTACAACCGGAACATGGGCAAGCAATGGGCAGTAAACAAAGAAAATGGGCAGATGATATTGTTACTTCATGAAACGAAACGATCGAGGGCGAGGGAACAGCGGGACAGAATTGTTCTGCCTTCGCTAGTCGATGCCTGCCGCCTCTTGGATCTTGTCCTGTTTCACTTACGCGGACAAACGACTAGCCTAGGACGTGTTCAGGCATTCGGTAAATATCAGCATCGACTTTACCGGGCGAACACCGCCCCCATCGGATGCTTCCTTATGTAGAAAAAGATTACGTGGAATTTCCTACTAATTTTTGCTAGGTCGATGACTTTTCCCGACCACGATCCGACAGACTATTAAGTTATGCTCGAAGATTATAGTTGTGAAGATGACCATCTATATTAATTATATAATCAATTGAAATGTGTTTGTCCGCCAAAAAATTATCTATTTCAATTTTAACTCGAAGGCTTTCCTTTTGTTCATCTTCACGATCTCAAACGCTTGCGCACCCGAAGATGTCGCCTGCCACATATATAGCACTTCTCCATATTTCAAGTTTTACGTGCCCTAGGCTTTCCATCAGATGCTTGGTTCGAAACGGGATCGAATTTAGGTTACAACTAAGATCCTTCTTCGATATGTGACATTTATAGCAAGCCGATCAAGTATTAAAGTTATTTCTCGGAGGAATTTTTGCGAGAGCTGGGTGCTAATTGTTTTACCACTATATCTATCCCGACGCCGTTCGACAACTCTGTGTGTATGGCTTCGGCGCATGGCCACTTGTTGTAACTTATACACATGTACTGTACTGCATACGTTATATATCTGTTTGCGCATGCTATCTCTAATGTTGCCGTCCCAGCTCGTGCTGTTACCATTGACGCAGTAATTGTCATCCAGCGATTTCTATTGGTTAACTCTGAAATGGTATATTTGCTGGTCCACGAATGGTTTAGCTAGCCGTTATTATAAATACAATGTACACGCACACGGAGTGAATATTTATAGAGTATACATATATATATATATATGCAAGTGTCACTCTGGGAGACGTCAGCAGCACTCCGAAACTGTTAAAGATAGCGCATAAAGTAGCAATGCTTTGTTCGAGGTTCTCCTCGGTGTCATCGGCGCATCATCAATTGGCAGAGCATTGCTGACACGAACGTCCTCCTTCCACTACCGTTTGCAGGACTGCGTCTATGTGATAGATTCACGCTCATGTGTGTGTAGACGATTTCGTGCAGTCGGTCGGTCGTTCATGGTCGGAGCGAGCAACCCCGACGTCGCGATTTCTTAGCTTGTCCATGGTCCCTGCAAACTGCCGTTTTTATCGGCCACAGTGATGCTGTCGGCGGCAGGAGCTACGGCGATTCACTGTCGCTCTAACACAAACACAACGCCAGACAGCAGGGCGCTCAAATAGCGGGGTGTTCCTTTATATCTATGCTCAGTTACGCCTTTTCTATCGTTTTCTTTCTTTATGAATAGCAAATGGATTTGTTTTCCCTCGATCCTATACACACGACACGTGTGTATAGGATTCATCGTTCAAACAGATAGAGGTCGACACGGCCGGACCATTCCAGCCAGAGAACCAGATTAGCTCAACCAGTTACGTGCAATGGCAGCGAGAGCTGTGACAGTAAACGGCGAAAGTTGCAGACAAGCGAAATGCACGTATTTACGGCGGAAATGCTCAATGAACCAATGGTCGTGAACACGCGAAACCGGTGGTAAACGGCTCAGATCTTGGCCAAATCCAGTATGTGGATTGCGCGCTTGCTAGGTCGCTTGTTGCTGTGACGCATTTTGCGTGGGGAAAGTGGATGACTGCGACATGTAAAATGGCACATGGCCAGTGTTGCTCGTTAAGGACTAAGGGCGCTTCGCAGGCCAGAGGATGCATATTGACGCTCCTCGTAAGAAAACTAATGAAATGATGGTTAAGCCCGTTGGGAATATGCATATTAAAAATGTAACTTATTCTTTGTATTGCGTCTTTCTATAGCTGTTTTTGTACTTGCTTTTCTTTGAACTTGCACTTTTTTTCTGCAATGAATTGCAGTATTACTAAATACGAAATGGGTTGGATAGAATGAGAAAAACATTGTCGACGTCGCAGAGTTAAACGACCGTATGTCGTTAAATGTTTCGTTCAAAGTTTACATTTTAGTTTTTAAGTAGTTTTAAGTTTACATTTTTAATTTTTTTGTCACTGAATGAATATATAGTACTGCACTCATAACTTCTAAACAAATAATTTCCAATGCGCCGAGTAGCTACTTTTCAAATATACTATGAACCATAGTAAAATTTGAGTTCATTGACCAGTTTGAGTTCACCCCTGGGCAGGTGTGTACACGAAAAAACACATGGTGTATCCGTACGAAAATATCGCACTCCTTCACGATATTTGTGTGAAGTTATTTTCAACTCAGCGCATTGCAGCAACGAGTCACTAGCGGCAAATATAATGAGCAGATTTACGATCAGACCGCCATCAGATCTAATCGCTGATTTGAAGGTGGTGGCATCGATCACCGCACCTGAATCAATCTTCAGGAGCTCATTAACGATACCGGTACAACCATCGCTAGCGTCATCATCGTTATTATCGCTAATAAATACAGCGGCGGCGGCGGCAAGTAGATAAATAACATTTCAAAGTTTTCAATTATTTTTTCCTGAACTTCTTTACCGCGTACTAGGAACGGCGGCAGCAACAGCTGCAGCTGGAGGATCTTCCCATTGCAAAAGCTGGTCAAGCAGAGTTTGCACGCAACTCCTGCGATGCCGCGTGTGTCTGAGCCTCCGCGTTCAGGGAACGGTCACCGGTAGCCGCCATCGACGCTAGCAACAGTAACGGCGAAACAAATAAACGGTACCGTATGCAAATTTTTATTGTCATTTTTTTACGGTTCTCCTCGGTTCCTTGGTTTTTACATGTTTATTTGATATTCTATCCGTCGCAACGGTTCATAACAGGTTTCTGTCGCTGAACTACACGTCTATTTATATAGTATAATAACATGGAGTTGAAACACTTACGTTCGGCTCTCACGTCGCGCGCAGCGAAAGCCTTGAACAAGGCACACTAAGTATAAACGACTGAAATGATTGAGCGAGTGGAAATACGCCCGTCAGCAATCCTCGTGCTGCTGCCGATGACGCTACGCTACGAACAAACCGAGATGGTTCTAGCTGTAGTTGTAATAATGGCAGGCCGAAGCTAGCAACAAAAAAAGCGTTTCCCTATAGCTGATACGTAATCTGCTTTTCCCCTTGGCTTTTCTTCGTAGTACATGACCGGCAGCCGCGTCGCACACACGCTGACGACCCTATGGTCTGTAGGGACAACGTAGTGAAATGTCACTGAACTCATTGCCTCGGCTTCTCTTCTTCTGTTCCTTCAAATGCTTCCCAATGTGGCACAGAAAAGACGAGGCGCATTAATACTAATTGCCATTGTCGGCCGCGGCGACGACGACGACGACACTGTCATCCGTCGTAACCCGTGTCGTTGACTGGATTCGTTGTTTTGGTTATTATCATGATCACAGATGGCTGGGGCAGCAGATAAGTGGCCAAGAAGAAACAGGACAGTTAACTGGCATGTTCTTCACACCCGGAAAACGATTCCCCTAACTTCCTTAAGAGGTTACGTCGAAATGATACCGTCGGTATTATGAGTATGTCATGGATAAGTGGATACGAGATGGGACTGCTCGCTGATGTTATAGCATATACAACGGGGTAATATAACGACCTTTTTTTTAAATTAGGCTCCATGTGGGGATTGCCGCTAAATTGATGGAAGTAGCAAAAATTGTCACGCTGCTAAATATTTCTAAAAATTGACTAAAAACTTAGAACGGATCGATAGAGATTCACGTTCGTTCTGTTTGATGCGGTAAAATAGATTAGATAGAATATCAAGGTAAGAAAAGTAACGTGCGAGGCCTTAACGTAATGGGAATAAGGTACTTCTCACAGGTCTTCTGCTCTAAGGTATCTAGATTACATATGCGTAAATTGTATCGAGAGATAACAATAGTATAGATGGGCGCTTCCCTTCATCTAAGCAAGCGCTCATTAGTGGTGAACCGGCAGAATAACGCTTTATCGAAACTTAACAAAAAAAGCAGCCTTGTTAGCTGTTAATAACCAGAAAAATCGTCCGCGTTAGATACTTACCTAGATAATCGTGTACTGTATACTTCATGTAACTGATCTGTGCTTGCAATTCCCCCATGTAAGCCTTGTCGATAGAGAGCCTTTACACAATTAAATTCGTTCTATCGGGGAAAGCTTCCTCCTGATAGCTCTCAGTTCTTCTGTAACCGATCAATTACCACCTGACCGGTAGAGCATTTTGTGGGAGACCAAGACTGCATTTCCATTAATGTCTCCTTGCTTCGAAAATAGTCGACGGCACCCTCTGACTGCGCACCGCTGAGGTCACCATGTTAAATATGAACACCTTACGATAATATTAACAACACACAACAGTCGAGATATTTTGTATTATATATATGAATGAGTGCATTGCAGCGTGGAGTGGGAAGCTGCCATTGCGACGACACAATCGCGTAACGGTCGTGTCGTACATGCAATATTGGACATTAGCAACGTAACGTAATTGAAGACAACAAATAACAATGTTATTTTAAAGGCGGCTCGAGTGTTTATAATAACGTAGCCATTGGCACAGTCAGACGATAACGAGAAACAAAGGAGAAGCATATTCTTTGTCGATGTGAACCAATAGGGAAACTTTCAAAATACATTAAACAACGTATCATCTCAACAACAGATGCGACAAGCTGTCCAGTATATATTACCCTGCGCTCGTTTTTATTTGTAGTCTATAAGGGTAAAAGACAAGCGCAGATCAACTACGTGTTTTTTTTTGTTGCGTAGAAAATTGCTGATGGTAAAATGGATACCATCTAAAGCGCGACATAAATTGCTATACCAATACCTCTCGTGGCACGGATACTACAATCATTATCATTCCATGTCAAATGTGGACCACCGTTGCCTCCATGGCTTCAACGCTGCAAATTTATCGAATAGTCGTCGCAGAATAGTTTATTCCAGTTCTATTTTCGTTTTTTTCCGGCTGACTGATTCTCCGCCACGATCATCTTCTCCCGGGTTTTGCCTTGATGAAACCAGGCGGATTGTTTGCAGGACGCGGCAGCAGATCCATGGCATGGTCCTTGCCCTACAACTGGAACCGCATGTGCCACTAGAGTAGCCGGCGGGTTCTCGCTGGATGACGGCTGACTTTCTAATTACGTAATGCGTAACGAGACTGAAGAAGGAATGTGAAATGGCCAAAATAATTGGAATCACTGGGTTCGACCCACGCCTCGACGCCGGAGACTCTGAATGTGTTCGATTCTCGCGGAAAAGCAGGGCTAGTATCTGGACTAAACTAGTACCTTTGACCAGTGACTCATTATCTGCAGTCATATGAGCTCAACTCACAGCTGTTGTAAAAATTTTACAGGTGTAAGCAACTTATGAAGACTCGCTGCTGTGTTGCCAGTTTTTCTTCGCTTCTGTTTGTTGGACAGGAACCTGGCAATGGGAAAAATGAAGCGTAACAGTTATGTTAAGCTATTAGCAATGTAGGGCTAGCACATTAATATATAGCCATCGTTCAAGCTTCACGTCTAAACATGTTTTTTTCATTTAATTATTGGACTTTGTATAATATCATCTGAAATAAAGCATTATTTCAACACTCTCCTCAGCCAACCGTAACGATGGGTCTTCACAAATTTGATACGTTCGCTTTTATGTATCCGGCTAGGTTTATTAACTATATAATCAAGGTGACTTCGCCATATCTCAGCAGATTATAGCTGATGTTAGGTGTTACCCATAAAAAACAGGTTTGTGCTTTTCTAGGTTGACTGAAAAATAGAACATAGCTGTTCTGCTGACAGATGTTATTCAAACTTATATATGTGTATACGTAACTGCATGATTTCTAGTTACGACGCGTAAACTTGTCGTTAACCTGAATGCTGCTTCAGTGTACTGGGACACGCACACGTGAAGAAGAAGTCAAAAACAACGCCAACAACGGTAAATCATTAACCAATCCGTCCACCTAGTGGCGTTTTAAAGTAGTCTTCAAGTAGCTGGTCAAATATCAGAAATAGAACTCGACCGATCTAGAAGTTTGTACGGGTTTCCAGCATTCTCGAATCATCGCTAGCACTACTTTTGACCCAAGTGTTCTTTCACCGGCGTTTTGCAAGCTCGTAGTTAGCAGGCACTACGATGCCATCGGAACAACTTACAGGTATTCTGGCTATCTGAGTTGTATTCCAAAAGCAACTAAGATACGTCAGCTGACCGACCATATCGCACCGTACCAAAAAGTCATTTATGACCGCTTATATATACAACTTCTAGGATGCTTATTCACAATATAATAATTTTCAGTATCGTATCACCTATCGCATCAGAGCTTCTGAACGATACCAAAACACACTTCGACAATGGCGTTGATATACGCGCATTCGAGCACTGCTGGTACTATTACCACGGGCTTCAAAATGTGACGGCTTACCTTCACTGCAATTTTAGTCCGCGTTGCGTTCGCCCCTCCGTGTTGAGTCGGCCCACAGTTGGGTGCGGCCGTGCAAGACACTTGTTATTGACCGAACATAAAGACACGTCCGGCCCTCCTCCATCACACTTCTTATTCATTCTGTCATCGTTTTCTCTTCTCTTTTTAGAAATTTTTCTTTTCTTTTTAGAAAAAAAAATACAGTATTGCGGTTCTCTCCATTTTAGCTGCGATGGTCACGCATAAGGGTATTAGCGTACAGATAATTTTATCATTGACAATATCATCCGAGGCCAAAGCGTAACGAATATCGCTAGTCAGGCATCGTCTCTCAGCGCCAGCTACTACTGCAGTGTTTTTTCTCTTTTGTCTTTAAGTGCAGTTTGTACATTATACAAACGAAGGGAAATGCAGTGTTTTTAGCCGTTGCTATAGATCGCTTGCAGTGGATCCTTTGCGTTGACGCCGCGACGGTAACAGTGCAACTAACAGGAATTATTATTAAATCGTTTTATAAATCCTATCAGCCATGGCCTACATTATTGATACTGGACATCTATCAATATGCGTCGAAATATCACGGGCCCTAGGACTGCATATGGAAGACTAGGGTATCCTGGTTGAGATCCTGGGACAGGTTACTGTGCAGATCTCGTTTGATTCACACACGACTGCGGACACAAACGTCACACTTGTTATTTTTTCTTAAAATTCATAAATAGTCTAGATTTTATAGAAGGTAGGCATACTTCAGACAAGATCCCCTTTTTGAGATGGAGTTCAGTGAATATAGCGCATTTTGACGGTATTCTCGATGTTTCCAAGGTGGTATCAGTCAGTGTAAGCATCCATAGCGCATCAATCAATGGCAGCCCTGGATCACTGGCCTGCGTTGCCCTAAATAAGCTAGCTAACTTACCTTGATCTGAATCTTCATAAAATTAAAAATTTCCTTTTATTGCTCTGTCACGTTGAGTCACGCATCGCAAGCAGTAACCAAAACGGAAAGTACATCCGCCCTACTTGATGACGAACGATAAGCTTTCTCTATGCATTTCTTGTGGACTATTTGGAGGCCATCGGAATTCTTGCGATACATTTCCATATATATTGATCAATGTTAACCCTAAAATTTACGGTACGTACGTCCTTATACGTTCGGTGAATTAAATGATACATCTTGTAACGACCTTTTACAGGGAAAACGTGCTAAGCACATATTAGGTAAGTGTAATATAGTAGCATCGTTTATCACTGTGACCACCATTAACCAAGGCCAGACAATACGGTACACCCGCGCGGCGGTCAAGCTGGCTTCGACGAAGGACGCTGGGCCTGTAGGCGTCGTCTACTATATACAACAGAAGCATCGATACTAGCGACACCTATTTTTGAATAAATAAATAAATAACGTCTTCGAAACGTATTTAAAATGACAAGCAGAGCTGAAATGGCTTCTGTTTAAAGCAAGCGAAATCGAGTTAAGTCACAGTCGATGTCTATCGTCTACGCCAATTAAACTCATTGACAAATACTTGAAAATTCACATATGATAATACCTTATGATAAAAACGGACCAGTGGGTCATTTCGTATCATACTGCTTTGCTTCCTCTGCGATAACTGGACAACATCTGTGTAACCATGATGTCAGACCTGTCTGACAGGATAAAAGCTGCTTGAAACGGAGTTCGTGCTGATACTGTCTAGCAGTTTAAGTAGTTATTGCGATGTCGATGTCGAATAGCTGCTCTACGCGCGCCGCCGTCATATAAACTCCGATCCTATCGCAACCGATCTAGCGCAATTTAGAAACGTCCCCTCCTCGCTCTACTATTATATAAAGTTATACTATTTGACATCGCTTCTTTTCCCATTACAAATGAACGGTTCGAAGCCGCGTCCAGTCCATAGGTTTTGTATTATACAGTAATAGACAGGCATTGTTGTTTTTGCCGCAGTCTGCGGATTAATGATGAGGAGTCGGCAGTCGTAACGGTAGCATTTGTACTACCAGGAGTGTCTCTGCGGTAGATTCGTGAGCGACGTGTTTGTCCGCTAATCCTTGCGATAGGTGATGGACCAGATTCGAACCCAAACGTAGGCACACATCGCTTCATATTGCTGTTTGCTGGGCGGGGCTGGACGTAAAACCCAAATATTTCGCTTTTTAGTAGTGATAGTGTGATTGATCCTTGTGCGAATAGAAAAGAAATGCTCGTCCGTGCTGCTAGCATAAGCATCAGCGTTACCATTATGACCACCATCAACGTCAGCAGCGTCGTAATCATTAAGATTAGAGGATTCAACTGTAGAAACAATGGCGGCGGCGGCGGCGGCGGCCTCAGTTGCTGTTCCGGCTGCACCAGCGTCATGTCGCATATTCAGAGGTGACGTATAATGCAACTGGCGACTCAAGACTTAGAACTCCTACGCAATCACGGAAACGACCACAAACACGAAGAAAGAGGCGTCGACCATAAACGTAGCAGCGGGAGCGCTTGTGATCGTTCTAATCACCGCTGGACCAGGCTTAAAGTAATAGAGCAACATAACAACAACTTGTAAGAGTCGGATACGGACGGACGAGCGGCAGGCTACGTATCAGAGGCGTGCACACGCTTCCCGCTGGCTACTGATCATCCTGAAAGGACTCTTCTCGTTCCCGTTTGTGGTAGAGGCTTTAAGATGGATCATCCGTTTCGGAAATGGTCAACGACTGCTGCGGCGGCAGCTGTTGTTGTTGTTGTCGTTGGCGTCCTTTCATTGTCTTTGGCGGCTGCATACTTTAGCGATTTTTACTATCAAATACAAACTAGTGGTTCAAAGTGGAGCCTTATGAAGCAGCGACTGCATCTGAGCTAGCTATATGTGCTGCTTATTGGCGTCCGCGACAAGAAGAGACACCGAGAACAAGAGAAAACGGAAATTGAAATGGAGCGACTAGAGCTGCATCGTTGCGTTGAATTTCCTTGGCGACGGCAATGCCCATCCTAGCCCCAGGCCAATTAAACGTCATGACGCTTAAGATGTAGAAACAACACGTAAACGAAATATACACCAAACTTCCCCTTGCCCTCTTGACGTACTCGTGACGTTCGATAAATGAACAGCAAACAAGAGATCATACCGGTGCGATTGAGAATGACTATTCACAGAGAAAATGATACAGCCATGTCATAGATAAACATGAATCAACATGTCATAAAGATAATCTAGATCTTCATTGTAACTTTTACGATACACCATGTTGCATCATATCGCAAACGTCGCTCTACGTTCTCGACAATTATTTATAAGATCACGCATCTGACCACATTAAAATCAAACAGAATCTGTGGTTAAAGTTGCTACATGTTGGATAGCCGTATCGCAGTGCAGCGACACATTTCTGCGTAACGGTACACCGGTCCCAGTAATCGCGATGCGTTCCCCAAAAACACCGACCGCTGCTCTCGTCGCTACTGACGTATTTCTGTTTAATATATAATAATTTTATGTTCTTACGTTTTGTTATTCCCTCTACTGAGTCTTATCGTTTCTACATTTGCTTCCACAAGTACTTTTTGCTAATAAACAACGGCATCATTGATAATAGTGTTAATAATAACAATAATCATCATCATAATGACGATTTTGTGATGGTAGCAGAAATGTATCTAAAGACAAAAAAAAAACAGATGGAAACAACGAGTGATTAAGCCACGATCGCGACGCAAAGCAGACCGCGGATATCAACATTACAGCAGAGTTCTGTGGCCCCTATTTTCCAGGTAGAATCTTGCACAAAGCACAACTTTTTTTCAACATTATGATCCTATTTTCGACGAATAAAAAGCAGAAAAAAACAAAAAGGGAAAAGCGGAAGCAAGTTAATGCTACAACCAAAACAAAACATCGACATCAATGGCGGTAGTCAGAATAACCGAACGAGGATTCCTTGTATGGCGGCGGCGTTAATCTGATAGTTTCGTGTCCGCCCAGTTTGGTAAACTACAGCTGATGCCGCCGTTGCCAACGCGGTTCAGCATTATGACCACGACTACAAGTGCCAATTTTGAGAAATACGATAAAAAGTGCCTATCGTACAAAATGTACGTGCATCTAACAACAGCGAGATAACGCTCTCCGATAGTCATGCGTGGGTTTTTGCCATTTGAAATACCTTTTTTTTCGTCACTTGGAAACGCGGTAAAAAGACATTTTTTACGTGGATCATTGTTCCAATAAACGGTATGTCCATCGCTAAACATCGCTTCTTGGTCGGGTAGATATCTAAATATAATTCAGGTCACGCGCACATTATTTAGCATCATGTCTTCGATTATAATTCACCAATGGCAGTTTCCATTGTATTGGTTCGATCTGTAGGTCATTTTAGGTCTTCGATCTTGACTCAAATCTGTTATCTAAACCTTATTGACGTCCATCTATCACACCGTTCACTTCTGTTTTCCTGTTAAACTGATTGAGGTTTGTCTAACTCACTGTTATGCGGCGCGAAGCCACTGCGTTACGCAGCGAAACTCACAGTGGCTCACAGGTAAATATGCGCTTCTTCTGACAGTGCTAATACTGCCCCGTATACTGAATAAATCAGTTTCTAAAAAACATTTTACTATAAAAAGTCAAAATAACGCCATCATATCTAAATATACACAAATATATGTTGCATCGCTGATCGATTCCATTAAGATATCTCTAGTCTTCATAACCTCAGTTTGGTAGCTACTGTTCTTTTTCCCGAGACTGAATTTATGTTTTCCATTTACTAAAGACATAAACAATGCTTTTTAGCGGAGTCCGACAAGTAACCGTAATGATCCATATACGACGCTCAAGCCTATCCACTGTTTTCAGACATTATAGATGGGCATTTAAGAGTGAGGCATCTGTCAGGTCAAATAGGCCATCCATCCACAACTCAATGACTATCTATAACGTCGTGCGTTTGTGACAGCCAATTAAGCAAAAGCCCCGCTAGTGGTTACATTGACAGTGGCATATTAAACGTAATTGAAAACGAAACGTTTTACTAATTCTTAATAACAACTTAATAATGTAGATCACAGGTCGACCGTACAACGTAACCGACTAAACAAAAGATCTGTGCAAGTATACGGCGCCATAGAGTTCTATGTTCGCTATGTGATATGTATTTGGATGGGGCTCTCCTGTCGTGTGTCTAATTATGCGTGGGACTTTAGAAACAGCCAAAGCTAATTCTCTCCGTTCTAGCCATCAGCCGTAAAACAAACGTGTAAAGTTTTGATAGAAAGCTGGAGCAAAGCGAAAAATACAGGAAGAGAAGCCAATAACAATCCAGTCGACAATGACCAGGCCTAGAGCTCTATTGTAATAGCGGATTATCCTGGTTACCCAGATGAGTGCGCCCGCTAAAAACAGTTGCGCCTGTGATGGGTTGCAATCTAGGCCCTATAACATGTACCATTTTGCGAACAGACACACACACACACACACACAAAGCGAGCACATAAATTACTCGCTAAGAACTGAGCTGCGAAGACGAAGAATTAAAAGAAAGGCTTTATTCTTCCGCCTGCAAGTTCATGCTCTGTGGTCAGTTACTGCTGCCCAGGTTGTCTGCCCCGTTTAACAGTACTGTGTTTTACGAACACTAGTATGCATTGATCTTTTTTTATCAGTGTGCATAAGCGTGTGTCCATAGAGTAGAAAGTAAAACGCTCTAGTTTAACTTGGCTACTGTATAAGTGCCGCGAAAGCGTAGCGGGTGACGCATTTTCCTTGAAGTTTTTTTTTAGGGACGCGTTTAATTTAATCTAGGTTCGAATCCGCCATCTCGCGCCAGCCGTCTCATGGCCGGATGTAGGACTCGAAACATCTAGTTTAAATAGGACCAAAGAAAGGCAGGTATGGTGGTATCTACTATTGTTTGTAGTCCTCATGCAAAACTGCGGGTGGATCAGCTGAGTCACTTGCTAAATTTATCCTGTAACCGTATACTATTACAGGATATGGGTGGGTATTACCTAACGTGACTACGTCAGTATATCTTCTAGTCAGGATGTCAGCCCAACGGAAGGGCCACAGCCACGACCCTTATGCCAGTCGGTCTATTGTATTTACGCATCGCTTCTACTTTCTGTCCGTAATATACCTGATCAGGTCGCGTATAAGCTGAGTGTGCTGATTGTCTTAGGACATCAAAGTCTGTCATAAATGGAGCCTCCGTTAGAAGTTACGAAGCGCTGGTACGCGGTTCACGCTACCCCAGCAAACAGTTTCGTCTTCAACAAGTTAGGAATAGAACAGAATAGGACTCAGATTAGAGGTATGTTACGGCCTATCATCGTACTGTTTCGCAGTTACGAGGTGGATACACACATCAATAACGAAGTTTCGCTACGTACGATAAGAATGAAAACAGCTGACTGATTCAGTTGAGAGTGATGGTGCTGGGTACGCAAGTGGCCAGCGATCTACGGATATGATAAGAAGGATGTGAAATGCTCAGATCGGCAGCTTGAAATATACGACAAAAGAAGTGGCTATACCGAACAATTGACGAAAGAAAGAAAGAATAACTAATAGCGACGAAAAGAGTACGAATCGTAAAACACTAAAACATAATCGTCCTTTTACCAGCATCGAGAACTTGCAATAGGAACTTCCCCAGCACGTTAATATATGCGCTATCTGGCATTAAATACGACTCGTTGTGATATTATTATAGTAAGTTTTAGATAACTTGAATATGAGAAAATTCCATCCGTATCGACGGTAGTCCGACTTCTCGGCGTCGCTGTCCGCCGCCGATAGTTGTTAGTAACTAACAGCTAAATGGCGTAACAACAAAAGTAGGTCAGAATTCAGAATGTGATGGCTCGAATGAGCTTCGAAGTGAGGGAAGGCTTAGACTTTTCCGGGGCCAATGCGGACGCAAACGCAACGAGCATGACAAATGTTAAGGGAACGATGTATCTATCAAATCAAATGTGAATACGTCACTTTTAGGTACCCTTTCTTGAAAAGATATGAAGCCAAACCAAAGTTCGAATGAATATATTCGGTGTCCCCAGTGAGAAGAATGATTACCTACTCAAGCGAAACGAACGATAAGTACCAAAAGCAGGTTACTTTGTGTATAAAACCATCAGAATTAGATTATAAAACTTGTATTAAATTCTTCAGTACTACCAGCTGTTCAAATTGAAACAGTGGGACATAGTAAATTTCAATAGGCAAATTGTTTTTATTAACTAAAGAGGAGGAATCGCTAGCAAGTCCACCGCTCTAACGTGTCTAACATCATTGTCAATGGCAACTTCGGAATACGTTTGTATTCCTCCGTGTGTTTTCAAATACTCACCCTCGTGAGTGTATTGCACTGTGATCGTCCAGGCTGAGGGGGTGTAGACATAAGAGTTGCTGGTTGAGATGCATGCGTAGATAGGACACTTGAACCTGGATGAATGTACGATGTAGAAGACGGCAAAGCTCTGCTTGTTTGGCCGTTTGCTCCCGAAACTCTGCCACTTCCTCCGCCGCTTCCGGCCGAGCCCCCGCGGTCCGGGCCCCGAATCGGGGTCATTTCGAGGTCCTCCACGAACACCGGGCACCGATAGATTCCTAAATGGAGAGAATCCAATGAGGTTCCAATGTTACAATAACTGAACTGCAATTTTCTATTGATATTATTGCCAAATTCGAGTTTTCCATGCAATACTCTATTGTAGCTTCAACAAGCTTCGGGACATCGAATAGTCAAATAAAACAGCAGTGCACCTTGCGATCTTCGACTTCAGCAGCATCTAAATCTGAAGGAGCGACTCATGGTCGGTTGGTACTCTCTGTGAAAGGATTACATTAAGGAAAACAAATGTTGGTATTAAGCGAAAGTGCACTCATTTCCGATGATTTTACCAATAACACAACACAAGCTGCCTGTTTAAGTTCAGGCCAGTACATCCATTTAACGCCATGGAGCTCCAAACAGCTTAGACATCCATATATTGTCCGGACGGTACCCGAACGTATAAGCGATTATAGAATAAGGCTTATGTTGCGGTCGTATCACCTATCCAAACAATGGAATCAATTTATTCACTAGGCTTCTGTGATCAAATACATGTATTACGCTGAAGGCCTTCACCGCCTCTACCGATACAATAACTAAATAGCGTCGCAGCACGTGTAACATTTCGTTTGATCGGAGACATTTTCTGGCTTGTAGTTGTTGGACAACGCTTGCCCGAAGAGGTCCTTGTCAAGAGCGAATTTTTTTTAACCGAAAAAACTCAGAAGGTAGTAAACTTACTTGTATAGTATTGAAGTTTTAGCTATGTCCCTCTAACGTTCCAATAAGCAATCGCGTCACGCTACACGTCGGCTAAGTGCCCGTTTGTGCTGAATGTAACGAATTCCATGCGCTATTTGCGTAAGCGGTTCCGTCTCCCCAGAATGTTGTCCATGCGATGGCCAACATCGCTACTTCGCTAGAGGACTCGGGTTATGCTTCTATCTCGTTTCTTTGTTTGGTTGTAGTCATGGTATATTTGCAATTGCCGCTGTCCTAAGGCTATCTGTTCGAAGGAATATGATGCTTCTCCTTTCAGTGTCCTTTAAATCAATTATAAATTTCTTCGCCGTGCGCTTGTCGTTATAAGAGCATCACACTCAACAAGTTTCGCCTTTATGCTTCGGAGCGTTGTGCAGCAGTGGCAGTGGCGAAAATGTGGATCGATCTTTTAACGCGGTCATCCCTAGCCGCTGACGAAGTTGTTCTGAAGTATCCGAGCTGTTACGGTGATGACGAGGGCGGTGGCATCGGTGATGGCGACCGTAGTGACGGCAGTGATGTAGAATGATCTCCCGCCAGTGTGGTAACTGCCGGCGCATCCATCGAGCATCTAAGGTTAGGCTGTAGCATATGAGTTCTGTACGTGCGTCGTAGTAGCATCGGGGTGGATTGGCCCCGCGAAAGCGTGAACACCACTTAGCCAGCCGGTCGGGCAGGCGGATGGATAGGCGGGCGATCAAAAGCGACGAGCCAGAAGGAACCGTAAGATGGGTGGCGTGAAAGAAGCCAAAAGGAAGAGTCTCAATTAAATTTGTTCCCCATCCCCGGCACAGTTGCGCTGTCCACAGTGACTTTCTGGTTGGCCCTCGCGTGTGCGCTGGTTCTAAAAAAGCTTTCTGGGGGCCGGCATCGATAGTGGCACCAAACGCAAAGACTCAAAAAGCAAACCGATTTAACTGACGCATTTTATATAGCAAAATATACACGCACACAAATTTAGTACGGGTCGGTTGCATGGTATCATGTGGGAGAGTAGCGGGGCGTCGGCCAGATGCATCGAGGCCCATAGTCTTAGTGCACACTAATGTAACTAGATGTACACATGCATAGACACACGTGAGTAGTTACGAAGATGCAGGTTGATGCTTTATAAAACGATATCGAATGAGTCTTGGGTGATTTTTTTCTAATAGTAAGCTGCATTGCCCCCGGGCATTTCAATTTACTCTTCTATAGATTCCACGCGAGAAAAATTTCAATCAAATCTAAATGAGCTAGAACTAAAGAAAGACTGAAATTTGTTGTTACGTCACAAGACGTAATATGCTTCGTATTCGTTGATTGTCATTTTTTTGCTTGGAAAGCTTCCGAGATTGAGCAGTCTAACTGGAAAAAAACATGATCAAATAATAATTGCTTCCAATCATATTAAATATGAGCCAAGGTACCAGCAAACTGTTAAATGCGTCACAAGCAATATATTTAAATAAGACCTAGACACATAGATGTGGCTTAGCGTAGGTTCTACTTAGGTTATGGACCTTGAACAATTGCATCATGTGTGCCTGTTCTGTCAATGAGACTATCGATTCATTGTTACTGCCTGCCTGTTGAAGTTATCCGCGTTCGGCCAATGCCATCGTCATGCTTTTGTCGCTCGTGCATATAATTGCGGGGTTTGTTGTCATCACTACTGACACGGTCATCACTATTGTCATCATCATCATCCGCCTCATTTTTGGCTCGTCATTGCCGCATAGCGTTACTGTTCTTGTCGTACACCCCTACGATCATCCTTACTGTCAAGGTAGAATAACTAGTAACTTCGCGTCGAACGGCCACTGTCCACGGCCAAGTTTCACGGGCCTATGCGACTCCTGCCGTCGTGACACGCTTTTGCTGAGCCAAATAAGCAATAGCTAGCACAAGCGCGGCAGGAGCAATTGTGTCGGTTGTCGGTAATCTTTGACAGCCGCCCTTTTAATGTCATATAGGTAGTTATAAATGAAAAGCCGATCGTTCTATTTCGCCGACGTGATAGGAGTCAAACAGTGAAAAAATCTCACAGACAACAAAAACGATCGAAAGGCGATCCAACTGCACATAATAGAGACACAGCAGCGCATCTGTGACTGTGACTGTGACTATCTGTGCGTAAACCGACGTGTTTATTACTTTCCTCTTTCGGCAAACCCTTACTCGCCCTCGGCCCGCCCGTAATCGTTGCTGTTCCCGCGTCGAGCGTTTATCTTATCGACTTTGTCTTAATTTTATCGTATCGGAAAAACGATCATGTACCAATGTTATTGTGTTCAATGTCATCTTTCGTCTCTGTACATACATAGAGGTGACCGATTTCTGCGGGAATTTTCTTATTCACAACTATGGCTGCTGTGTATGTAAACTGGGCGCATAGAATCTCAATGTACATCGATAGGCTACGCCCAAAACCTAGGAACGCACTCATCGAGTGTCTACGGAGGCCTTAACTCTGCGCTAGCGTCGAACTAGGGCCCGTTACATATACGGGTGTAACGTGGTCTGATTTAATCGGCAATTTATTTCTCAGATGTTATTATAACAATGGTTATCAATGAAGATATTCTTCACTTACTCTTCCTAATTTCGGACACGGCAAATAATAGTACGGCACTATTATGTGTGCTATCCAATATTGCAGCTGTGAACTGCCACTAAGCAGCATGTTTCCTGATGGTCGCCTGCCCCCTGTCTATCATAACTGTACAAGGAGTTGACACAAAATGGCTTTTTGTAAAAAGTTGTGTTTCATAAAACGCTTCTAATCAGGATATTTTCTTTTCGAGCCATATAATAACAGCCGTACGATGTTTTGTAGGCGTACCAATATGCTGGGCACCTGATATTTACGATAATTTCCAGACTGTGCTCCCAAGTCTTATGTGGTGGAAAAACACGCTTAAATATGAATCTTTTTTTCTGTTTCGACAAAGATCCAATAGCTTATTACTTCAAATAAAGGGTGCAGCGTCGCTAATTTTAGCCAATAATTTACCTAGACCTATCTAGGCTCTAAACTTAAAATCTGTCGCACTTACCCCTGTCTACATGATAGCATCCGTCGCCGCCGATGTCAGTATTTTCTGTTGACCTTTTAAAGTTACTCAAGGCCACATAGACCGGAACCCTATCCCAACCATAAATAGAGCTACAGACAAAATCACATAGATCCAAACACAAACACAAACACAATTCGTGTAACTATTGTATGTTTGCGACCGCTTTAAAGTATATACTCAGCGCTTGCCAGTGCGACACCGTATCATCCATCATCCCTTTGGACAAACCTATAAGTTTTCTAACTTGATTCGTTTGCAATTTACGTCTACTGTATAGTTAGCTGATTGTACGTGTTTATGCACTATATAGAAAGAACAAATTTGAACTTCACGAAATCTTAACAGGAGCATTGCCAGACCTGAAAATCCCCATTTTTATTTAGGCGACACCAAATGCAAGCTTCCAGAATAATAGTAGCTTGAAAAAGGCAATTGTTTGTATTTTTCCAGTTTGTGTCCTTCAAGCTATCTTCTACGTGCAGAACAGATATCCCATAGATCATACGCTGAACTCAATACTAACGGGAACCGGTCGCTCAGCTATCGTCACCAGGCGCGGGCTCCTCTAGCGCATAAAGCATAAGTAAGATCGTCGACCTTTGCCGGCTCCATTCTTTGTTCTCGATAATAGTAGCAGTTATGCAAACGGTGATGATAGTTGACTTCTGTAATAATGATGATGATGATTACAGCGAAGACAAAGCCATTGGCAACTGAGCCAAATTAATCACGATTCTATCGGCTCTCGTCCAGCTCTCTTCCTCGATATTTTTTTTTTGTTGTCTCACCCCCTCGACCCTAGTCCGCCTTCCTCCCGATGCTATGATCGACCTTTTTTTTTCACAGGCCGCGCACGGAACGGAGATGCCAGAAGAAACAGATCGCGACGAATCAGTAAACGGGTCAAAAATATAGAAAGGTGCCAGTGGGTTTTTGCAGAAAAAAAAACAAGCAGGAGTCAAGCTTTTTCCGAGCGCAACCGTATACGTGTGAGTAATCAAAACAGACTTTTAGCGGAACTGTTCGTAAAAGAGCTAAAGGTAAAGAGGGAAGGGTAGCGGCAGAGACCAATAAATGATGTTTTATATGTAGAAATAAGTTCGCATTTTTGGCAGCACATTTCGCTCTAAAGTTGTCACTTTAAACCTCAAAAAGGTTTAACTAATCTGCCTGCTATATATATGTATATGTAGCTCCGACTATGATCTTTGGTCTCCATTAGACATGCCGTCTAGGCTACATGGTGAACCCATTGAATTCAAGTAAACTATCAATTCTACCTTATGATAATAATAAAAATAAAAATTTAAAAAAAATAAATAAAAATTTTAAAAAAATAATAATAATAAAAGATAAACACTGCGAAGACACCGAACCCACGGAAGATAATTTAATCAAACTGAAACTTATTACAGCGGCGTTTCCCAATGGAATGGTAAAAACGAAAAAAAAAAAAAATACCGCTAGAAAACTTTTTCTAGTTGGAACTGGAAGAACAGAAATGATCGCAATGTTACCCAAATCGCCAGTACCATGACGATATTTCTCCTAGCAGCAATGGTGAACTAAGGAATAAAAAGGAATTTTCATGCCTACAAGCAATTGTAAGCGAAAAATCAGGTTCTTTTCATGTCCATCAAGCATGTCTATTCATCCGTCGAGTTTAAAACAATGGTACAAAAAAAACACAGTCGTTTCCATTGGATGATCGGGTCTCAATAATGTAATGAAGGTTGCACGTGCGCTCTGTTGAGACGCCTCATCGAGCCCATCGAATAATCTTCGTATTGGCTTTCAAAAAACGCCGTTTCAGATCTCCAATTGTGCACACGGTTTTTCCTTATTGTAGCTCTCACCATCGACATCATCTTCTCCCCGACCGCCCCATGATGGTGTTCGGCTATCTCGCGTACACTCACGTGCTTACGTAGAGATAGGTATTAGGGCGCGCAATTGTGAAGAGGCAGCGTCCTTCTCCGATACATAGCATATATTGTAATAAATAATGCATGAAATTGGTATAGATAATTATCGTAAATAAATCAATAGCGGCAGACTATGCCGCTCTTGTCATTCATTAGAATCTCTATTGTAAGTTGAATAATGATCCGATGATTTTTTCTCGTACGGTGTAGCGGTATTGTTTGCTTAATTAACGCTATTTGACTCATACCATCTTATTGATATCTATCTCTATCGTATTAAATATACGATACAATCTAACCAAGACAACGACTCCTATTCTTTTTATGAGTGTATACATGTTACACCGACATTAGCCATTAAGTTGATAATATTGCCGAACAGCAAATGAAAAAAGATAAGCTGGGTGCGAACCAGCAGAAGAAGTGCTGAAGAACTGTATACGTACCACTGTGGGTGGGGCAGGCTCCAAATTCGGTGCAGTGGAAAAAAATAATAGGAGAAATTGTCCTTTTTAATAAAAGACTAATCACAGCCATTACGATGTTTTTTTTTTTGTTTTTTACGCTGTTTGAAAAGTTGTGCTGTAGTCTCAGTTTTATGGCGTTAACGTAGTGCTGGAAAAGTGGAATATGTTATTTATTGCCGCAGAGGTATAGCGGTGGTAGCCGATAGGGGAAGGCAGAAACCATTAATGAATTGGATATAGTTTTATTACGTATGGAATCTGCCGCCCATACTATATACAATATAGTATTAAAACTAAGGCAGGGACCCGCTGTTACTTTAATTTGTGTGCCGCAATAAATTCAACCACAACCGGCTTTACAGTTCGAGCCTTACTATCTAATCAATGGTGTAGTGGGTATTGTGTCTGCTTGCTAAACATAAGGGAAACGTTATGGTATGGGTTCGAAACTGGGCTCAGACGTACTTCACTTTGTCGTGGGAACTAGCTCTCCCAAATAGATTTCCCTCTGTTGGCTGTTTGTGCAGCGCAAGTGCTCAACTCGGTCACAATTTACGCGTTAATAAACGACATATACCTGCAATATACGACTGGAGACATATTCAAAGATAGTAAATACACAAGCAGTTATAAGAAAACATATAAAGAACACAACAGCATCAATCTAAATCAGCGGCTCCGAGGCCGGAAAATAAAGTTACGGTCACGTGGGGGCGTCTGAGCAGCTTCGAATGACAGACGCTAGACAAATCAATTGATTGCGTCCAAATAGAACTTACTTTTGTTGCAAGAAGCAAAATAGAACAAATCCTATTGATTGCCTATTTCTTTTGTGCACCTTTACTTTTACTCTATTATTATTTATAGATGCTCGATTACGCTGCTCTAAACGAACATCGTCAACGGAAAAGCCCAAAGAGCAAAAAAAAAAGCTAAAGCACTATAATAGAATCGTTGATAAAAACAAGTAGACTAAACACGTCCTTGGCCATGTACGACAGTAGCTTGATGGACGTGATGGACAAGAAAAGGGGCGTGCACGTACCTAGGGGTTACCAGTGACGGATTAACGTTGCCGGTTGAAACCCCCCAATACTGTTGTGTCGCAGACTGTTCGTTGCGTGTTGTCATGCCTTCGCGCTCGCTTAGCATTCTGAGCTACCTTGTACAGATCAGAGTTGATATATATTCCCTTGTCCTCTTCGAGGCAGCCCTGTAGTAGCCGTTCATACATACACGTGCAAAAAGACACGCATACGCTTGGCTAGCTTTCATGATTACTGCTAGTAACAACTGTGAATTATAACTATTACTGCTGTTATTCCTATGATGCAATGATGAATCTTCATTCATGCATTACTCTCAGGGTCTCACATAGAATGACGCTGCGTTGAGACCAACTTCACGGCAAGCAGCAGCTAACACAGGGTTACGTGGACGGAAACACGATGATACATGAAGGTAAAGATGAATTTACAGGTTTACTTTTTCTAGAGTCACTCTCATACATACTGATACTCTCATACATAATGACATGCTGCTCACCGTGTTGTTTCAGTAACCGCTATATTCCATATATCTCTGATACTTTGTTCTAGAAGGAAAATGAATTTTCCGACTGAAGGTAACAACTTTTTTTCCATTCAAAGGAAGAGCAACAATTATATGCAATGAAAGTATATTATATTTAAATATACTAGGAGCGTATCTTTGGTAAAACCGAATAATTATATTGTTTTGTACATCCTATCAATACACTGTACGTATGCAAAAGTTTATACATACAGAAAAGTTGAAACTGGTCGTTTTTGTTGTCAGCGTTGTTACTCTACGTTTACGTTTAGATATATTCTTGTACTAGTCACTTAAATAAACTGCGGGGACGGTCGTATATTGCGTAGAAAAACTGGAAGCCTCATTTTCTATTTTCCCGTTGTTTTTTACCACTATTTTTGCCGAGGTTCGTATCGAACGCAACGTTCACCATTAATTCGTTTTCGCTCAGTTTGCTAACGGCTAGTTACGCGCGACTATTTTGGGACTAATCAAATGGTTTCCTTGCGTCGTATGGTTTCGAGAGACAAATAAAGCCTATATCAACAACAACGGTACACCCCGTCGGCCTTCTTGGTGCCTGCTGTCCACCCGTCATGACTACAGCTTAGACCTTCGTGCTCACAATGAAGAAGAAGTCTTTCGAGTTATTATTGTTTTTGTTGTTGTCTTTGCTGCTGTTATTGCTATAGTGGAAATTTCATCGAATCCAGTGAGTGGATGATTAGTGATCAACCCACTGCCAGTTGTCGACGGTGCCGGTTGCAACGACCCACAATGGCATTGTTTAATCTCAAAAGACGAATTTATACGCACACGTGCACAGGACGATCAGCGACTGTCTGGACAGACACAAGCAAGCTAGACAGCAATAGTCGGATACAAATGTGAATTAGACAAGAACAGACGTACTTCAGTGTCTGTATCTTATAATAGTACCGCACAGGCACTAGCTGTTCCCGTTGTTCAGAATCAGTGCGTGGCAGAAACGTCTTCGTGCTCGGGGAAATACTTCTGTCACTTACATATTCTATCTCGAAATGACACGAAGATTTGCTAAATCCGTTTGTAGTCCTGATTGACTTGGCGACTCAACGAAATGGGACACAGTTCTTCGCTGACCTGGGCCAAAGGTGGCTAATTTAAAAATAACAGACGAGAAGAAGAGCCTGCAAGCAAAATACGGCCTTCTCTCCTATATCTTTTTGTTCAAGTCGCGCACGGGAAACAGTCTCGGGGGGCTTACGTGTTAAGTTACTGAAAACAATTTTACTTAACTAAGCTATAACCCAATCACAAGCTTAACTTGAGTTTGTTTGCAGTATTAGTATAAGAGTGCAAAAATTATATGGACAGCAAAAAAGCTCAATGATCATGTGGATGATATAGAGATTAAAGGTCTAGCTTTGGACCCTTTCCACGTTGTGTGTAATGAATTTTCGCTGTGGCGTTCTATCTACTTTGCGCAACGATCTTCGCTGCATGCAGGTTTTTTCATGTTTGATTCCCACAGGGCACAACAAGGCCAATTGATTGTAACAGGGCTATTACCTGCGAACGGCTGTTTTAGCTAAGTTTGAACGTGTTAGATAAAGATTTTATCAAAAGCGATATCCAGTAATAAATAGCATTCCTTTATTAAATTTCTCCTTGTTCAGTCAACGACTATCTCACAGTGCGGGTACACGAAGGCATTTGTCTGTTCCACGATTGACGTTCCCTAATTGACCATATATTCTCTATAGGAAAACACAAACGTGTTATTCATTTCTGTGTGTACATATGAGTTTGGCTTTTTTAGTTGACTGCTACCTGTTGGAAGGGAGTCGTGTGCTGACGGAGGTTGTCTACGACCGCTAGACGAAAGACGTTAGCGTGCAGGAACCTAAAGCGGGACGAGTCACCGTTTGCTGATGCTGTCCAAAAATGGGCGTTTTCATTCTTCCCACGACGATCGGTCCAGTGGCCACGATAATAGGCCACGCGCAGTCGTTCAATGTCTGTCCAACATTACAGCTCCCTATGAGAAATTTGTCATTCGACAAGGTCACAAACGTGACACGAATAATAATTCGAAGGGGACAGCGACGAGAACGAAGAAAAAATTATATATATATATATATATATATATATATATATATATATATATATATATACATACAGAGTGGTAAACGAAACAGGCTGTAGCACGAGTGGTCATGGTTTGACCTTCAAAATTTGCATCTGTGAGAGCGAATTGGGGTTCTGAATGCAAGCGAGAGCGGTAGTCCACAACAAATGTGTCGGCCAACCGATTGACCCGATCCAAAAACAAATGCGGTTATTTATTTTTCGACGTCTTCAGTGACGACACAGAAGATCAAGATTTACAGAAAAGAGCAAAACGGGCATCAAGTACGTTGTGAATCTTCATAATGATTTCATGTAGTAACTTCAATGAAACTGAAGTCTGCACAAAAGCAGCCCTAATCACCAACGCAAATTGCTCCTTAGTTAGTTAGGTCGAATACTGAATCACAACGCAAGCGTATGTCAGCTTCTATTGATAATGGAGGATCATTGGAATGATCAGTTGAACGTGTGGAAGGTATGTCGAAGTATCCTCCATGTAAGGATTTCCAAAGCGCCGTTCGGCGGATCGGCTTTCCTCAAGGAAAACGACGATGATTACGAACGCTAACAATTTCTGCTGTCACAGAATCTCGATACGGTTCTGGACTCGCATCATATATACGTAATGTGATAGATACGAAACTTCGTTTGGATCGCTTTTGCTTTTCCCACTAACAAAGCATACGCTAATAGGCTGTGAGTATCGACGAAGGGAAAGCAGTAACGCTGATGACGTTCAGTGCTATAAACGGATCGGTTATAATCGACGACGTCGCCGCTCTAGCAGCCTGCGTTGAAAGCGACGGTGTATAACGCTGAATGGGCTTCCTCTGTCAACTGACGCGTCTCCCGTAACTTCGATGTGTTTGTATACAAGTATTAATTAAGTGACAAACGACAGGGGAGTACTTAATAACCAGACTATCATTACAATACAAGTTTATTTAGTATCAACGACGAGTAAATTCTTTACCAGCAGGATATCTAGCCGTCACTGTCTCCTGCCGCCCTTCCATGTCGTTCCTTTCTCTACACTTAATAGGCTTGCGCCGTCCGCTTCCATAATAAGCAATTCTTCCGAATGCCTGTTATACCTACCACGTCTTTATATCCGTGCAAGTAGTTTCGATAGTGGAAGTTTTGTACAAACGTCAAATCGTAGCTGCAGACCGTATACGGTCTTCTCCTTGCTGTCGGCTGGCTGACGCCTTTTACTCGTTCTCTGTCTTTTGTTTAGCCAACATTTTGTCGAAACTAGACATTAAGTCGCCCACGGCCCAACCCTCTCCTCTGGGTGCGTCTCACTCTTCGCTCATCTGTTATGGTTGCTTTACATTATAATATACATACAAGACAAAAAGAAACCCAAACATCAACCGAATCTGCCACCAAGCGGTCACCGAAGGGCTAACAAGAAGACGATTCACCATCGGCAGCCTACAGTGATCTATACGGACATGACCATATTGTATAATAATCTTGTACGCGCGTAATACATGTACATGAAGACAGAAATACGTTTACTATATTATGCTCATTATTTTTTAGCTATATATCGGTATGGCGTTTGTTTGCCTGCATTATTACATCGCTGTTCCGCCACTTCTGCTTGGGATACCAATAAAAGCAGCAACCTTTGATCCTGTATCGCTTTTTAGCTTTCCCTTCTATCTGCAGTTTTTTTTTCAGACGATTCACATAGACGGTATCCTCCCACCGCTGTCGTCTGTGGCTATGGGTCTGTTCCTTACTGTAGTATAGTACAACACGGTAGCCGGAGACGTAACACCGGACGAGTTCGATTCTCCTGTTGGTGCCGAGCCCCGCTCATGTCCCGATCGCGAGCAAATGAGCTAATGAATAGAAAAAACGGTTCATCTAGACTAGCTTCGGCAATAGCTGCAGCGTCCGCAATGGTTACGCGACGCTAAACCAGGCGACAAGCACGACAATGTAAAGTTTGTGGGCAGACCAGTGCTCGAGTGACGGGCGGCTTTTCCGTTGTGTTCACATGCCGTTCAGATTCTACGATTTCGCTATGCGCCCATATTAAGCTTAACGACGTCTAACTGAATTGCCCAGCCGACTGGCCCACCAGCTGATCCAAGAGAGAGATACAGCAAAAAAAAAAGATCGTACCGAATCGCTCGCGACACCCCGACAGAACCCTGGACAGGCACCTAAGGAAAAAAGAGTATCACAATTGTGTTCAAACCAACACCCTACGCCATACAGAAATATCATGTAGAAATCCTCACAGAACTTTCTAGGACTTGACAGGTAGCTCAGGCCAACTTATTTAAACTTATTCGCCAAATCGACTAACGTCACAGACAGAGGCCGGAGCCAAAGAGAGGTGAGCGGCAATGTTCCGCACGATTTGCGATAGGACATCGTGTGACGACTGTCTTTGAACCGCCTGACATTTTCCGCAAGCTTTTCGCCTATGCCGATACTTCGAATTACAGGTTCGATCATGTGCACATACAGGTTTGCACGTGCACGTAGTAGAACCGTAAAATTTAGCGACTAGCCGTTATGAGGCTTTCGACGCCCTGCTTCCCCTCGGTCGGACATTGCTCATTTCGGCCAGCGATTCCTAGCAGTAATTAATTCGGAATTAGATCGGGAGCATGAATCGTCTTGCCGTTATTGTCATAATTTAATTATACTGTAGTTGTCATAGAGAAAACAGCAACGCTAGCAGTAACGCCTGTTGTATAATATCGTCGCATTTTGGCGTGTCAGTTCGATATACGTATACACAAACGTCATCGACCGTCAAATGGCCATAGACAACGTCGCAAAGACACCTCCATCAGTAGGCGTTTGACAGAAATGAACAGCTAAGCACATATTCATTGATACGCATTCGGTAGTGGCCACACGTGTGGTTTATTTCTCGATTCGATCTATACGAATCGTATGGACAAATGGCTGCCGACATTGCCATGATTCTGAAAACGTAGTTCTTCGAACAATCAGCTGGTCTTGCAGATATCCGATTTAGGAAAGAGAAGGCGGAGTGATACCAGAGATTACGTTAGAGAACTCACAGCGCGTTCGTTGGCATATATGGATTCAAAAGCCCATAGCGATAGAGCCCAGAAACGACCCATTATTCCCAATCCTCGATGCTACTCCTACGCTAGCCCACTACGAAGGTGAATTGAACAAACATAAATGTTCCATCTACCTAATTTCGAACGATATATCATCATTGTCTCGCTACGCTCGCACGATTCAGAATGAACAGTAATATTACGTTATAATCTCAGATCACGCTCAATATATCGCCGAGGGCTAAATGAATCTTTTGCGCACTAGCATATCCTACGGTTAAGGCTTCGCATATCATGAAACAAAATGTTTATTCTTGAAATAACAATTCTCCGAGAAGCGACGAACGGGGCGAGAAGGACTACCAGAAATTACTCGGCAGAAACTCATTTGCAATATCGTTTCCATTCTTTGTCTCTATCTGGGTCTAGAGCACACACCCAAGCAACAAAAATTTTCAACCGTTTTCTACAAGTTCATTATTGTTCTATATCCAAATGCTTAGCTCGTAGTGATTTTTGTGGACACTAAAATAGCAAAAAAAAAAAGGCTACAATTGCCATCATCGAATTCGATTCATTTGTCTCTATTGCGGCCGTTACGCACTCTATGGAGTGTGCACCCTTCCCATCGTAACTACGATATCATATTTGGACTCTGACATTACGTGGCACGCGGTGCTCGTACAGGCTCATTTATGCTCTGCAGTATTGGCTACCACAAGCAACAAAGATCCTGTACTTCACTTTATACGTAGTTCTGTTGACTGGCGTTGTTGCGTTTCCCTATTTTTGCTCGATGTCGGGCGATCTCAGTTATCGGGACTACCGGAAGATCGTTCACGAGAAGGCAATCGAAGACCATATGTCAATTACCGTCACAAATATTTATATGTCCATTTATATATATAATATCACCGAGGTTATCTATTTGAAATATAAACCTTGCAACCTGGCTTACGCGTTAAATTTTGGACTCCCAGGAACCTATCTATTTTTGTGTCGCACGAGCTTAGGAAGGCAATATCAACAAAAACAAGCTGCAAAAAATAATAAACACACACACACAGACATATACTATACTGTCCATTGCTATGCTTTGCAATATAACGCTGGTTAAATAGGCAACTTTACCGAACGAACAACGGGAAAAAACTAACAACAGGTAAAAAATATGGCCGTTGCGATGTCTCTTGTAGGCCACAACGGCGAATCTGCTATACAGTAACGCAGATATCAATGACCAAACCCTTTTAGCATCGTGAATAACATCATGTCCTTATACAATTACTAGCAGATGTATACTTTTTTATGATAAGTAAAACAGCCAAACATACTTTTTTTTTCGTTCGTTAAAAGCTAACGACTACTACGGGATTTTTCGGAACGGAGTGATGAATCAGTAAATATAAAGTCAACGCTAAAGTTACATCAATGGCCACCCTATATCGTATCTGTGTTGTACAGGATAATGCATCAATCAGACAAAACTATATGCTTACTCCGCATGGCCAGTTGAGATGAGGTAACATTTTGTCCGGGACTGCACGCCGTCTAAAAGAAAGAAGTATAGAAACAGCTTTCCGAAAAACAACAGCAGCCAGCCACAGTTGGCATTAGATGATAGAACTGGTGTATTTTTGCAATTATGTATCCTTTAGAGCGTATTCCGCCCAATAAAATTACAGTGACATATGTCAATTGGCGAGTCTTCGGTGCATCGTTCCTAGGATTACAATCGGGTCTCTTTTGATGGTTTTTTTCTCCGGAAACTTTTTCCTACCGTAGCGATTTCCGCCTGTGATAATCTCAGCTAGCACGTATCAATAAGCGTATGCCTGAAAATTGGAGAAAATTCCGTAATAATGCGCTAGACAGAAAGAGGCGTACAAATTACCAATCCTCATGAACCTTCAAATTGCTTTGCCGTACCGTATATGCTCAGGTGCTATCTTGTAGGCAGCGTTGCCTAACTTTCATCACTGACTTGAACATGTAACTACAAGATAAAGGTTAGGTTTTTGCTTTCTAAATTTACAGAGTAATCCTTCGATTCAGAAGCATTACAATCTCGACCAATAGATGTGCCGAGTTCACTATACATCAACACGATTTTAGATACAACAAGATTACTTGATAATCTATGCTTAATGAAAGGAAGGATCAGATTTGAAAAACGATACTCCCTAAAAGGCCGTCAAAGATTCTCTAGAGAAAACGAGAGAATTCAAGACCCTGTTTGTAAGTTTCCTTGCTAAGTAAGAGAACTATTTATTTAATTTATACATACATTTTACTACTCTTACTAAGTATACTGTTAGCTTGATTGAGATCTTCATCAGTTTTAGCTAAAATTATTTCGCGTTTCTTTTTTACATTTTTCGGGCAATGGAGATTGTTGATTTAGCCAGATGCTTTGGCCAGATGCTACCCAGCGATGCGCGAAGACGCCCGCCATTCTTACTAGACACGACTATACGACGGTTTGACCCCTTGGGGAGGGGGGGGACTAAGCAGTGCGAAAGCACCTTGGTATCAAACCCGTCACAATGGGACCACCTGGTCGCATTCAAGATTTGAGAAGAAGAGCTAAACGTTAATGAAAAAAACGGCCCGCAGTCGGTCCTGGTAGGTTAAAAGTCGAAATCTCAAAGGTTTTTATTTTGCTACCCCATCAGAGCAAAAAGGTTTATCTGCTGCTACTACTATATTCGCCGGTCATCGGTTTGTCCATGAAAGTAGTTGGTGGCAATCCGTTCGTAGGACTCGAACGAACATTTACGCTAAATACAATAGGCTTTATACAGGCTTCTAAGCAAGATCTGGCTACCGACTAAACAAAATTGTATCTCGTTGTTAAACTCTACAAAAGATAGTACATCACTGATACGTTTAGAACGATTAGTTGCGAGATCATTGCACTGGCAAGCTAATGTCGGTCCATTAAGCCGACGTATATCATCGAATCACTCCCAGCCTTTGCAATAGGATATTCTCTTATGATGAACAAAGGCTTTGACTTTGTCACAGCGGTTTCTTGCGTGCAACAGTGTTCGTCGTTAAAGTTCAGGACATCAAAGCCTGAAAAAAGGCTCATTGTTCGGTGTACTGACTCCGTCCTCCTTTCATCCGACTCGTATTTGTGGATAGCGTGAATGTTATTTTCGAGTGGTACTCAAATTTTTGATCACGTTTAGTTCATTGTATTTTGTCTAAACGCGGGGTGGATGAAGAGGAGATCAAACGACTAATTTTAAATACAACGCTATCTATGCGTGCGCCATCACAAGACCCTTTGTCGCAAACGTCAGCACCGAAACCCGCCTCCTATCACAGCTCGTTCGCCTGCCCCCTTTGGTTCATCTTTTTTTTTTTTTTCGCTACTTGGCATATATCATAGTTTTTTTTTCCTTATTTACCAATCATCATCACGTGGTTACGCCCGAGTCTCTTTCTTCTCCTTGTCTTTTGAATTGGTTGTCAGCTTTCCACTGAAGCCACTGGCCATCCAAGGTGTGTAGCATAGCTTGCCCGAATCGTACGGCCATTTCATTCATTCAGGTTTATCACCAGCCAGAGAGAAAAAAACCCTGTGCGACATCTTTCCTGCCCTCCCTTACCATTTTTGTGTATGTGGGGTGGGGGATGTGCAGCCAATGCCATAGCATACGGCCGAAAGTTTGGCATCGGGTGCTTCTTTCTTAATGACTGTCCTTTTTTTCTCTAACCCCCATTATAAGTAGGGACTATTTTATTTGAATGATTAGTCTTGTCATAATTTGATAGCGTCGCTTTCAACCTTAATGTTCTATTGAAAAGAAAAGATAGAGTATTCTACAGAAATATCAGCGTCGCTTGTGACTCGCGAACACATCTGATACTAGTTTACCACATTTTATAGAAACACATAGCTGCGATACGCGACAGGTTCGCCACACTGAAACCCGTTAATACTTGGGGATCACTTCTAGTTTTGTTGGGAAATATGTTTTTTCGTTATCGTCGTCGTCGAATGCTTGGCAAGCGTATATCTGTGCCGTAATTTACTTACATGCATTACATGTGTCCTTAGGACGGCCTATAGTACATTAAGTTTATGCTATAGTTATCAAAGCTTGGTCTCATTTGCTGTACAAGGTCATAAGGCTGCATAGAATGGTAATTCATGATAATTTGAGCGATGACTTCTGGAATATATGTATGCTTTCGATAATTTAAACAGTTATCGTCAACTCGAAGGTCGGGCGGTCTGCTCAGGACAGACACGAGGTCCTACAGTTCCGTGACAGACTAAGATATGTTCTAAATTGAAAATCATGCAATAAGAACACCATGATCTTGTGGCAACGCAATATACGCTACTAGAACATTATGAATGATACATATGGATGGAGATATAATCTACCTAACTGAGCGTAGGCACATCGTACCACAATGTGCATTAAGGTATCTAACCTACTGTGCATTGAAAGATTTAGAAATTTACCATTGTAACAATGCGGGAATTGCTTATTGCCATCGTTGCCTGAGACCAGGCAAATTATAATAACAGCATCGTTTTACTCAGTGGCCCATGTGTTGCGTTTTGTGATTTATTTAATGAGAAAATCAATAAACGATGGATGTTTCATCAGGTAGCAATCGAAATCTACGAAAGACAGATTACGTTAACGCATGTACCCGTAACAATCATGCCCCATTTTTATCAGTTGTCAGCAACGCAGGCAGTAACTTGCCCCAAGCTAACAACGATAATACTATAGGTACATATCAACTCGATAAAAATTTATGTACGCCAACAGATTGTGTCTCTCTGACCACAGCAGAAACGGCTCCAGCATCCAGGTTCGATACGAGACAAACCCCGTCAACTTCATCCATCTTCATCAACGTTACGGCTCCAAGCTGGACAACACGATACCGGTATATGTAGCGGTCATATGTCTAGAAACACAATGAAAATCTATCAGCAGATACGTTCTCATAATATACATGGTGGATGTAAGTGTGGTCGAACTTTTTGCTTTCCAATGGATTGAGCTGCGCGCATTGGCGATATAATGTCTCCGTTATGTTGAAATTCGCAGGGTTGAAGAGATTCCGTCAAAGCCATGCGATGCCAGGACTTTGCTCTCTATCGACCGTTTTGTAACCCGATTTAACTTACCTAATGGAAGTACGCATGAGGCGGTGGCTGTCGCCTGATTTCCTATTCTTTGTGCTAATCGATAATCGCAACAAAAAATCCGCTGGATCTCGGACGCGCGGATTGGCGGCATGTACACGCGCTACCGGATTCAACATGACTAAGATGCGGATCAGCAAGCGGGCCCAGGCTGAGATCAACAGACGCTAGCAAAAAGAATCGTCATCAACTTCGGCATCGTTGCTGACGTCTTTGCCGCCGCCATTGCAGCCATCGTCGTGTATAAGAGCAATACCACGATCGTAATAGCAATATCGCGGGCTGCAGAAACGTCCGAGCTATCCGAACGAACCTGGGAATAGCCGACAAGTCGTGATGGGAGGCATAGCGGCACAGAACAAAAATCGTTTTGTTTTGTTCGTGAAAATACCCAATGGGGCTATTTACTCAACCAATACATTGCCGTCAACGTCCGATGAGTCTCGTATTCTCTCTGCCTCTCTCTGATATCTGGTTTCTCAGTCATTCGCTCCGTCTTGACGTTTTCGCTCCGTTCATTTTTGTTGGCGGCAACTTTTGATCCGCTCAAGATCGCCACCGGTTGAACCAGAAGAAAACGACGATCGAGCAATTCTCTAAGCAGTAGCTTTCTGACGCTGTTAAGTATTGATGATTATCCTCGTCGCACGCCAGACAGATTGAGCGAAGGCTGGATGGCAGGAAGAAATCCTGTACATTTTTGGCGCAACAATTCTCTCCGATGGCTCCGAAGGTGTGCTAGATGCACACAACGGATACTAAGCAGGGCGTCTGCTAGTTGGGTCTACACCAAAGAATGCCTGCTCGATAAGCCAACAAACGAAAGTTGAACACTTGAGGAAGTGTTCAACAGTGAGGTGTGTGCGGTGACGACCTGTTGTTACTTTCGCTGCTGCCATTACGGCTGGCATTATCTAAGGAACTATGTATACGATTCGCTTACCGTTGAACTTCGCTAAGAAGAAGAAGGTAGGTAGAAAGAACCAGAAGCCTCGAACAAAATATTGCGATCGTATTATCGTTCTCGTTACCAAACGATCGAACACGCAGGGTGTGTATTATGTGATAGGTAATCAATGTCGCCTGTATCAATCGAAGCCGTACTGGAGCACCGTGCGAGTTACCGGTCCACCGTACTTACCGCTAGTCTAGCAGGCTTCAAACAGTTTTAGGCAGCAAGGACCATGTTCTTACAGTGAGGTAAGATCCTTTTCTGTCGCTGTCGACGGACCACTTTGCATTGCCACTGCAAATTGTTTGAAAGGGGTAACAACCGACCACGAGAAGGTATTTGCTCGTACCGTTTTGTTATTTTCATATTTCTATTATAGTTACGTCTTTACATTACGACATCTCAGTCATCGGTCTTCGTTTCATTTTGTACGCTTTCTTTTTCTCTCATGTTCAGTGCCGCTTCGTTTACTGACCTGTCTTTATTCGGCATTATTTATCTACTAGTCATTGATCTTCGACCAGTGTACCGTGCCGCTCGAGAAGCTGTGGGTCGAACGAAAAAAAAAGTTCGTCTGCTATTCGCCATTTTTTTATCGCATTCTCGTCATTCAAACCTTTCCATGTAGCCTCTTTTTTCGTATGTTCCATCTCCGTGATTGAGTTTTATGGTGTGGCCGAACGAGGTAGTTTTGCGTTCATACCCCCTTCCACCGCTGGATATCATGCGGCTATTGCTACTAGAGTCGTTACAACCTTATCTAATGCGTCCTCAGTTTCGAATCGTCTTTGTTGCACTATAGTCTTTTCGGCTAGCGCATATCTATCAACGTAAAAATTATAGAATAGGTATCCCTAAACTGCAGGGTCACAACATCGAAGCGCTACAGAGAACAAGCTATAGATGAGTCTTAGGGCACGAAATGGAAATAGGTAGCATACACACCACGTACACAGTACCTCAGGGATAATTAAATCATAACAGAAACATATATGGGGCAAAAAATCACTATGGTATCTCTGTATCAGGTGACGTCTATAGGAAGGTGGCTGAAAGCAAAAAAGCCACAAAGGCAATGGTAGCGCAATCGACCAGCCGTTGACAAATTTCATCACAGCAGATACATGTATAAAAGACACCCGTTGATATTTACGTAATTATGCATTCGAAATAAAAAGCAATAGAAAAAAGCTTATGACGCTTCTGTTCGTGCAGCGGCGTTAGCGACCGCTTAGGGGTCATTACGTTTACTATGCAGACATCGATTGTGTCAACATCATTTTAACAGGGCCCCCGATATAAAACCCCTGCGATCGGATAACCGTAAGAACCATCGTATTTATTTGAATAAATTTCTGCTACGAAACTACGAACGGGAAAACGGAGTCAGACGTTTGACGTTTTCAATTCAAATTATCGCCGATATTGAATCGAAATGTAAAATTTTTAAAAACTATTCGAAAGAACAAAGATAAATAAAAGTAATAAAACTCAACGTACTACTCTTACCATAGAGAGGAATAGTTATGGCGTCTCTATTGTCGTGACTAGTTTTAATAACCGCTCGAGCTGGTCGTTACCTTTGTTAATGCTAAGTGATGACTCCGTCTAACAGACATATTACATAAAAAAAAATCAGATAAATAGAATTGTCGCGTCAGAGCGCGTCGGAGTCGTGCGTGTCGCGAAATAGAGCCATTTTGAAATAGAAGACATGCATCGAAAACGAAAACGTGAAAGAAGATCAAGGAACATAGTATACGTTTACAACAGTATACATATTAGCTAAGATATTGTCGCGATGTGATGTGGCGCATCTGTTGTCTTCTTTTATCGTTGAATGATTTAACGGTGATGACTGAATACGTATCAGGGAAGAGCCACAGATCGATCCAAGTAAACTAAAAGTGCATGAAACAAATCGTAGAACTTACAGGAAACCTTTTTTTAAAGTGAGAGAACCGAACTTCATTTGGGCTAAGAACGATCTGTATGTAGAATAAACAACAACGCTAATTATAATGTAACTTTTTATAGACGGACGAGGATATCAAAAAGAACTAGAAATTCTACTGAATTCGAAAAAAAAAATAGGTCTTAACGTTTGAAACATTGTATCGTATCTTTAGCCACCTTATAAGGTAATTATTAAACTGCTACAAGCGAATCCGACGGATATTGAAACTAAGTAACTTTTAAGTGTTAAAGTACTCTTTTACGTTTTCCATACTTGTCCTAACACTCTGGCAGTTTCTAGACAATTATATACTTATCATTCACATTCCAATGTGTAATTTCTTTGTCTCTGACTTCTTGAGGTAAATTGATAGTGGGACATGCTTTGGCATCTATTGCCTTTTTGGTGTACGAAAAGCCCTGTAATTATACGGACATATATTTGAAGAATAAGCAGGTAGAAGCCGAGGCTAAATAATCCTATGCTCGTCCAGAAAAGGATTGAAAGATGGCAATAAGGCCTACTTTGTAATCAACTAAGCAGGATACTTGCTTTTGATTTCCGCGCCAACGGTCTACGACCCTCTTGAGGAATTCGAAATAGCTGCATTCATTGTTTCATCTTTGACTATATCATAATAGTAGGTGCCCCTGGTGTCCATAAGAGGTACCACCAAACTTAGGTCCGAATCTGCTCAACAGTGCCACCGAAACCGATTTCTCTTTAGGACGACGCTGTTCTCTCGCCTGGCCCCTGGCGATAGAGATCGAAGCAGACCTCGTCTAGGGCGTTTTTTTTTTATTAAAGTTCCACAAATTTTGCACCCAGATATTTCCAATTGGCCTGAAGCTAATTCACTTAATAATTAGTTCCCACATTTGTAATATTTGGGTTATAATTTTCTACCATACAGCATGTGGAGTGTCAGTTCTGCTCAACAGAACCCTTAGATTCCGAGCTCTTTTTTTGGTAAAAAGTTCCACGATTGCGGCAACGCGTGTTCCTTGGATCCTGACGTCTGGTCACTTCCTCGCTTATCTTCGACACCCCAATGTCCGTTTTTAAAACGCTTGCATCATTCGTATAGCGCGCTTTCGCTTAAAACATCCGTGTCTAATGCGGCAGCCTTCGGGGAGTAAAAACTTGACCACTGGCCGTTAACTTTCAAAATTAAAAATATTTTTCGTTTTGAAGATTTTGAGGCTTACCAGCCAAATTTCGTCCCCTAGTAAAAATTGTAGAATTTCAAGTCCGTCGGAATAGCTTGTAACAGGCTAATATATTATTAATGTTTACGAAACATACTTGAAGACTATCGGCAGTGTCGGCAGGATATGTATATATATATCCAGAAAATATGTAATGTATAACTCCGAAGCATCAGAAAATGTGCCTATGTTTTTTCAGGCAAACCCTTCCTCTATAATTGGTCAACAGGAAAAGTGATTTTTAGCAATAAGAAAGCTAAATAGAACTTGAAATCTCCTCACTGACGACTTACCAACTCCCATCTCTTGGGTACACATGTTGTCAAGATATTCACAGATTAATGCAATGTTTGGTGGTCGCCAGACCGCTCCTTGAACAACTTCGGGTGCTGATTCTACTGACGCTCTCGGTACGCCACCTATATCTGGACTGGAGTAACACCAACAATCCCTACTATTACAAGCATAGGCGAAAGGTCGGGAGAATGAGTATTCTGAAGAAGTTGTGAGCAGTTCATTGTCTGAAGATCCTGATGAACTGGAGCTCCGACACGGGCACTTGTGCATTGAACGACCTGGCTGCATTTTACCCAATCAGTTGTTTCTATTAGGCTATGCAAGGTCTAATAGACGATCTGGCGTGAGCTGTTTGACATAAATGCGCAAGCGAGCTTTTCAACATGTTTGATAAAAGGTCCTAAAATCCGCTATGGAGCGTCGCGTTTGTCAAGAGAACACAAAAACAATGTCAATTTTTTTCAAACTAAAATTAAGTAGTAAAATTCAGATACCCAATAATTACTAGATCGCATTTCATTTGTCCACCGACGGGTCCACTGACGAAACCTTAATAGCGAACTAGCGAAGAGACGATACAGCACAAAACGGCGGAAGTCATCCCTTACAAAAGCTTCCACCGCATCAGAATTGTTGGTTGTTCTAAGGCTTAAATCTCTTACTAAATAACTTGCCACACTTTTGTATGTCATCAATTGTATTGTCACGGGCTGCTGTTACACACAGTTTCAACAATCACCACTGTCATTTACCGCGACCGTTGAGCACGACCTTGTCTATTGTGAGGCACGAGCCTCTCAGGAACGTCCTACCATAAGCAGCACTGCGCTCGCTGTTTTCACATGTCGTTGGTGCACTAGACAGTCACGCTTCCTCGTTTCACTCGACGTTACACAACGTTGTCCATACGAGCCACTCAATACACAGTATTCGCGAAGATACAGGTTGACTGTGTTAACCTGTAACATGTAAACCCATCGGATGCTCATTGCATTGTGACGTTGCTAAGGTGCTATCGAGTCCCCCAGACGAGAGCCCATCGTCCGCTTAGCTTATAACGTACCTGAGTTCCGAGGTTAGACATAACAGCTAGGACGAGTGCCAGATGGTGCATTAACAAACCGCGACGTACTGGAGGAAATTAGGGAGAGGGTACAAGAAGCCTGTCTGTCTGTATGCATGATGCACGCATGCTGAAATCGTCCTGCAGTCTATAACTTGGGATCAGGGCGTATCTAAAGTAGAGATACGGCATCAAGGCGTACGAACCATCAAAATATCGCAGATTCGCATACACGATAATGTCAACTACGGGTGAATCTCTCATAAGAGTCTCTCTTTGGTAGTATTTGTCACAGTAGATCAAAAAAGCAGAACATGTCACACAGTAACAGAGTAAGCTGATTATCTATTGATTTGCTATATGTATTTTGAGTCGGTCGTCTAGCGTAACGATGTTAGACAAACTGAACAAAACTTCGACACAGCTTTCGTAAGCCTATAGACCGGTGTTATTATGGCGATAGTAGCGGCCCATTTCGGGTAATCATAGAATTTAGATAACAAAGCTATTTTAGTATAGATCAGCTAAACGTTGTTTATAAATGCTAAACCATGTGTGGTGCTAACTATTAGTTAAAAATGATTCTTCAGACAGTTACTATAAGTTAAACCTATAGAACTTGCTCGTTGTAGAGGCAAGGAAATGAATCCAGCAGCTGTGTGCATACTCTATGACATAACAATCAAGCCCAGCGTTTAAGCAGGAACCATACCTTATGCTGTTCATTGTCAGACTTTCTAAACAGTTTCGACTGTTGAAACTAGACTCATTTAACTGCATTACATAGCGTATTACAGATATAACCTACGGATCCGTAGAACGATCCAGTGTTCATCTTCCGATTCATATCTCAGAGGTATTTACAGGTTGGGCGGGTGAGCGCGGTTAAGATAGAAGGATACAGAATACTAGGCCACCCAGTCTGGTACACTTTACGATTGGCTAATTTGCAATAGTCCGAAGCAGATAAAGGCACGAGTAGGTCCCCCCAACAATGACGATCAGAGTATGCCATAACCGGTACAATCGGAATCCTCTACAGCTCCATATATTATAATAGCACTGCGAATTGCTAATCATCGCTCGAGTAACTAAGTGCAGGTTAGCAATTGTCCGTGTTCAGCTCGAACAAACCGTTCGTTCCGAGAGAACAACAAACCTTTTTCAGATTGGGCCTATATCCGCGGATAAAGCGGATATTGAGTGAGGTAGCCGCGTTCAACTGTAAAATGACAGTGATCTCAACACAGCGTACGAAGCGGAATGAACTTAATCGCATCTTAACTAGAAAGGCAAAAATACCTAGCGAGTACTTAATACGGCCCCGATATATTCTAATTTTACTGATTTAAGCAGTAATAAGGAACTCTACAGCGAAGTCGGTAATCGTAAGAACGCCCTATTGGACTGACAGACGTTCCCGAGTCTCCCGTGTCATTCGACCGAACTTAATCATGGTCTAATTTTAGCTCTGTTTACACAAGTAGTAGTGCTACATAGGCTGAAGTTATTATTCTCTTTTTTCGAATATACCCGTTATTTCTATCGCTGTTTTGCGTAACGGACCTCAATGACTGGATGAGCTCCAGGATGTGGCGTGTTTCAGGTTGGGTGTTACAATGTAACTTTCTGCCTTTGCTAATGTCTACCGTGTGAAGATGGGCTGCTGGAGACCTCACTCTTAAGACGGACATCCTTTGGCGCGATCGAACCAGCAACAATCTGCCTAGTATATCCGCATCTCATCGCAGGTGTTGTGGATGCGTGCACGACGCGGACCTATTTCACCAAGGTGTAAGAATTCGATTACCGTGGAAAGTTCCTTGAAGCATTCGTGTCACGGACCTAATGATGCTAATTCGCCATCGCCATTAATAAACATGCTGCACGAAGTTCGAGTTTATAGTTAGGCCGGTCGCGTTGGAAGCGTCGGCAAAGGCGTCCAAAAGCGCTCATCATACGGAACTGTTAGTGCACAACAAATAATTATCCCTAGTAATCGTGCTTAAACTGGCAGAACAAGGGAAAAGCTTTTCGTAATACGGATTGTTGTGCCGTTATAATCGATCATTAAAGTAATTTCAATAATTGTAGCAGCAGCTAAATGTTTGCAGCTACAAACGGAATAGAGAGGAGATAGGTGGACGAATCCTTTCAATTGTCGTTAGCTAGCAGCTAGTTAATTAAGCTAAGCGACCCTGCCAGATCCGTTTCGACCGGCACACGCGTAACGGATACCTTCCCCTAGAATCTCGGTGATGCTAGATGAAAGGACGCAATGCTAAACCTGAGCATTTGGGTGTCCAACAAGTTTGTTAAGAAGTTTGTCATCAGAATGCTATCGATGACGCAAATAACCTGCCAAAAACCTCTGTTTAACGTTAACAAATACCGTGCCATTGGTAGTATCGACTGTTTTCCTGTTGCTCTTACTTAGTCATCCCCTTTTAATTGAAAGGGCCACAAACGCGTGTGCCTATATCCAACGGACACAATCGATAAACGAATCAGGTAACAACTTAAGGACCTGACCGGATACTGCGTCGTTCGCTGCTCGGACTTATCGTGCCTGCAATAGCGACACCTGCAGGATGGAAATGCTCCTAACGAAGTGAAGATACATAATTACCGTCCTAGCAATAACAGACGGAAAAGGAAAGAGAGAATGTGACAATGATGTCGACAATCTGGACACGAATAGTCGATGTACAGACAGACGGAAAGGTAGGCGAGACAGGCGACGGCTGTTTCTTTTTCAGGTAGACTTCATCTAGGTGTCGAAAATAACGGACTCTACTACCGAAACCACGCAACGGCATTAATTCTTATCGAGCTGATAAACAGCTTGGGAGTGAAATTCATCAGAGTTATCCTTTTGGTTCGTCGCAGTGGAGCTTTTATTCGTTATTCGAACCTCGTCAATTCTTTAAGTTCTAAAAGTTTGAATGCTAAAAGTAAAAAAGAAGTTTAAAAGAGAATTAGGACTTAATTATCCTAGTAATTTATTAAGTCTATAGTCCACAATTGTAATTTAGTTCGGTGTAGACGTCGATCACCAAATGGGTGAGCCACACTCTAACGAAATGATTTAACTGGGTTGGCATAACGTGAACACTTACACAGACGTTCCTGGAGATATTTGTTCCTCGTTTACCATCTACTTATAGAATTAGTACGCGCCAATTTAAAGATGGTCAAATTATGGTTGATATATTACATAATATAGTTACAGAGCAGAATCAGAAAACGTTTCGCTTTCGCATGCAGGCGCCCCACGTTGAAACACCTATGCGTCTATGACACACCAAATAGCTTCACGAAATCCTACCCATTATCTATGATACTACAATGGTATCGTTTTAGCCCAGATTGGTAAAGTGGGCGCGGCCTGTAGGAACAACAGAAGATATACCATGTATTTGACAAATGTTTACACGTTTCCATTCAACGATATTGCCCAGTGGTTGTCACGTACATAGATGATGTGCTTTTGTTGTGAAGGCTAATCGTGTGTAAATGTGCTACGGGTCAGTTCATATATAATTAATTACTGAACGCCAGCGACCCTTTTTTCCAATATCTCTGTTAGATCACCATGCACAACGGACCGTTTTAGCGCGATCGAAGCTGAGTAAACAAGTTCGAATCGGCTAGAAGTTCAAGCGATACGCACCGAAGGCACACGCACGATGGGTCTCGTTTGTTACTGGCGATAACGATTAGATTACTATCAAGTTATTGAAGCACCAGTACAAACGAGATGATTGTCCGCCCGATCAGATGCGTTATTTGTATTTACCCAGTCGGGAAACTAGGCGACAAGTGACAAAGGATCATGCACTAGGCAAGCGGACTCAAGATAGAGGCATGCTGCGCTACTGGCAGATACCGCCAAATGGCAATGGTATCCATCTTTCGAGCTGGTCCTTCGTCGCCCATTTCAATCCACTTCAGCCCCGACCAATCCCCACTGTGTTTGGATGTTATCATTATTATTACATAAAAGTCAGTCAAGTACTCTGTTGGTAGTAAGGAAAGTGGAAGGAAGGCAGCGGTCATACAATAAAACAATATAGCACGTAATCACACAAGAAGTACGCAACGCTTCAGAACAGCGGCACGGGCGGCGGAGGCCAGACGCGATGCGAAATGCAGAAACGCGGCGGCACTAACTACCCGAGCAGTTACTCGCCAGCCGCAGTCGCTGCGACGTACCAAACGGCATTTTTGTTTTGCTCGTCGTCTACTGATAACGAGGCGGTAAACTGGGCAATGATTAATTTGAGGTTCAATTGTTTCAGCGCTAACGTATTTTATTTTTCGGTCGCACCAATCGCTTAGACGCTCTAGCCTAAAGATGACCAGCTACCACTAATAGCTGTTCGCTGGGCGCTGTGGTTGAGTAACGTGACCGCGCCCTCAATCAGCGCCCACCGCTCAACTCTTATCCTTCCCGATCGCTGTTTAGTTTTCGTATGGACGCCGTTCGATATGATAGACGCTAACGAGGTAGACAGAGTGGTGCGGGGGAAGGTACCGACAGACGTGCTACATCGAAATTATTTATCATAGGCTTTTCCGTTGCTCGGCTGTACGAGAAAGCTGAATTCGATCCTGCGATCGTACTCGTCAAATCTCGAATGGTGGGGGGGGGGGGGGGGTACTGCAACATGAAACAAAAATCGATAGAAGAACAAATCGATTTGGACTTATGACGCCACAGAATCGAACGAGAAATTGTCCGGTCTATGAAGGAGATCAATGGTAGACTGATTGTAAAATTTGACTAATAATGGGCACAAACGACACGGTCTACTATTGTACAGTACAATAGGACCACAATGGCCGCCGTTCAAACCCTATCCACCAATAAGAGCTACGATATACAGATTCCGTAACAAAACGCACGTACTTTCAGTGCGTCATATCCCTACGTAGATTAGACAAATTATCATTAAGTATCTCTTCGACAACACCCAGTCGTTTTATTTGTTCTTGTTACTACAACTCCACGCCAGACTGCTGTATCAGGCCGATATGGCGCGAACCTGTAATTGTATCGAGAGATAACTGAAGAGTCACGTTCCCTATACGGGGCCAAAATTATATATTCGAGCCAAATATCGATAGTTGGGCTCGTTTTTGCCTATGAAATACGTGTGCGTATACTCAATTTAGTATCACTAACATTTATTATCAGTCGTTTAATATTATGAAAAGCATGGATCTATTTGTGTATGTACAACAAGTTAATCGATTGCTAATTAACACAACTATTAATTATGTAGATTATAAAATCATACAAATTAATACCACCTACCATTATAATTAGCTATATAGACTTTCCTTATTAAAGTTGTAGTTTTTTTTTTCCACTTTCTTCCCTGGAAGGAATTTCTTTCGAAGGTATTCTGCAATTGCCTAAATTCAAGCAAAAACTTTGGTAGCCAAAATAACACTAGCTCAATGGAGAGAAACAAATCCACCCGTATTTGAACAGCTTCATTTGGATTATTACTATTATATGTTTTCAATGTTTCGAGCAAAAGCCGCTGCAGTAATACGCACGCTGTCGTCAGATCACCGAAAAGTGTTAAGAAAACAAATTTTACGGCATAGCACATAAATAGAGCGATAGCACGACGAGTCCCTTTGTAGCCAACTCCGATACATGTGCATTTATGGGCCCAAAATAAGGCTAACTAACTAAGTTTAGGTCCGCTCTTCTAACTTCACCACCGGGTCCGAGTGAATCAACTTTCTAGGTTACGGAATAGAAGCCACAGTTATTTGAACCTACAAGGATATTGTACGTGTTGGCAAAGTCATATGTTACAATTACCGCTCTTCATGTCATCATCTTGATGAATACTTTCGCCAAATGATGATCATTTGGTTAGGTGATGAGCCAGAAATCGATCATATAAATTAGCTGGAGTATGCTTAGAGATACGTCATAAATATGCATCCCACAAACACAACTTTCTCCCTTGGTTAATCGAGTGAAGACAAATCGCCTCGTATTCTGTCACTATGTTTTTTCCACTAATTCCTGCTCCAGTTTCATCTTCCTTTTCTATTAGGAATGTCTTATCTCGCACTTATCATTCCTTCGCACACTTAAGAACGGTGGCGGGAACATGGGCAGGTCTACACGTATTTCAGTTAGCGTGACGTCCTTTTCGTCTGCTTGAAATTGGTCGCAGTACACAAGAAGATTAGCTATCCATATGACAAGAGGAAGATCGTGATAGGTTGAAGCGTATTACTTTGTTAACGATATCATCTTGCGACACATATTTATCTAACTGTGCTGCAGTCGCAGTCGCGCTTATGGCCTTTATTCGGACCTGAACCGCTCATTCAATTCAAACTATTAGTCCGATGCAAGGCTCAAGTCGAATGTACTCTGTGTTTAAAAAAAGCTTTGACAAGTAAGTTGATGTTGTGTAGTTATTATAGGCAAGCTTTGCATTAAAAAAAAATGTAACATTGTGTAGTGATACAACGCTTCCTTTTCTCTAGCTACGACCCTAGGAGAGCTTAATTTTTCTTTGCGCAGAATAGGCAGACAAAGGTAAGACGAACATTACATAGAGAGAATAAGATGTTTTAACTATCCGGGTAAATTACTTACTTGTTTCGATATGTATAATATTTTCATAATAAGGCATAAATAGACAGGCTGTTGCCGCTGTATCAAACTCGGTGGAAGTTTTGCGGCGGAACCGGCGAGCTTACATAGCGCGAACTATGAATCCAAGCGGTGGTAGATGGTAAAGGGATGTTCGTATTATTTCTAGATATACAAAACAGTCGCGTCGCGTTTCATTTTTGGATAAGGTTTGGTTCTGTGTTTAAAGCAGTTAGCGCTCAGTTCTTTTCAAGTTACCTGGACGCACGTTTTTTGACTCCCTTTTTTAAAAAAAAAAAAAAAAGAAGAGCAGCGAGACCGTTTCCGCTTTGTTTTATCGCTACGATGCAGAACCCCTCAGAAGCCTTTTCTACCCTTCTTCCGTTCCCGCTGGCCTCTTCGCTCAGAGCCGCCTTCGTCGTGGCATCCTGATGCCGCGTGCCACCTGGTCCTCTTTCGTCAACTGTGCTATTAGTAGACGATAGCCATCATAGTCTTAGCTTTATAGCCTTCTGGGCACAAGTGAGCGTTGGAGAAGGTCCCCCACCTAGTCTGACTGCCTTCTGTTGGGTGTCACGCCAATATGCTTGCTGAAATCCGTAGATCGACAGTAGCATAATTTCGAAAATGCTCTGAGACGAACTTTATACAGGTACGCTTCCGAGCTGCTGTTGTGATGTACTCGTCAGTGAGCCAGTATGGGCTTGGAGCCGGTACCCCAATCCAGCCGTGTGGATGTCGCGTGAGATGAGTATAAGGCTCGTGGCATGTATGGCTAGCAGAGCAAATGAAATAAACCATAGAGAACTCAGTAGTACATCAGGAAGCCGAAACGCAACTAGCGATAACAGCATCCCGCACGCGTGCAGAACGACAATGAGATTTGTCGCAGATCTGAAGCGAAACAAAAATTAAGGTGAGGATATTCATCCATATGACAAATACACCGAATGGCTGACTGACTTGCTCGTTCCCGTCTGGAGGTACCCTCGGCTAGTTGACGTATTTCAAGAGTCATCTGAAGATTCGCAGATGCCAGACTACGAATTATATATTTCTGGTGAAAATGTCCTAGCTTGCTTTTGTTAATTACTTTGTCAAAACAAAGGGAGTACACAGAATGCGCTTAGCTGGTGCGTGGTTCCTGCCGATTTCTAACAAGATACAGTTTCTTGCGCGTGATTCCAAAATAGTGATTAAACTGCGGGAACGGCCAGTGAATCCTATATATGTATATGTGTTCAGCCAGACCAAATTTTTCAACCTTTATATTGTCATGCTTAGTTCGCTCGCCATCTTTCTTGTAGCCTTTCAGACAAAAAAATTAAAGCCCAAGATAACAGGACACACACTGCCTGAGGCCCTTCTACAGCTACTAGTTTAAAGACAGGAGCAAATAATATTTTCCTTGACAACATTAAAACTGATTACCAAAAACCTTTGGCGGTACCTTTTCAACATTCGACAGTTTCAGCAAAAAAAAAAAACAATTCGTGACGGACAACAACAACAAACGTGACAGGATCTGTGTGGATCTGCATTGAAGCAGTGAAAAATAGAAGATAGCACACTCACTTCACTTGAGAGGTACTAATACACCTAAAGCCAATTCGTAAGCAATTTCAATATAGATATCGAATCATTTGAACCCCTTAGTAACGACGTTTTTTTTTTGCTGATGAGATCCGATGAGGATTGATTGAGCTTAATTCAACTCCATCCCGTATGTACCTTGGCAAGGTGGCTCATTTAAATCAACTATTGAATTGGTAAAAAGCAGAAAGAACATTGTTTCTCTTCTCATACCTTTCGCGTCACCGGGTCAGCTTCGAGTATCTGATGCTTAAGGAAAATACAAAAGGCACACAGAAACAGGTGACCCCTCGTCAAATCTTTTTCCACCTCATGACAATGTGAGAAAAAAATACAGGAAAAGCCTATGCTTAGCACTAGTAGTACTGCTAGCAAACTGTGACGATGCTCTACAATGCGTGTCTTTTATACTAGTCTAACCTCTGACCTATGAAGCTGTTGTCAAAATTCTGGGAGCCACCCGTCCGGCTGGCCGACTCACCCACTCACTCCGACTGCTAATACCTTAAAAGAGATGCCCTGCGATGCGGACATAATGTAAATACCTGAGACAATAGTAAAAAACCATTAATCTTAGAAACAAACCGATGAGCAGGTGATTTTCTTCACTTGAATCTTCCTAATATCTTCTACTATAGCCACACTGGCGCAAAAGTTGTCCAATGCTAAAATGCTTATTGAACGACTGACATTACTAGCGCTTAGTTACTCACAAGCCGTAATCCATTGGAAGGTAACTGCATAACGTAACTTGTTACGCCAATTGATAAAACGTCTACTGCTACGATTTCAGATTGTTTTCCTTAGATATTAGATATATATAGATATTTATATTATATCTTAGATATATTAATTACAGAAAAGTAAGTATATTACTTTACCGTACTGAAATGATTTAGCTACGCGAAAAAATATCCCTTAAAGACGTTACGCTGTCGATAACGGTTATTATCCAGCTTCTTGCGAAGGGAACTGGATTCATGCGCATGCGCTCGGATGCACGTGCCACCACCCAAATGAGCATTCTGAAGCACAAAAAAGGGCGGCCGACTTTTTCCTTCACAGAGTCCGCAACATTCTCAGCGACGCGTCCGTCTGCCGTAGAGAGGGCTGCATCGAAATATATGCAATTTAAACGGCAAAGAAAGAGCGGCCGAGAAAGAAAAAGGCTAAATCAATTGTCATTGTGTGGTTCCACAAGATCTGGCCGTCCTGGTGGAGGTCCGAAAAATGGGTGACATTTACTGCGAGACAGCCGGCGGAGAGGTGGCGAAGGCTTGCAAAAATAATGCTTGCTGCATTAACGTCAACAATGCTGGCCATGGCGGTAGCAGCAACAACAACAGATAACGAAAAACATGAGAAACCAAACTTATATCCATATTGCACCCATATAACCGAAGGAGGTCGTGGAAATAGGAACGTAACTGAGGCCTGCTTTTTGCAGAATGAGCGCCTTGTGTTAGTAAGAAATTCATTCCAAGAAGTGTATCAAACACTTCCTACAGACGCGTTTCTGCGATAATATGGATTATAGACAAGTAAAAACTGCATGGACTTTTGTCATGAGGAGGTCGTCGGTAATAACAATAGCCGAGATAGAGGCAAAGGAAGCCGCATATTTTTGGGACACATCTTCAAAGCACTCATATATATATAAGACAGATAAATATATCTCAACATGTTGTTATCTCTAGTCAAGTAGCAAAGTGGGTAAATTGGCATATTCAACTAAACTTAATTAACGCAGAAAAAAGGAGAATGAATAGCTTTTCAATTTAGATTTGTGTTAAGTGGGTTTCTTTAGGGTCAAAATAGTGTTTGTGTTTGTTTTTGTGCGTCAGTCTGACTCTTTTATTACTGTAATAGCGGCCAGAAATGGCGCACTAGCGAAAATTCGGATTACAATTCACTCACACATAGTTTCCCGGACCTCATTTTTTTCCCTCACAGTTTCCCGGAGATGGTCTCATTGGCAGAAATCTACCGATGTTACATAACTTTCCCTAATATCCCGTTCTTATGCCTTTCAATACGAACCAACATTTACAATATGGGTCATTATATAATAGGAAATAAATTGCTGCGTGATGTACATCGTACTACGTTTAACACTAAATTATCAACTTTCTTATGAATAAACCTGAACGCTGCCCATAACCACAATATCGTAACTAACATACTCCCTATATAGAACCACAGTGGCCACGAGCCCAGGTCACTGCCAAACAGACTAGAAAGCAAACTTAAAATTGTTCCCATGAAGATCGTCTACTCTATGAATTGACGCTTGTTACTGATAAAGCAAACAGTAGTAATAACGTGGCCACTATGGTGAGGCACAAATGATAACTACGCGATAATTACAGAATTCTTGATCCTCATATCTAGTGCAATATTGGCATCTAAACGAAGGCACACTATCGATGCGAAGCATCGCATCTTCACTTATTTTAACAACAAAAATAAATAGCTTCGATTACGGATCGGCTTTACACGTCTGTCAGGTCCTCTCTAATGACAGGTCCCTCTAATCTGACTTTTGTGGGTGAGCACTGTTTAATTCTTTCTCGGTAGCCAGAGAAGCTATAGCCAGCTATTTTTTGTTGTGTTTTTCCAGGCATCTAATGCTAAGAGGTCTCACTGATCTCTCGAGACAGCGAGCAAATTGCCGCTTACTGAAATGTTCAACTACGTCGACACGCAATTATTCGATGTTCTTTTATTTGTTGTTATATGATAATTTTTTTTCTTATTCGAGAGGTAAAAACGGTGAGGTTTCTAAGGAAAACCATTTTGCACGTTACCGCCACTCTCATAGACGACGTTACAATTTTTCCCCGAAATCGTAATCGGAGGTCTGTTTCAATCTCGTGACCGATTGCAAACAATCTTTGTAAACACACACACACACACACGAAAATTATTCTTCTTCTAACTGTGCTTCTGTTTTTCTTGTACAGCTCGTACCGGTTGAGTTATAAATGGATAGGTCTGTCTGTGCACCAATGATCCGATCTTCATTTTGCGGATGTCTCTTCCTTATGTTGTTGTTATTATGGCACAGCTGCTGGTGATGTCCTGCATCCATTCCCGTTTTTTGTATTTGTTCATCGTGGGACGCAACCGATGACGCGACTCGGTCGCAACTCTTCGCCGAGCGGCTAAGGTCGCGTTCCCGGTGTAATTCACTCTGCACGACGTTGTTCTCGGAGTAAAGCTGTTGTCATCCAGGAAGGACCAGCAGGCCGACATGAGGAGAAATGTCAACTAAGTAAAGGGCTGAACCTAAGCATTACACAGAATTCACGATTACGACTACTTGTGATCCTGCTTTTGTCGCAGCTATTGATGCTAATGCTGTTATCATTGTCTATACCGCGTCAGCAACGAGTAAAGCGTTCAACTTTTGTGACAGGTTTGAGATCGACAGCTGAGAAGTCAAAGGGGGGTAAAGGGAGTGAGCAGGGGCTGCCCCTGTTGTAAAGGTGGCGCTACGACAGTAGCAGCTGGCAACAATTGTAGCATTGGCTATTAACCTGCATCTAAGACAGTACCATTACAAGTCAGGCCGCGTTTGCAGCTGTAGAATACTACACATTAGTTCCATCTAAATAGATAGTGAAGAGAGAGATGTCATGAGCCTGGCAGTTAATGGATACGATTGCTGCTGCTGCTGTCGTCATAGCTATTGTTAAAAGAAGGGAACCAGAGCAGAAACTTTGAAGGGCAGAAAGGACCGTCAGGAGCCTGCAGCCACCACCGCCATGGCGGTCGCCTTTGACAAGGGCAACCCGTCCGAATAACTGACGATTTCCACAGCGATGTGGGGAGTGTAGGGACAAATTGACAAGAATATTATAGAATCAAACTGATTGAAAACGATTGATGACGCATCACACAAGCACTAATACAAACGACATGGGCCTATTTTTCCAATGCATCATCTCAATACGTTAGTTAATCAGGTAACGCTGATATGGCGTTTATCAAGGCGTTTATTTATTTATTTTAACGCGCTTACTATAGCCTAGACAAGCAATTGCTTCGTTTTCTTAATCGGATAGAGTCAAGTCGTTCATACCGGGGTACAACTACGTCCTGCAAACGCCATTTTGGTTACATTTAACTGGGCTACAAAGGCCAGGGCATGTCAACAAGCTGTAGTTTTGTCTTGTTCAAACAAAAACTTCTATATGATTTTATTATTGATTAAAGTGCAACAACAGAATGATATAGGAGATGAAACTTCGATTTGTTTCATCATATTGCCTACGGGATTCCCGCCCTTTTCCTCACTTATCCCACCGCGCTAGGATAATAACAAAAGACAGAAGTTAACTTAAGCAGTAATAACTAACTCCTGCTCCTCCGATATATTCATCCTTACAACGGACCTTACAACAAGATTCAATGTGACTTTGTGATTAATTTACAACATTTTTTTTTTACGAATAATCATGCAGACTGTTACGTATCACGCGTTTCTGAACACAACTCCAACGACGCTTGTAATACGTCACAATAATCTGTCGGGTTATCGCTTCATTTTGATCGCCGTTTCAACAGCTAGGGATAAAAACGAGCCAATGACGTCAAATTGTCATATCTTTGACGTATGGCACAGCCAGCTAGCTAGCTAGCTAGCTAGCTAGCTAGCTTCACTGCAAGAGCCATATAAGAATACAACATAAATTAACGTAATCTAAACGTGTGCTTTTTTCGTCGTACCGTGGCTATACATTAACACTATATATATATATATATATATATATATATACGATGTTGTAAAAATAGATATGCTTCTTCTTCTTCAAGGGTCTATCTCTAGCAAAGACAAATTACTAAACGTTAGCTATCACTGGTGTGTATATATATATATATATATGTATAGCAGTGTTTGTTAAAAAAAAATAAGCTAAAAAATAATGCAACACACTCAGCTAGCACCATTATGGCACATATCAAAGCAAAGTCGTATATCTCTTCATTTGGTCGTAGACCAGCTAAGTATAGCACAAGATATTACGTCGCCCGTGTTCATGACGGCTCTCGATCATGACAGCTGGGCATTTTTGTGTATTAACGTCTAAACGAACAAATTTTGCCCGATTAATACATATATTCGGTATAGACCATTTCGGCAAATTTAAAGAAAACTATTATTAGGGTATAAATAGATGTGGGCAAGGATATGCGGGGCAATAGATGCTGACATCTAGCGCACGATTACCGTCCATTTCGAATTACTCGCGAAATCCAAAAACTATTACACTCCTCTAACGTATCTACCCAACGATCTCTCAATAGGAGATTCCTCCAGTCCAGGTGATCCGGATATGGTTTTATCGCTCATATTATAATTGCCCATTAATTAATAACGTATTATTCCCGCACCGTTTCTTGTGCTTCTCTCACAGATGTTGAGGCAATTTCGATCTGTGCGGCTCCTTTTCTCTGCACCCATTGAGCCTGATTAGGACAAGCAGTACTTATCTCACCTGGTAAACGCTCGCCCAGTCGCGTCACGCCCACCACAACCCACAACATTAGCGACGCGCTCGCCAACTGCGGAAGTTAAAAGGTGCAAAGCTAAGACGAGGTAAGTTGGAGCAAACAACAGTCGCCATTGGCGCCGTCTACTAATTTAGACACTCATTGATACATCCGCCCCCACAATGCAAATCGAATGAGTCTGCTCCCACCTATTATGGCTTCCCTCACCTACCGCTCATTGATCCGTGACTCAGTCAAAGTGCGTTTGCTTCTGTCTATGCACAATTGATCGTTAGATTGTTGCTAAGCTTTTTAGTTGGTTGACCTGGCCGGTTGTTGCCTAAGCTGGCGCAAACATACGCCTCTGTTATTCTCCCCGTTAATGTCGTCAAGCAATCGGCTCACGTCGGCCGACCGACCCACCGCCATTGCGCAGACGGACGCGGGGGAGCGGTGGCTGAGGAACTCGTCGGGGTGAACAGCGCGAAAACAAAGCCGCAATTCAGCCAATAGTCTGGTATAGTTATGGGGAATAAACTGTTTGCGAAAGTTGCTTAGAATATTAAGCAAAGTTAAATAGCTAGCTAGGTTGTTAGACGTCACCAAGTAAGTAACGATATATGCCGAATGAAAAGTGAGTGAGTGCCAGTTAAGTTGGCCGTTACTGACTAGCGGGAACTTAACACCGAATTTGAAGTTAACGAAGGCTGAGTACTTTATCTTGGTCACACCTCTTTCGGACTACGCTGTCAATAGACTGAACGACGAGAAATCGCTACGGGTGTATTGCTCCCGATGTTACGAATTGCTTCTGTTAGGACTGTTAGGACAACGAGGGCATTTTCATCGAAGCGTTAGGATTATTTGGTTTGTGCAATACACTTTTCGGCCCTAGCCCTGTATGTAGACGTGGTATTAATTCTGTTTTCGCCGGTTCTTTATTGGATTCTTAACGAATACAAGCGGAGAGCAGGTGTCAATTTGGAAGAATCTCACCGATTCGATGGTAAGTTCGTTGGTGAAGATGATCACTCCAGCTATACTGAAATACACCATATCTACACTGACTCAACGAATTGATCTTATCTGTATCTAAAAATGTTAATAAAATAAAAACTGTTTATATCAAATATGAGAGTCCCAGCTGTTGCTGTGACTATCCCATACGTGAATGCAAGTTGGGCTTTTACTTGGGGTGCTTGTCAACGATGAATGGCAGGTGTTCCGATGGAGAAGTTACGACTTATTGCGGTGAGGCGTTACAAGTCTATACAGAAGCAACTTGTTTTAGATGTATAGTAACAGAAAGTACGAAATTAGCTACAGATAATTAATAGCATCACGAGTAACAGTATAATAGATCAGTTCCCCAGGAGATCGGGAAACGGTCTTGCCCCTAAGGACTTGTCTACAGAGGACGAGGTTTTCAGCTATTTTATTTATCTGATATTACAATTCTTGTAGTACAGCTCCGACTATGTGCCATGAAATACTGTAATAATTCAAGCACTATATATTCTTCCGTGGTGGCCATTGCGCTCACTGGCCGACCGCTATAACTCTACCGCTGGGGACGATGGCGGTCACATTTTTTAGACTACGAATTAAATCTATGCTTAGAGTAGTTCGAGGAGACGTTTCGCGATGACGGTCGTGGCGGTGCGTGCGACTCTATCGCTTAATGGCTCGAGTTCATCCAATGCATATGGTTCCTTGAGTGTCTGTCCTAAGTTCGCTATCGTGGCCTATCCGTCAACTTGTTCCACGTGCTCAATCTAAACACCGAACAACATTGAACTCGATCGTACAGCTGCTACAAACATTCGAATGATATTTAACATTCGACAGCCTTTCCGTGGCGATCACTCCGTGGCCGATTCCGTGGCGACAGCGTGAAAAGGTCACGGTGGACGGCCATAGAATTTCATCGTGTGTCTAGCTTTTCCCACGCAGCTATAGCCGACTACGTTGATTAAGACAACCGCAACGACCCTAACAGCGAATGGTTGTGGCTGAGCCTAGGTTTGGACAACAGATTTGGCACAAAAGGGACTGTCATCGTATAGTTGCGTTGCTTTTCGACGATGAGTATGTTTGATACATAGTACTTCAATGTACAAAACGAGATGATGATATTCACCGGCCTCGTGGAAGGTCGCCAAAGATGGCTACTGAAAAAACAATGTGGTCGAGAAGTAATACGAATCTATTTTTTTTTTGCACAGCTGTCACTTATGTTATTGTACTGTACATGTATCATTTCCTAAACCGGTCGGATCAGTAACATCCATATTCAATCAATTGCAGGTGACAGTTATCCGTGAAAGGCGTGCGCTACAATTGAAAGTAGCCAAACATAATGGCTTTCGGCATAGTCGTATGCCACCGAACGATTTCTCGCCGTTTCGAAGCTAATCCCTCCGGTTTCTGATAACGGAGGATGGCGAAGCATTTACTTTTAACAACAACAACAACAACAGCTAGAGCTATTAGGGCTAATCTCAGATTTTTGCTCTGGCTTACAAATGTGGCTTACAATGTGGACATAAATTCCAAATAGAGCCTCTCGAATCTTGTCAACTATGACAACAAAGGGACAATGGAAAGCTAACACAAGCTATGCTAGCTTCAAAAGATCTTTATATAATAATATAAAAGAGAAATCAAATGTTTTAGGACTTTTAACGAAGACACCTAATAATAATAGAGTATCTCTTCGGTCTATGATGTCAGGCTCATTTTGTTACGGCTGCAGCGTACCATCAGCTCTAATCATAGTCACAGCTTTGGTTGGTTGACGTTATTATGGTCAGGTAGTTTTCTACTTCGATTTTCTCGCAGTGTCCCTTCAGCGCGACTGTGATAGAAGTTTTAACGATCTCGAGGCCAGTGGTTCGGTACGATGGCCTAGCTCGACATAGCAAAAGCTGCCCAAGGTTCTCTTCTACTCTACCAATTCTGGTAAAATGAACGGTAATCTGCTGGTTTTGACGGCACTGACTACATGTGTGGTTGTACCTCCGGATAAAGACTTCAGTTGTTAATCGTCGCATAAAAACCACGCAATCGGACAACGTCAAGCTAACACTTTCAATGTCCTTCTTTCCTAAGCTGATGACGTCCACGACCGTGAGGCCAGGGAGGGCGAAATAGGCATGACCGAGTCTCGTTAGCCGGTGTGATGGCGAACAGTCATAACCGATGTCATTTTAAACGACGGTCGGAATAATCTTCCGAAGTCAAATGATTTTTTGGCCTAAGTCAGCAATCATTCATTTATTTTAGCTGCGGCATCGAATGAAAGCCTTTGACTCGCATTAGGCTTAGGCTTAGCTGGAGTTACTGCTGCCGTCATTTTACATCTTCAAGTAATTCGTGCGCTTGCTCGTGTGTCCCTCCGAACAAAAAAAGATCAGGAGCCAATAAGCGTGACCCCCCCCCTCCCCTCCCCTCCGCTTCCCTCCAACAAGTCATGCGGAGTCATATAGAAGGTAAGGATAACAATTGCTGCCATTATGTCTTTGACATTACACGCTCGTCAAACTATGTTCACTGACTGAGGTGAGCGTTTGAATAACACTCAATAACTCGTCCTGACATGGGCGTCTGGTGACTCGTTCCGATTCAGAGCTTAAAGTCGCATACGAGCTTTTACGGTGCGTTGATTAGAGCCGAAGAAGAGCTCGGAATTTGTTTAGCGCTTATGAAACTCAGACCGTTGCTTCCGTATCTACACAACACAAGTGGTCTTGCTATTCTAACGTGCAGCATACTCTTCGTAAGCCTTTAGCTGTTCTTAGTATTTTAAATGAAAGCAAACATATGTAATCATGGTTGCGGAAACGCCAAACGACACAGTCGTTCGCATCATATGGTTTCCTGTGTGCTACCTGTTGTTTCTGTTTTTAGTATGTTTTTAGAATATGTAAAAATCAATCAATAGAAATACGGACATTTATTAAAAAAATTTCGGAACGAATATAATATTTTAGCATTACTCATTATAGAAATGATAGCATTATGGGCATGAATTCTTCGCTTGGGGCTAGGCTTTTCCCACAGTTTAATTATGTGTCAGCGGCGGTAGCTGCTGCGACAACAGCTGTCGTAACGCGAACCCCATTGCTTGAAGTGACTTTCATTTTGGGCCTGAACAAATATTTTATCCATTTACGTTACTCGTTATCATCGTGGCTTTTTTTTTTTTTTTTTTTCGGTCATTCCCAGGATTTTGTGCCCGGAAGTCGGTGTCTTCGACCGAACCAGTTTCACTAGCAGTTCAGCGGTGGCGCGCGAAAAACCTAACAGGGACTCAGCGAAACGCAATTGACTTACATTCACTGTATGTGGTAATCCTCGAAAAGCCGCAAAAATACCAAACAAAAACGAATCTCCTAGAGTCTGCAACACGTGGGGCTCTATGTGATGTGTCAATTTAGCGTGCAGAACATCAAAAACTGTTCAGGGGTACAATTGAAACGCATTCATTTGGGATGCCACCCACTCAATTATTATCACGTACCTATCATGCAAAAGCACACACGCACGCACGCACGCACGCACTAAATACACACATATATATATACACCTAGGTTGAGTTCCTGTGAGCCTAGAGACTCCTGTTGGGATAACTGTCCCATAGACGAGACGAGAAGATTTCGTGGTGAAACCAGTGTTACTCTAGCTTTTAGATTTTTACCTAAATATTCACCATTTGTTTATCTTATATATATATATATATATATATATATATCCTTGGGCTCTCGTGTAGCTATGCTTCCGGTCACAAGACAAACAGGGAGCCAGCTCCCAGAACAAAAGGGTCGGATTGATTTTGAGATGTCACTAGTGAAAACGAAATTGCTTCAGACGAGATGCTAATTAATAGCATTGGTGAAGAAAGGCAGCTCTACGATGATGATAAATGGGTTATGCATCAACGATAAGCGTTATCTGCCAGATAAACATGTGCCGTGCGCACCCATTTGGCAAATTGCTACTTCCGAAGAAAATGCATATACAATTGTGCGTATATGTAGATAGAAGACTTCTCATAGAATCGAGAGGTTTCTTTTTCGAAAAGATTCCCACATCACTGAAATGTTCAAGTAGTTCCAGCCGAAAAGCGACCCCAGAATTTAGCGGCCACCAGCGCCATTTAACAATCGATTACTAATACAAAAAAACCAGTCTCAGCGTTAGAAGAACACTTCTAATGGGTTGTTTGAGCGGAGTGACTCAGGGCTTGCTTATAGTTAGGGCTGTTTCGGACAAGTTAGCAGCTTCCCTCCTCGTTACTACCATCGCTGTTCTAGTTTTCTGGTCTGTATCAGTCCCTAAATCAAACAGTTTGCACCGTTGGCGTTGTCAATAGCGATTCTAACAGCCAAACGACCGAAGATGACTCAGCAAGAAGACAGCCTGAGTCAGGGAATGCGGCCGTACAATATAGATATAGTAAAAATGAACCGTTTCGTCAACAATAACGACAACGACAACAGTTAAAGCTGTAGCGTTGACAGAGGAGCGATCGTCTGTCTCTGGGGGACACCGTCATGTCGCCATTAACGGCCATCTGATAGTGTGGGCTGTAAGGAAGGAAGTTTCTGATTCTAATGGTGATGACTGCTAGACTAGAGTCCCTGACTGGAGCCTGAGATAGGCTTGTTGCAGCAATGCAACTGCCGTTACCATTGTGCCTGTCTAGGTTATGTGTGCGTTGTTGTTGTTGCTGCTGCTGCTGCTGCTAAGGTGTCGTCGTCCCAAGATACCCGTTAAGAAATGTTGTCCCCTGAAGTGTGACCATCGACCAGGTAACGGCTACGTTACCACCGAAGATTACCGCCGTTCATACGTGAAGAGTGTCATCACGCGATGATTCTACGGTATTACCGCTTGCTGCATAGCGCCAACAGCAACACTGCATGGCATGGCACTATTGCACATTCAGGCTGCCGGTGGAGACGGAATACGCAGTGCTATCGGCGTTCGCTCCCGGTCATGACAATAGAGATAAAGCCCAAGATGCTAAGACAACCTTATCCATTACTCAAGAAGACTTTCGTTACCCGCAATGACAGTTACAGCTACAGTTATCTTTCATCTTTATACTCCGTTCGTTGTTGCGTGTCGGCGGATCGACTACGGCGTAGCCGCTGATGACTCTTCGCACCGTAGCTCCATTCACTGCTGTTGGTCTGTCCTTTATGGCCTGCGTGTCGTTGTTTATCAGTAGGATTAGCGGCTGTACTCGCATCATTCGGCCGGCTGGCCCATCGATTGATCAAACGCAAAGAAGGAAAATAAAGCACAGCGTAGAGTATCGATATTTTTTGTGTGTGTGTGTGTTTTTAAACAATAGTTCCTAATCGAACGACGGATAGACACGCTCAGGTCGATATTTAAGCTTAAACTGGATTTTTTCGATCAATTGACCTATGTTCATTATCATCAGCATTAGGTCTGGCGGTATGGCGAGACGACGAACTAGGCATCCCATCAGTCTGAGGTACCATACGTCCGTGAAAAGACTATCGTCGATTTGTTTATCATCTACCTAACTTTAAGGATAACAGATTTTGCATACGATGAATAATGGTTAAATAATGAATCTGTATTGGTATGGAAGTGATATTTTATATGTCAGCTTGGTTGATCTCTCTTTAAAGCAATAACGTTTTAGATCAAGTTATTGTCGAGTTCGTCCCAACCCCGTACGGACCTATGTATATTCTTCATATGGCCTTTTCCTGCTGTGCGTCGTCTCGTAATGCCTCATCATCTGGTAGCAGTGATTCTACGGACAGACTACGTAACAGGCCGCTTGTCATCCAACGCGATAAGCGTCATAAAGCAATACAGAACGTTGCATAGCTTTTTCTCCAAACGGATACGTAGATATTATTCAGACAGGTTCGCCTGTTGCCTGATTTTCACTTGTACCATGTTAAAACGTGTGCGACGTCTTTCCTCTGCCTGTATGTCTCGCCGTGTGTTTGTAAGCGATTTCGATTTTTCGACGATTCATTCGTTCTTCAGCGGATGAGACATTTCCTTTGTATTAAACGCAGCTGAAACAGGGGCAACTGTAGCTGTTTTGCTATTGGCTACGTTACTATGCATTGGTGGGCGACTCAACTATAATTCAATACAACAGCGTAACCGGTTTACCGTTATATTGTAGTAGTAGTAGTAGTAGTAGTAGTAGTATGTATGTATGCAGATGAAGTTTGCCTCTGCAACATGTATCATAACTGGGTGTGACCCTGCTCGTGACCGGGCATGCAAAAGCTTTGTATCTATCTTTGAGTAAATGTACATTGGTATATAGCTAAAGGGAGTCAAAGAAAACTTTGTCCAAATTTTAGAAGAGAACAACGTTTTTAAAAAGGCCAGCTTTCGAAGCTTTGTTAAGTCGATAGAAAGCCAGTGCTCGCAGTGAGCTACAGTGGCTGCAGAAATGTCTCTGCTTAAACATAATGTATCTAGGAATAAATGAAATAGGACATGAAGTCTTTAATTATACATATATATATATATACGATAATTTGACGACGGCGGGTACAGTGCCTATAGCTTTGTTTAGCTATAGGTATGTTGTAACCGGTCTGCCGATAGCATCAGTAACGTTCAGCTAACGTATCTGTGCCGGTCAACACAGTAGCCTATACGCATGCACGTGACTTTTACTGCTTTGTCCATGAATATCGGCATGTGTATGCACGTAGTGGCGGTAATGGCAGTATGTAGAATTTTAGCTACGATAACGATTGCTACTATGGCAAAACCGCCTAGATGTAGCCAATTTGGTTTTAATGGTTCCAAGTTCGCGACCCTCGAACGAGTTCAACGAACCCTTCTGGTCTCATTGTTGTTACTGCTGCTGCTGCTGCTGCTGCTGCTGCACGTTATGGCGCAGTCCTTTAAAAGCGTTACAAACGAGGATCCTCTAGCGAGCCGACAACGCGAGCGGATGGAAGAATAGCAAACGAAAAATCCAAGGAAAAATCATCGCGTCAGCAAAAAACCGTGGCAGGAGCAGCGGTAGCAGTACAAACGGCAAGAGAAAAAAACGATATATACATAACTAACACAGTGAACACTTGTGTGATGAAAAGCGTATGACTATTGAACAACCGCAATAGACACATATTGCTAATGTTAATACTATTATATCTGTTCGTATGACCACACAGTATGTAACAGTACGTGCATGATGTACTTCGACGTGCAAGTGGCACGTCTAGGTCGATGATGGCAACGAAAGAATTGTGCTAGGTGTACCTTTGCTACAGCATCGTTTCGAGCTTTGGCATAGATTAAGGGTTCTCGCTGCAGGCAGACTACGTACGTGTAGTTAGTCTAAAGCACTGTTCTTTTTGCTCGACCATCTGCTTTTCGTTGTTACTTATTCGACTTTTGTTGTTCACTGACGTGAGGAAAGCTACCGCCGTTGACGTTTGTCTTCATTATTTAGATTCGTCATCAGAGGCAGCAGCGGAAGCATCAGCAGAGACAGCTGAATAAAGTTATTGCGATATTTGGTAGTGCTAAAGTAGTTCAATTGTAATTTATGGCGTCGCAGATCAACGATGACAACAGGAAACCAAAGTTGTAACTTACATCATCTTCCAGTAAATTTTTACAGATGCAGCCCACATACGCGTGTTGCTATAAATATACGTAACAATCTAGCACGAATCACTCGCTTAATTCTAATGCTATTTTTTTTTTAGAAGACATTGACCAAAAAGCGATGTAGGTCTTCGTAAAGATGCCGAAGGTAGGTTTGTTTCATGAATCTGACGACACGGTAAAAACGCTGTTCTTAAGATGCTACTCGACGCTTATTGATCTATCTCAGTATCTCATTGACTCTTTCATGGGCACATACATCATATACTGATACGTGCGGACTAACAACTGCCACCCATACCTTACTACTAAATGCACCATGCACAAACACTAAATATATATGAAAAATGATCGGCATACGTGCAAGAATACGTTTTTTCTTTACTTAGACCAAACACACGTTTCACTAGTACGAGTCGGTCATGGGCATCGCGGATCACCCAATGATTGCTCCAATCTCGTGAAGAGCAGAGCTTGCTCGATCACAGTTCACTCGTCTGATCATCGCTATTCGATTAAATGGACGACACTGCTCATCGGTGCTCGGATTCCTTGGACTAGGCAGTGTATACGTGAACGTTTGTGACACGAACACACACAACCGAATTCTTCACTCTCGTTCGCTTGTTTATCTTCGTTCGATCGACTGCAGGTGCAACCGATTTCAGTTATTCCCATCATTGGGCAACACATTTAACACTGAACACTACTGCAGTCGACGTACGATAGATTGAAAAGGTCGTGCGAGCACCATAACATCGATTAGGTTAGATAGAAACGCGTACGCCTTCTACGATGACTACCGACCCTTATTAGGACAAACCCATTAACCACTACAAATAAGGGCGTATCGTTCATTATTCCTTTTATTACGAACGCTACCAAATGCTATTGTCGCTGGGGCGACAAGCGGAGATAGCATTACCGTTGCTTTTGCCACGACCTAATTTTTTTTGCCCACCTTCCACTATTTGTTATTGCTCTATATAAGAATCTGGGTGTGTATGAATAGGATTTGTCCGACCACGCCTTGAATGCCCCCATTGCATGCTACAGTAAGGGCAGTTAATCCAAAACAGCTTGTAAGTTCTTAATCCGGTTAGCTAGCTATTGTCATCGCCATTGCATCGACTGGAAGAAGGCAGCTCGTCTACTACTTATACGTATAAAATAGATCAAACATTGAAGTAACTTTACCTCATCAGCGTGGCTATGAACAGTGGTCGTGCTAGCTGATCCTTGATTAGTTTAGATATGCTATTGATGTTTACTCTTATTCTACGGTTCGTTCCGAGCATTTTGGTAAATGTTTACCAAAATATTTGTCTAGTCATTTAATAGACCTACGAGCTAATAGCAACAACTTTCTATTAGCTCTCGTAGTGGCCAATGGAATGGAAATATATATAGTATGATCTTATTAGGCTCGATTGGGGTTATTTAATGACGCACGTACTTCAGCTGCACAGCGCTGTATATCTGCAAATTGAACGATCATTAGTCTGTGTGAGGGCATTTTCTCTTGGTGAGGGCAACAAATGTATTGATAAACGGGCAATTAACAGATCAACCTATCAACAAATCAGAAACCTAAAGTTAACCACTCGTTGTGGGTAAATGGCTGTATTGCGGCTCACCTTTGGCGTACCGGCTAACGCTACAAGCCTTGCTCATGCTCGTGCGTTCCTAACGATCTGGCTGTCTCATCAAAAGTCTTCGCTTCGTGTGTCTTTGTGCTGGTAGCGTGTATGATCCACGCATTTAATGTTAGAGTCGTCATTATTTGGAAATAGTAATTTGTCGGATGACATCTCAGGATACCATATCATTCCATCTAAAAGGAATCTCGTTAAGACGAACCGTTAAACTCCTTATGACGTTTTATCATTTCAGTTTTTTGACACGTATACAAACACTTGAAGCATGCACAGCTGTAACTTCCTAGGTCGGGGGGCAGATCGATAGATGAATGGAGCAGATTCAGACGGAAGCCGATTGTGGAAGCATGATTGGGTAAGCGAACGCTTAAATAAGACATAGCTAAATAAAACAATAATCCAGTAAACTAATGAAAAAATCTTATATTGAACAAAAATTACTTTTATTATATTTTGCCGTTTCGTTGATCCGACGCTTATGCTTATCTCTGTGTTTGGTTTCATGTATCTATCGGTATAATAGCAATATATCCTTGCTTGTTTCCGGTGTTTCAGTAACCGCAAACGTTCGAACGAAGGTAAATCTGTCGCGGTAGTCAAACAGCTTGTCTCTCCCTCGCTCTCATCATCTATAATACGGTGGATAAAAGACAGTATGGCATACCTATGAGCACGACTTTGGATGTCGCTGACCGCAGCGTCTTTTGATAGCTGCGTAACGAAAATTTGTCGGCTCGCTCCTTCGTCCATGAACGTTGACAAACGTCACGGCCGCGGCGGGAGGCGCGGATACGCCGCAAGATGTACCCGTTGCACCTCAGCGCGGTAATGGGTGTTCGGGATCGCGCAGGTCTTGAAGAGAGGATGTCCTGCATCACTATGGCGCTTCTGTAGCTACAGCAGATCGCCCATGCGCTGCCCTGCTGATCCTGCTGCCTGGACGCATGGACGTATCCACGCATTGTGAACACAATAAAAACAAGTACAATAACTATACTTGCACTCGTCATCTCACATAAATTGTACTGGCAGACATATACGCAAATTTTGACTTAGGTCTACGCATATGATACGTGTACGAAACGTGATTACGTACAACAGCAGGACGATGCATGTAAATACTCATTGTAGACCCGCTGCGGCCGCGCATATTTGACCGCGTGGCTCTGTTACGCATAGTGATTGTGTGCACATTGATTTCCCATGTCAAACCCACTTTGTATTATTGTAGCTGGCATTTGGCGTATGTGGGGGCCAAAGCAGACGATTTTTTTGCATTTATCTGATCGCAATCGCTTGAGCAACATGTGCCCTGGAAATTGCCTGTCGTAGGAACGGATCGTTGTGGAGAGCCTATATCGAACGCCATAGCGGCCGGAAGTCAGCAAACAGATGTCAAAAGACAGATCCCGATACGTGAACACTCTGCACAATGTACTCGTTATGATTGCCATCCGTCAAAGTGTCCCAGAGTCAATACACAGACGCATACACACACAGTAAATATACAATCATTACTGTTACAGCTTTGATTTGATCGAACGCTATCGGATGGCACGGGACGTGGCTCATGTCCTGCACCACGCAATATCAGGTCCGGTGAAAAATCATAATTTTCTAATATTCATTAATAATAGTAATAATAAATTTGCATTAATTAGCGAACAGTCGCTACAAATATCGAACAAGCATAACGCTAACAGTATATGCTATTGTGTTCGAACAATCACGACCCGGGTTGAGGGTTTCACTTCCAGCGTAATTTACTCAGCAATTCTTAGAAATCTTACTCTTTTTCTAATAATTACTAAATTATTATAGCGCCTCTAATCATCTAACCATCAATCCAAGCATAACAAAAGAGTTGAAAGGTATCACTAAATGTATAGAGGTAAAACTGTCTGAGTTGTACTGCGCAACGTCGTAGTTCTTCTTTGTCGTCGAGCGTCTTTACCGTACCGTTAGCAGGTAGGATCGACTTCTAACGACACGTTTCTAGCGACACGAAGAACATAAACATGGCAACAACGTATTTATAACGCTCAGAGACGTTGTGACGGTTGTGGCACACGGTATCAGAGTGATGCGTGTCATCAGCGACCCTTCATCTTAGATACACGTAAAAGAAATGACTGGAGTTTAATTAAGATATTTCATATACATGTTAGATAAATGAATCTTTTATAATCAGTTACTACTAGAATTTAACAGGTGTCATAATGATCAATTCGCCTCGGTGGAAGATTCTGTGTTAGGCAAAATGATGACTTCGTGAGAAGCCAACCTTTGGAATACTGATAGAAAGTTCATGTTGGCTTAATCACGGATCGGTGACTTTTGCACTATTCTGCTTCTCGATACACACTGCGTATTTGCTATATTTTATATATATATTTATATTTATATATATATATATAGCACCAGAGCGAAATGTATTTATCTCGTAAATGTCATATAATGTAAAAGAAAGGAAAAAAAAATGTCGATTATTCGGTTAGCTAGATAAGGTCTATGTCCTGTTCAAAGTAAAACTACAATAGACAACCTGGTCATCATATTGAAGGGCCATCTAATATAAAAACCGATCGTTTCTTAGTGGCTTTATCCGCGTGTGTAAGTTCTTAATTATGCGCGTAGACGATCTTGGCACAGACATTATCATCTCTTACCCATCTGGCAAATTGAACCTTTTTCTTTTTTTCTATAATATCAAATCGAGATATATACTATATGTATTCTATTGTATTTGCGAAAACAAATCCTTCTGTCTAGTATTTCACTTTAATGCTTAAGTGATTTCAGGGTTCTACCTTTGTGTCATAGTTCGCGATATTCATTCCCCTTCAATCTCACATGGACGCCATGGACCGTAAGGATCCAACACTGCGTGACTGCGGACGAACGTGTTTGACATCAGACGGTTAGAACGATAACAGAAATTGAAGTGTTCTGGTCCCGATGGCCCGGCAAGCGGTAGACAAGGTGATCTTGTACTAACGATTTGACCGTCTTTCAAGCGTTAATCATTATCGCAGACGGTGATATTCAATGTAATCTGCCTGTCAACACGGAGCATGCGAACAGGAAACACTGCAAATTTACACGACATTGACGATACTACACGTGATCGGAAAAAGGACGCATCACGTCCGAGTCTTCGTCACTGCTGGATTTTCAGTGCCGTCACATCGACGATCCGTACACACGTTGCGCATAGTGGGTGGCAAGGCTAGAGCAACGTGGATTTGGATTTTTCATCATCATATTGTGTTATGACTAGTGTTTATTCGACTTCCAGGTCCAAGATTATTGGCTTACATGATAGCGTTCTAGTAAACCCCCATAAGGCAGCACCCCAGGGCTACTGCTGTGAAAGTCCCTAAGCTATTATAGACGGCTATAGTTTCCAGTGGCATTTCACATCTGTCACGGTGAGTTTGGCTGTGTATGTCGCAGATACCAAATGTTGACAACAGAAAAGATCGAAGAAACTGAATCAGTCGTATTCTGTTACTATCTGGTCGTATTCAACCGTTACAATCGTACGGCCTGCTTCTCGTACACGAGGGTGCCACGGCTGCGGCGGCCTAGTTATGTTCGAATGTCAGCCCCCCAACGGCCGGTCCAATACCGGTAACATTGATCACTACACACACGCTTCGAGGTGATAGGCCGCCGCAAATAGTCACCAAGCTTAGCAAAAAAATTTAGAAACGTCACTATGATCATCAGACACTTCACAACGTCTCTGTATTTTCGATGGCTACCTATTTCATCCCATCTTATAAATTAGAGGTAATAAGGACCCTTACCAAACTGTAAAAGGTATTAACAGCATTCATAACTTCCTAAAACAAAAACTATCGCTCCCGGATACGATTTGCTCGTAGCTACGTTAACGAATAACACGATCTTCGTTTTGCGATGTTAACTTGGGGCGATTGCGATAACGCCGACCGCTGTACAGCCAGGCTGAACAAGAGAGACCCCGTTTCGATCTGATCCAATGAAAGTTGATTTTTTTTTTTTCATCGTGTAATTTATGCGAGAGAAGGCTTTTTATCACGACAAACAGTTCCGTATCGGAACTGTTTAAGTTATATATTATACTCATGTTAAAGTCTTGGAAAGGATAAACGACTCAAGATTCAATTCTCTGAGTCTGAGATAATAGGATCATTATGATGCTACCAGGTTCACAGTGGAATGTAACTGCTCCGAACGGATGCCTCGTTTCCTGGATGCCATCCTCCCTCTGTGTTTGCAAACCACATGACCATACGAAACCACGGAAATATAAAGCAGTTGAAAGACGAGCAAAGAGCTTGCTCGAAGCGGCTTCATTACATAAAAATAATCTCAAAAATCAAAAATGCAGAGAAGCAGAAAAATGCGGCTGTTGCTGTTGTTGCCGTTATTGCCGATCACGGTGAACCGTCAACAGAAAGGAGCGTCAGAGGAGCACCATTTTTAAACTTCATTATGACTACGCACGCTGAAGCTCGACGTCGTATTATTGCTTACTGTTTATTGTTGCATCAGGTTGATCAAAAGAATTTTGCTTGTAGAAATCGTTGTACGATGACAAACATACCTCTTCGAGTCTCCTCAACAACCGTGATATAATGATCACAATCCTTTTTCGGCCACCTTAGACTTTACTGAGGTCGTTTGATCATTCGGGCTAGCAGGTAACGTATTTCGGAACGGTCTATGGATAAAAAGGAACACAAATTTAGCACAATACGTACGTAGGTAAGTTTACAACGACCTTTATACTGCTAGATAAAATATGAAATCATAGCGGTGCTCATTTATCTATGTATTAGGTGGTCTTATTAGGCCTCAATTTTTCAGAACCACAAAATGGTGGAACATCGCTTTACAGCGAGGACCGTCGGCGTTAGCAAACTGAAACGAAGTGTTGTCAACTTGGCAAGTGGCGCTTGTTGTATGCTACGTAAGATTTGTTCTGGAAATGTCTTCTTTCTATTAGGGTGAGGTATAGGTAGAGTGCGACGAGTTTGGCTGGTGTGCAGTAAACGTCTCATTTGTACATGCTTAAGCGTCGTCGGATTTTTTGCCTAGCTCACTTCTAATGCTGCAATTAACAAACGCTATTCCATGCATTCCAACTTATGGCAGCTTGTGTTGATACCATCAAGTTAAAACTTGTCGCATCTTTTGTAAACTTTATTGAGTAGGCGTTTTTCTTTTTCTATTCACACCGGCCTTATGTTTAGGTAGAAACAGATAAAGCCAAAAGTAGGTATATGACTCAGGTATCATCTTAGCTCTGACTTTTGGCATATCCCCTCTCTCGCTTTGCAGATCATTATAATTACTGTGTTAACATAGATCGAGCTCAATAATTTTGAGGATAGAAAGAAAATCCGTTCGATGTCAGGAGAATTTCGTCCGCTTTTCTTCGTCGTCGTCGTTGTCGTCGTCGTCGTCGTCGTCGTCGTCGTCTGAACACGGACGTACGGTCAGACAGGTCGGGAAGTTGCAACGTTTAAACGTTTGTTCTATTATCTCTTGAAGTCATCTAAGTATCAACACATGCATATACGGTGAATGATAGCTTCGCCACATAATAACGACCTTTCGACTGTTCATTTAGCAATACCCAGCTGCCGTATACGTTGTGTGCGATCTTATATCGACGTCACTCCGTATGACCGCCACTGCGCCCATCTCAGTGCTTTTATCAGTAAAATTCATCTTTATTTCGACACATACACACATTTCGATACAATTTTTTTTTATCCTAACGTATATATGTTTACATTGCCTGCCCATGTACGCACGCATGCATTTATTTCGAGAAGACAAATCTGGGTCCCAGCATCTGATTATTTCAGAGATAAGAATTTATTCAAAAAATAAAACTTTATCACTTTATCATTACTATGTATATCGCTGCCTCTGTTTGAGACTTTGCATTTTCAAAATCGATTATACGTCTCATACACGGATCGACGATAAGGGAAGAGTATAATATAAACACAAATGTAATCGTTTTTAATTCTGTTGGTCATCTGCTGAAGGCATTAATTGACAACGAATATAGTACAACCACTGAGCACAGCTTTTTTTTTTCAATATTCGACGCCCTTCAACGGTCAGCGATGAAAATCTCTACGAATATGTTGCCCCCAGTGTGAAGATGGTACTTGGCTTAGCGGCGAGCTTCCGGACTACGAATGATTCCAGCTTTGCAGTAGTAGGAGCTGGCGTTCTTAGCAGCAAAAGCAGGTAGTATTGGCCGTATCGACGAGCTCGTAGCGCATACATACATACACACAAGCACACAACTTGTCTGCTACTGGCATGAAGATAATGGCGGAAAAACTTACATCCGAATTACGAAGATCTCAACAATGATCACTGAAAATTTCTTACCTGGCTGCAACAAATCCACTACTGAGAAAATAGTGATCCACTGATATTGCGCCGGGAGAAATATCTAATGTCCACATCGGCTATGGCTTTTGAAATTGGTTTGTATTAATTTTATTTGCGCTTGCATCGGCGAGAACACCGGACGCGTCCGCACCGCGAACTTTTATGTATATATCGCTTCTAGGTAAAACCCTCTTTCAGCACACGCAGATATAGAACAATTTATCTGCTTTGAATGGAACTAGCCGTAAAGTGAATTCATATTTTGTTTGCAGTTTCAAGCATTAGATAAAAGTCCAACGGAGGTGTCGATTCGAGGAGTGTCTCACCGAATATGGGTTGCGCGTTATGGCCACCTTCTGTCAGGTGGCTGCAACCTTTTTTTGCTTTTATCGTCAATATCTCATATTTGTTTGCTATACCATATGTCCGATTGTTTAGCTGCTAGATATAGGGCGAGGCTTGCGTGTGTATCATCGCTTCGTGGTCAAATAGAAAAACAGTATAGCAATGGCCGCCGTGAGAAGATCGCTGACTATGATGTAGAAAGTGAACATTGAAAAGCCCAAGTAATTTATAGAGGGCGCTGAATGTAAAACCCAGAAGCCCCGACCTGTAGCCGTGAAAATTTCCAATTAACACAATAATGCACCCACTGTTCCTAGCTTGAAACAATCGTCGATAGATACACCTATGTAGTACTGTGAAGCATAGAACCGTTTGTCTAGCTTTTCCCTTGCTATGAGCATACAAAATCGGAACGACTTCTAACATCTTCAAGGGAACATTACTCATATAGCATTATAGATTCGGTTTAGGCTGTCATGGTGAAAAAGTTGATTTGTTTTGGAAATGATGACAGATGGGGGTTTCCTCACCGGCTATAGACACTACCAACGGCGAAAAATGGTACCTGTGCAAATTTCGTCTATCGCCAAATACAGGTCTGGAATTTTTAGAAAAACCGATACATATTCTTTGGACGATACACACACAGACATCTGTCAGCCTCAGTGTACTCTACATGATCTCACCATCACATTACGTCTCTAATAATCTCAGCTTCAGATGGATTATGCTGTTATATATACATATGGCCTAGTTCAAAATGATTACAGATTATCAAACGCTTTGGCGCCCAATGCTATTCGAGCAAATCGTTATTGCTCAGATGTTTTACTACGAATTCAAGCCTGATACGCTCCTGGCTAAACCAACACTTGCGCGTAACTGTGCCATAAAAGATAGTAATCAGCTTCAATTTTCGAACTTGAATTCGAAGGCATTAAACCTCATCTCTCCCCAGATTTCTGCTGCGGCCCACGAACAAAAAAAGTAGCTGTTTCATTGTCTTTCGCTGAAGCTATTGCTATCACAGCGGCTTCATTCACATCGAAAAAAACCCGCTGCTAGCGCAAGGCGAGCCAACGCTTGTGGTTATCGATACGCGTTGATAGACCTCGTCCTCGATGCGCGGTCCAGATCGGCGCTCCACAATCAGGATCATCTATCCATAGATCCATGCATTCTTCATTGGCAGTGGCTGCTCCACGAGACGCAATCGGTAGCGATAGGGGGACGGTAGCGGCAATCCGACAATAGCAACCGAACTATGAAAATTGCTTATTTTCTCTGTGGCACCTCTTATCTCGCGGCCGCTGTACGTGTCCAAATGGTACTCGAGTAGTGTTACATTAATTATACAACAAGCAATATTACTCTGTCGCCGGGAGATGTGGTCGTACGCACTCGACCGATCAATAGAAGATAGACGGTGCCGCTTCTGACGTTGGCCATATTGTCGCTGGTGACCAGCACGTTAATTCGTTCACGTTTTCTACTACTGTTTCTTAAGCTATACTCGATCGAGCCGTATAAATGGAGCGTTTAATAGGCTGTGGTACGCTATGGCTGGTACCGCATCGACGGATTGCAGCGGTGATTGCACTCAATGAATGGCTGTCTCGTTCTGTCGAAGCTGTTGATTATTACCGTTAATACACTTGTACCAAAATGGCAGCGAGGAAATCGACGTAAAAAACGCGCCGCTATCACCGCTATGATCATGAGTGTGAGAAATAAGATCGCCGAAGGGGAATTTCGTAGCGGTGCTAATGTTGCTGCTGAAAATCGTTTTTGCTTCACTTACAGAGCTTCCTTTGCGTCTTTCTCGCCCACGGAATTGCCAACGGAATCGTATGAGAGAAAAATGACTGGAGTGATGAGCACAGGCCAGATGGCACTGAAACAGCAGAACAACATTAGATCGGCTGCTGGCTATTGTGGCTGCGAGTACGGCGTTGTTTCGAGACTAAACGACTATACGTGCCGTATTGGAATACGCTATAGAGTGAAGTGATGTTGGTGCGGAGCTGCAAACGACTAATTGCTCTCCCAATGAACCGCGCAAGCAAAAGTACAAACGAGGAAACATGGACGAAGCTACCACGAACCGTGGATGGACGTCATGTAAATATATCTCGTGGTATGATTTACTCGATGCAGCTATCGAACGCATACGTATACAGAAGCAGTGTCTTCCGTTCCGCCGGAAGCCAACTAAGTAAAACAAATACTTAATACGAGCAAGTTATCTGGGTACAAATAGTGTGATTCTAAGCTTTACTAAAAGACAGCATAAGGGAAAGCTGGTAGTCGTCCACTAATTATTCACTCCGATCAGACATGATAGGCCAGCGCGTCGGTCAGTGCAACATGACAGGTCGCTCAGATTGTGCGTCAACTGGGAAATAAATCTATTTCACTGACGAGTCGTTGCTATGGGGCCTAGACTAAAAAGCTACTGGATTGTCCGTGACGCCGTGAACGTTCTGCACGTCAGAACACGCACATATGTTTCTGACTTCAAATTCAATTATTGGCGTTGGAAACTACCATTTATTCAGATGCAGCAGTGTATTTGATCACTTTAGCCTAATAGCTAAAAAAAGAAGAAAAAAAAAGACAAGGCCTTCGGGCTAATTAATTGGCTGAATGTGTACATATATATATTTGAGTAATTCACACATAGTTCGCCAATGTCGACCAAGCTTCGGGCAGCTTAATGATCTGGTAACACTGCACGTGTATCAAATCGTGTATTCATTATTATCTATGCTAGCAAACAACGAGCATGAAAAATGTGCTTTAAATGTTATTTATTATTAAGCACTGCTATGCGAGGCAAAGCAATCACGCACTTCAGCTACCAGTTCTTATCTTTCGGACTCACATACGCATGATCGACCCTACCAATTTCGTCGTTGTGCTGTAACAGATTTTTCCTTTTTTTTTTTTTTTTTTTTTTTGAAAATATTATAAACATTACTCAAAAGAACGGCTTGGGTGGATTGTGTCTGTCCCATGTTACCGTGTCGGAATAGATGTTTCCCTAAGCCCCCCCAGAGCGATACCTCACTGACGGGCGGCAAACGCTAACTGCTCTGAAATTTCGTCGTCGATTCGTCGCCAGCCGCACAAGGCGTGGTTCTGTTCGCAGCGGGACGTGGGAATCTCTGGAGCACTTCTTCTACCCGTCGCCACCCCCTAAACCGGCACCAGCAAGATTCGCTTCTTCGATACTAGTACTTCGAATTGCCTCGTCTGTTCTTAAGAATAAGTTCCTTTACCCCTGACTCCACTCGATGATCCCATGTCCATCGGCAGCGCGAAACCTGTCGCTGCTGATTTATACGACCGGTTGATTTTGGTAACAGTATTCAGTATTTGCCACGTTTATTTTCATGCAGGACGTTTTGGCGCTTGCCAACAAGCACTGCCTACCGATTATGAGAATTTATCACGTTGGTCAGCTCTTCGGTCGTTTTCCAGGGATCGAGGCTGCTTTTTTAGCGCTGTTGAGCTCGTGTTCTGGCGGCCGTGGTTTCTGATAACGATGGGTTTTCAATTACGAGCGTTCTTATAGGCAAAGGACACATTGAGAGTTGTTGTCTATCGTTCAATGAACAGTCCAGATTTTCACTAAGAAGCAAACTAGAATATTGCTGACAATTTGCTGCCGTATTGGACTGATATTTAAAACTATTGAGACTTTGCGCCTCTTGTCGAACTGGTTCTTCTGCTGGCTTCCAAAAAAAGGGTTTACAGAAATGAAATATTCATTCGATCCAAATAGTGAGTAGACCCAGATTTTCACTTATACGTATCACAGCCTAAAGGGTACTGTGCATGGCATTACGTGAGTGGCCACAAAGCATTATTTATGATGTCAGTTGTACAGTTACGTCGAAGAAGAAGAAGAAGAAGAAGAAGAAGAAGAAGAAGAAGACGTGCCTCAGCTAAAACTCTGTGGGTTATTGCGAAACCACTGTCGTTCCCATCTCAAACGTAAGTTCAAACCGGCTCTGCTTGTCACGAGACGAATTCTGATTCGTTCAGCTCTAAAGAAGATATGGACCAATCTTGAACATGAATCACGTACGTCATCTACACTCCAATCACGAACATCCAGATCCGAACAATCAGGACTGCCTGCCGTTCACAGAAGATGCTAAGAGTACACACAGTTCTAAATCCAGAGCTTCTAATCCATCGAAAGTGCGAGCTGATAATTATTGGAACATTGTAATCTTACTCATGTACATCGTATGCGCTCTTTGGCGAAAATCTCTTTGAAGAAAAGGAAACCGATGGTGCATTCAACTATCTATCTATCTATCTATCTAGCCAACAGTGGCGGACTGGACGAAGGCAAATTAGACACAATGCTTCTGCTCCGATCTCGTGTATTCGATTCGTCCGCGTCAACGCGAAACTGAGTGGCCGACCTAATTTTTGCCGGGAAACGTTGCTCGGAACCATCAAGGGAACAGGAATGGCAAGCCAACGTGCGTGCAGTGACACCCTATGCACAGAACGATACAATGTGCAGCCCTTTCTTTTGCCGCGGCTATGCATATAACACATAGTTGTGGCTGATAGCAGCATTGCCAAACTGCCAAGGACTACAAATGTAGAACTCAGACAACGACATCGACTGTGCTAAAAGCGGCTACATCCGTAATGAAGCTTATTGATTTTAGAAAAATAGGAGAATGAAAGGTTGATAAAGTTAAAGGCCTAATTCGAACGCCGACGCTGCTAGTGACAATCGTGACGGCAACTTTGCCGCATTTACTATTGAGCAATAAAGCATAGGACTGACCGCTACCTGAGTGCGACAGACTGACCAGTGCCGAACTTTCGGCACAAGGCGAAGTTCAACTCGGAGGGAACAGTGTTCTAGCGGGAAGGGAGCAGAGGTGAGGCGTGTATTTGCATCCCTTTACGATTATAAACAGGATTATAGGCAGACAGACTTGTCTTCGCTTTACTGTGAACATTGCTGCGGCATGCGTCGTACTTCTGCCGCTGCTGCTCTGTATATGGTATGGAATAGTTGAATAAGCGAGTTGATGACCTGCTGCGTTCAACGTACAAAAATCCGCTAATCACGCGGCTCAGGCTCAAGGATCCGCTAGCTTAAAAGCTGATAGAAACGACCGTGGAATATATTGTTAGATGAATCACTCTGGTGCGAGGTATTGTAGGCCGAAATAAGGATAAATATCAATGAAAACAGATATTCTCCTGTTATGCGGTTTCGCTATTTTCTTTTTAATATTTAAGTGGGTATGCTGAAAATGAAGCATGCCACTTGTTGTTTGCCGAATGTCTCTCATAATTTTAAACAACAAAAAATAGTTGAAATTGTAAAGTATACTTTTTGAGTCCGAATGTATATGCTTACGACAGGAGCGTATTGACCCAGTTCAAGAAGGACCTTAATCTACATGGGAATTTCTGTGACATGTAGTCCTTCAGGCCAGTGTTGTGCATTACGGAGGTAAGCTGATAAGCTGTACACGCTGAGATGCATACAGCTGGAGAAGATACTTCAAATCGACTTAAAGTAATAACGATGGGTCGCACTACTTCTTCCGAACCATGTGAAAGGTCTACGACAAACACGCTTAGTCAGAGCAGGTAACAGACTTGTGCAAGCTAAGGTGTTTCAAGCGATTCCTTATTTTCAGTCTCAGTTTGCCCTAATAGCTTGACAACGTTAATATTAATACATTCGAGTGTTTGAAATTGCCGCTACGTACCGTGTTTGTTACGTACGAGCTACCACGCCTTGCATTACACGCCGTCCTCACTGATGGCCAGCCTTATCTCTCTCTATCCGTGCTTTTCTCTCGTTAAACGGAGCGAGATGCAAAACGACTTCCCTAAGGTTTCCCAACAATATTATTGCTCTTCGGTCTATCAAGGAACATGGTATATTTCGTTGCTATAATAATGTATGGTTAATATTTTAGCAGGCGCGCCAACCGAGCAAGAGACACCTGTGTAATTTTCAAAATGCCAGCTTAATGATCCTTTCGTTCATTTACGAATAATATGTACATAACGCATTATATGCGATTTATATAGAAAGAGGAAACTTTATGCCTAAAATCATTCCTAGACCTTAGGTACATTCCAATGGTAGATAAATGACAATTGTCAAATCCAAACAAATGGTGCCTCTGCATATATACGTGTATCTATAAGTCAACGTGATCGTGAAAAGGTGACTTAAAAGAGTAGGTAGAACCCTAAATATGCAAGTGTCCGTATTATTGCCGGGCTATCCGGAGGTTTGGCGAAAAGCAAAGGTAATTTCGAATCTTTCAATTTTCCATTTCATTATCACCGATGAAATCCGGTGAAGCTTCTGTTAGATGTGTTGACCTTTTCTTCGCTTTTAAATATTCACAAATAGGTAAAGTGGGTTAACTAATTGTTGCTCCAACATACCCACAAGACGTAGCGCAAGGACGACACAGACACTGGACTTAACTTGTGGTATATTAGTATAAATAAAAATATCACCACCCGGTGTATAAACACTGCATTTGATCATACATCTTCCATAACCCAACAGTATTGATAGTCCGAGGAATATATAATAGAAGCACATGGAACAAACAACAAAGTTGTTTCTGCTCGATACTTCGTTCGAAATGTCAGCGAGTTCTTAGGTGTGGTATATTAGAACCCGGCTTGAGCTATGTCGAAACTCGAGTACTTTTTTAATCTCGTAGATATTTCCCATGTATAGTCTACTATCACAATCACTGTGACACGATAAACACAAACAGCTGTATATACGATGACTGAAGTGCAGGTTGTCTTGCGGACTTGGATTAGCTTTTTGCGATTTCATGTCTTCACTTTGTTCAGTTCATGATTATCATTATTATAATTATCATACGATTACTTTTTGACAAAGGTCAAAGTGCAAGGCCAAGCGGGCCGAACGCTTAGATGAAGCTTCAGTAAAGATGCCTGGGCACAATTGTTGCTGCTAACGGCTATGACCGGAAGAGTACAAGCAATATTCAGAGTAGTTGTGGTCATATGTACATTGACCAGACGCAAAAGCCTCGGCCCCTCTGCGATCATCATGATCGTCGTCGCCATTGCCGCTGTGTTTCATATATCTTTCTTCTATCAGTTAGAAGGTCTTCACAGGTTTTTTTTCACTCGACAACAACAAAAGGCAGAATGTCATCGGTGAAGTATCGTCCACCGCGGCCGTTGCCCCAGTTTCGTCTCAGCGATTTGGAGCTAAATAGCGTGATCAATCAATATCAGTGATCATTACTATATTTACATGTCTTGTGCCGAATACAAAATTTGATTCTATGACATGTATAAACATTCTAATGACATAAAAAACAAATAAGGCTGTACATAATTACACGTTTTCTCTCAATTCAGAAGTCGTCGATGACTTGTATGTGACAGCAACAACCACATCGATAAGAATCATCATCATCATTATCGTTCGTATCGCAGCCTCTTCTGCCCATTTCGGTATTTCGTGGAAAATTGCATTTTTATGTGTGTGAATCAACTAAACCAGAGCACATTTCAGAAGCACGGTAGGAACTTATCATAGGGGACCAGGACAGGAAAACTAGACGTTCAACGACAGTTTTTTGTTCTAAATGTAAATATTAGCAGTAAAAGATCGCGGCTGGAGAAACTATCAAAAACCGCAGCCATTACGTACGTTCAATATCAATTAGCTGAACTTATAACACACGCACTTCTCTATGGCATGATGCTGATATCAGTAGTGTTTCTCTGAGGTTGATTTTTTAAGAATCGGCCTTACGATGCGCTGGGAAGATTTGCAAGCTGTGCGGGCGATTAGCCATTGTCGCTCGATCGTACGTACACACTGCGCGGTACTACCAACACGGTAAATACGTGGGTATGAGTTCGCAAGTTAAATCGCGACCAGTACCAATCTATTATACAGCTGTTACTCTAATTATCGTCACGCCGTCATAGTTGTGCTGCAACGTTTAGCTAAGGTAAACAAATAGCTAGTCTGAAGATTTGTAAGAAAATTATGTCCACTATCAACGAATCTATTGTTTCTGTGAACCGTCGCCGCCCAAAGCCGTCAGTGTTGTACAGTATACGCTCTCTATGTGTCCCAAAATCTCACAGTCCACCTGTTAGATGCATCTGCGGAATAGGGAGCTCAACTCCACACGGTCGCATATACCGACCTGGCGTGTTTTTTTTTTTTTTTTTTTTTTTTACTTATCGCCTTCTGTGCGCTTTTAAATTATCATCGCAAGTTTGGTGAGACATATTCATCAGCTGGTTGGTTTAGATCGTTCAGAGCGACAACAGCTAGTCTACGACTAACCTGATACGATCCATGTTGTGATATAGCGATGAAAATAACAAGGGAAGCGGACGACGAATTTCCAGTGGCGGCAGCCATAGAGAGTGTAAGTGTGGGGAGATCTTGCTTGCTACAATTCCTTTAACAAATCTGTAATGCTTTTTTTGACGTACTAAAAGGATATGTTGATGCCCACCTTATTTTTTGACACAGTCATGCGGCGGGTGGAACGGCGTCACCAAAGGTAGCAGATACACCAGCACTGGCAGAAGAAGCAAACACGTCACACACTATTATAAGTTATCAAAGGGGCGATGCCTAAGGGAACAAATGGGGAATTTTTGCGGTAAATAAGAACAGCCGGTAGTGAGCAAAAGGCTGGTTAGCTCCACCGCTGTAGCTGTCGCCGTTAATGTTAAGCCGGCTATCAAAGCTAATGATGAAGGGCATTTTAATGGTCTTAAGGTAATGCGTTGGGTCTTGTTGGCGCTGGTGTAGCGAACCGACAGTGACAGACTGCAAGAGGTAAAAACGTGAGTAGTAACCGTTAGATATCTTGTTTGGTTCCTGGAGAGTCTGTCTGTTTTGATGATAGCCGTATCGCTTGCCTTCGGGTCTGGCGGGCATCAACAACCACAACAACAACCTAAGGCAAATAAAAACAACCATATCAGCGTAGTATATTAGCACACTGAGACGGTAAATTATAATTTTATTCGTGATAATAATGCCTTGATTGTTGCTGGCTACGCGGCGCCGATAGCAACATTGTCGAAAACTAAATGAAGCGTTAGACTCGATAGCTGCGTTGTCCTTCCGCTAGCGGACTACTACGGAACCTATTATATCTATGTGTTGACGCGTAAGTTAACAGGTAAAGTTTCATGTCGTACGTTGAAAATTTATAAGTACCGATGGTATTTACAACGATTGGTAAGGCAGTATTCTTGGTGCTGATAAGGCGATCAGCACTGAACGCAAACCTTAAAATACAAGTACAATGGTTGTGAGATTACGCTTTTCACTGGGCCGTTAACGCAAGTCAGCATAAAGCAATACAATTTACGTGCTTACGTCTAGGTTCTGGCACTTTCAGAAAAAGACAGTACCTCTATCGATACCGAATGTGGCTATTTTTTTTTTTATGACGACGGATCAAATGAGTTACCCATGTAAAGTAGAGGATTATAGCACATAAATTGCTGAGATATACCAGCTAGAGAGAAAATTAAGAAGCTACATATTTTTAGGAAACATCTAGTGATCACTATAGTACGGACGCCATTACGCCGACGTCTACAATATACAGAGCACTGAATTGAAGTGAACGCTGTTCACTCCGTATGGTCAGTGCAAAAGCTGTAGATACAAGATGGAAACGCACAGAGACATGCGAATAAAACGCGTGCAGAATCATGTAACCCCATATGAGGTTACAAACCCGGAACCCAAATCAGAGACATGCCAGTAGCAAAAGCTGGGCCGGCTTTACACTTGCTTTTTTGTCACTTACTCTGACAATCTAGTGCTGCTAAGTGTTTCGAGAAGACGACGTCAGCTTACCACTGTTATTCTAGATTATGTCAGGCCGAAACACATGATCCTAATAATACCCGCTTAGTATCAGTCGCTCTTACCTGAAAATTTGACATTTCTCAGAGTTAGTTACACAACTTAGGCGTTCAACCTTTGCCGCTATTTCACGGGTATAATTAATTACTTTATATTATAACCTATTTACCGGATGTGAATGAATTAGCTAGCTCAGACCAACACCGCCACTTACGTAATCACCCCATTGGCTAGATCTGGCTTATGTTTTGCAATAAGCGTCACAGCTTGAGAGCGATTATGACTTAATTACAGTCACACAATAAAAGATCGCCATCTTATCACTGCGCGGCTTTGTATCCCCCCATGCAATCTCATCTATTTAATTTATCGTTACAACCATATGGTCTCATATAGAGCCAGCCTTCGCTACTTTGATATATGGCTTTCTACCGAACTCTTTGTGGTTTGCTATTGCAAACACTTCAAGCTACGGTGTTGCAGTGCCGTATTGCTATGCTTAGCGTAGATATTGGACGCGTCACCACAGACGTCATTAACGGTGTTGGACAAAAAGCAAATGTAAGAGATGGAGCACGATTGGGTTTCTTCTCCGCTCACAGCCACAGATGCCCTGTTCTTCTAGCGCCTCTAACACAGAATAAGTTGTTTTTTGACAGTAACTAGACGAAGAGGTTGAATTCGCTCGTGTGGTGTAATTTACCAACGAACTTCTATGAACCCCATCAACAACAGAGTTTGCTCTATCTTACTCTCACTTTTGCCCCAGCTCCGCTTACGTGCAGCGAGGTAGAAACGAACCAAGCTAATTCAGTCCCACTGTTCTTAACTATCGTGCAATTTCAGTACTTCTTTATTTCGACATGAAACACTGACCGATGCCATATTAATTGATTAAGTTGGCTGTTATATAGAAGCGTGTTTATGTTTCATATATACATAGGCTTAACTCATCAGATCTTCTCTCATGTACAAACATACCTCGTTCGTAGGGCAGACTACACGGATCGATGTGTTGCGGACCCTTTCATTATGGAACAAATGAGCACGCAGATGGATGAGCGAATAGTGCTGACAGGCAGGTACTACTGATCTATACGCATTTTGTTTTATTCTAAATAGTTTGCTATTCATATCGTCCCCTGAATTGCTACCCCTGAAGCGCTAACCCTATGGATCGACTTCAGATGGATAGGCAAGATACGTATCATCGTCAATCACTGCACTGATCATTCGCTGAGTGGTAATGAGACTTTTGCTCTGTGCCGTACGGTTGCTGTTATTGACGGTGACGTCGCACTATTGGCGTCAAACGTCGCATAGCTTCAACATATACAAACCTATAATATGCATCGACTCCTAATTTGCTAGTTCGCACAGGTCCGTTTGTAAGCGCACCAATTTTTGCGACAGGTAGTGAGTGAACGACGACACGAAGCCAAGGCACAATGTAGGACAGGCGTTTTTTTCTTTTGTTTACAGCGTTTACTCGGCTGCCTTTGCCTTGTTTTTATACGTGAAGATTCATCTATCCACATCGTATCTGCCTCATTGAATAATGATGAACCGATATAGCGTCATCCTGTCCTGTAGATTTTGTATTTGGTTTAGCCTAAAGAGAGATTTGCACTGAAAGGCCCCATTGAAAAGTCTGTGGCAACGCCAAGTAGATTTTTACCGCCTGCAAATGTCGCAAGTATCAAAAACGACCGATCGAATGCGATCGCATCACCGTAAAAAATGGCAACAGCTGTGGCCAATAAAGAAAACCTGCAAAGAGCAGAGCGGGGCGAATATTCGAAAAAGACAGGGAAAGGAAAAGCATCTATTTTGTGAAGACGGGGACGTTGCACAAACAAAGTGGGAATAGCAGGCCCTCGCTCGGCCTGGTAGTAACTCGCTCCGGTGTTAATGTGTGGTTGGTGATGAGTTTAGGTAGCTAATTAATTGTATCGGATAGCTGCTGAAAATATTTGCTTTCTTTTTTTTGTTGATACTGTCGTCTCAGTTATTCCAAAGCTGTCGCACGTTGACAAGATACGCCGTCTTCGTACGTCGTCGTACGTGAAAAAATGAAATTACCAATTGGAATGTTTGGTAGTTTTTATTCAAATCTAGGTATTTTTTTTTTTTTTTTTATTGTGAATTCAGAAGTTATGTAGGTTACGTAATGATAGCGATCGACTTCAATAGGGTGTTAAATCAACGACTACGCCCAGGAAATTTAAAAACAATCGAAACAGTTATTAGCGGACCATTGAAAATATATTTCAATATATATTATTATATATATATATATAGATATATATGAAGACATCGTCGAGTGTTTACGACCCTGCCCAATTGGGTGTTGTTGATTGTTCATTTTTTCTGTATTGGACAGATAAACAAGTTCGATCACTGTTGGGGTCACCGTAACAATTTTTTTGAAGAGACGAACGATCCTGCGGCGGTCTTTTACCAAAACGTACGAGATGGTGACGCACCATCAAAGGGTGATTGCTAATCGTTTGGTAATCGTCTGGCCATCCGCAGCCAGTCAAATATGCACTGACCCGCAACACCGAAAGCACGGTGCGACTACCCCAGAAGCAATACTAACATAAACCTATTATAGTCTTAAATTAGCAGTCGAAAACAAGAAAGTAATACAGTCCATAGGCAGCCGTCCGCATGCGCAAAAGATCAGAGATCGACACCAACAGAACGATACCGAACGGATAGGGAACGCCCGAGACCACCTATTGTTGTCGTCCACAGAAGATGAAGCTTCAACTTTTGTGGACTGAAATGAACCTTTTGGGCGACTATCGAAGCTATTACGTTTGTTCACATACAGGCACACGGCCTTCACTTTGGTGTTCATTGTCGAAGCTCGGACATCATGTGATTAACTGGTCGAGCACCTTCATCATTAGCTTTACAGTCGTTTCGTAGTTATCTGAGTCAGTTTTTGAGGTTACAGATCGGTGCGGATTTAGTAAGCCTATTATACAACAAACGAAATTATCAACCTTCCTTTACCGTACTTGGGGCTATATACTCCAAAGTTCTTCGATTACGAACCAAGAAAAACACAGCAACCCAAATCAATCGATTCACTATAAAACTTTAAGACAATTTTTCTTCGCGATTATGTCTGTTCCTATTCATCCTGTATCACTAATCAGGTGAAATATAATTGGCGACTCCCAACTCTATACAGGCTATAAATCACAATTGCTACCAAAGCGTTTTCGAGGTTTTCTGTTTCCATCAACCATCTAATATCAGATACAGCGTAAATACACTGGTCCCGTGAAGAACATCTCGTCAGCGACGGGACCAAAGTTATAAAATAGCATCCAGTCATTTCACATTGACCACTTTCATTGTTTACCATCGTGCGGGCGTTATGCAGATGGGACGGAAGCTGACACAAAAAGGCAGACAATCTAGATGCCCTTTACATCGATGACCCGAACTGACGATCAAACGGCCCGCAGTCCACAACAGCGTTAAAACTATCAGATTAGCTTACATACGAGCTGCTACCTATAGATGTTGTTCGGTCACACTACTTTCATTGACCCTCGATGCGTCTTCGGTGGACGTTACTGCCTCCGCTGATATTGCTATTGTTGCGGCTGTTTCCGTAAAGCGTCGTCGGATAGGAACAGCGCAACGACAAAAAGGGATGACAGTTCTTCTAGATTTTATCGTCTTCTTTTAGGCATATGAAATAGTGAGGGAAACAGATGTGCGCGACTCCTGTATTGATTGGGGTTGGATGATGACAGATGCAAACCTCAGTAGCATGAATTCTAGTCCACTAAATCTTCCGAACGGTTGAATCATCGAATGTCGCGTTTTCTCCTTCCCCCCCCCCCCCTTTTCTTAGGGCTCAACGCTCCTGGCAATTCGTGCGATCTCATTTACATTGAGAAGCGCCATTGCCGATGCCACGAAGTGTCAACATCAAAAGTCGAACCTGTCTACAGTTGTCATTGCCGTCACGTCGATACGATACGGAACACGAAACATCTTGTACAAGGCACTAGAGTTGCTTACCGCACCGCACACGTGTGCATACATAATACACAGATGCGAGCATGTGCTTTTCGTTCTATAGGGCAAACAAGTAGCAAACAAACAAATTCCGAGCAACCCAGCGTGCTATAGTGCTCGTAATAGCTGTGCCCCATCGACAGAACCACCTGAAGATGACGAAGGACAACAGACAACGAAGATGAAAACGACGTATGATGAGAATCGGAAATGAGAAGAAACGCTGGGACAAGTAGTAGCTTCGAAACATATTATTCGCACAAATTGAAATGATGACGAAGGGAGACAACACGACTGCAATCAACAATTGAATCGAAGGTGGGTAGGTAGGTAGGTAGGTAGAACACGTTTGGAACTTCGACTTCCGATGAATTGATTGATCCGATTGGACACGATCAGTTGTAGTCATAAAAGTGCTTGTATATAACAGTAGCTCTTGTTGCTAAAAGTAGTTGTTGTCGGCGGCGTACTAAACATGAAATGCGGCATCAAAAATGGCGACGTAACAAACCACTTCAGCGGTGGGCATCGAGTGTTTTCCTGCGGTGCTCTGCAAATACGCCAACAGCGATAAGTAAATCGAGGAAAAAATTGCTCTGAAGCAGCAGAGCACGACATATAAACAGTGATTGTATTTAAATGCAAAAATAAACGTCTACGTCTTTTGTTACGAATGCTCGATATAGTGGCTTTTTATGAACAAGCGTCAATACGGGCAGAGCCTTACACAGGCCTACATTTAATAGCCTACACGTCGAACCTGTTAACATTGTAATGGCGCCGACGACACTTTATCATCTATTACCGTTCAACAAAGCCTGTGTTCGTAAAGGCGACATATTTCCTATAGGACACTTTTCCAATGTACGTACTATATATATATATATTTTTTAAGTAAAATAGATGTTACGTTTGTACTGGAGTAGATCAAAAAACTGATTAGCTAACTACCAAGCCGGAACGAGAGAGATATTGATATTTTGTTTATATTTTGTATACAGATGTAATCCGCTATTATATAGTAAAGGTACGCATAGGAGAAGCCACGATTTGAAGTCCTTTAGGTCCACAGGTCATTAAACTGCAAGAAGAAGTTGAAGGATAGACGGATGGTAATGTGGATAGCAACGCTGTCACGACTATGATTGTTACTATCCACAAAGTTAGCGTTCTGTGTGGCCATTATGAGGATGAATTTAGGATTTAGATCTATTTTTCCTTCTAGCTTTAATATTAGTGGTAGTGGTGGTGCTTGTAGATATTTGCAGTAACTTTTTAATTAATCCATGGCTGTAATGTGGACAGACGTTGCTAGTCATAACACAGCTCGTACAAATTGGCAAACATCGTTCTAGAGAAAGGTTTATGCGGACTTTTGAAGAAAGTGATGCAGCTGAAGGTTCAGCGTCATTCATTGATACCAGCAGCAGGGGTAAACAGTTACATTGAGGGTAGCCTTGGATAATGCCTAAAACACGACTTCATCGTTGACGAAAATCTCCACAATATCCTGCTAACACGCCTATATATAATTAATACGCAGCAGTGGAGCATTTATTAGAAATATATAGACAGCAGAGCTTTTAATAAACATTTGCCCGCGACTTTTTTAAAATATGCTGGCGCTGCATTATTCTGGGTCGCTAAAAATCGTCTATTGTTGTCTGCTGCATGATGTTTACAAGTATGAAACTATTTTGCCAGCATCAACTAATGGTACCAAGGTTGGTGTTCTTAACATGTAGCCGAAGTTACATTTTAAGTATGTTTCTGAATATTATTATTTTAATCAGACTACGAGATCATTACGTCACGAGTGAAATTTAGACAAGCTTCGAAATTGATTCGTAATTTAACAAGAGTAGAGGAAAAAAATATATAATTTCAATGTAAGGATAGGCACTTTAGCGGTACTAGTGTCGTCTAATTATATTTTTTATTTATTTACCTGACATTTACCTGTACTAATCAAATATAAGCTGTTTTACCAAATCGAATGGCGGCTCCCTACTTGGCGTACCTTGTTGCCAACTCAGTGTTTATCTGTGCCTGACTATGATCTAAACCGGCAAATAAGATCGTCTGTATTAACTCAGCGACAATAACTTACGGCTGAGATAAATTACTTCCTTACCAAATGAACGAAGTTTCAGCTCGTTTTTTTGTTTTCGTATTATCGAAAAACAAAGATCAGCACTTGTTCAACAAACTAGATTTCTGCGGACGGTATGCAGTCGTTTAAGTTATGGTTCGATAACTATGCGTTGTTACAATTGTGCTAACATAGCGCATGGCCTCGAACAGTCCATGCGTATAGCTTGACTTAGCCAACAGTTGTCGTCTCACTAAGTACCCGAATTTTACTCAAGAGAGAATTAATCAAGTATCGTTAACCCGATGGGTGTACCTCTATTTACGTCTCGTTCAGGAGCGCTAAAAAAAGCGCATTTTCAAACAACGAAAACCGTCTAGAAGTCCTGACTCATCCTTTTTTTTTGGCACTGTATTACTGGCGAAAAGCGTATCGTGCATGTATGCAATGCTTCAGCGCGCTCTGTCGAGTTCGATTTTCGGGGGGCTCGTATATCCCTTCAGGGGTTGATAACTGAAAACACGAGAATGAGGGACGTTTAACAACTAGCGTTCCTGCTGTTGGCTGGGTCTGGGCGGTGGTAACGGTGACGAAAAGTAGCGATGCAAAAACAATCGCACTGTTGTAAGTGTGTGCGTGTGTCTTCTAACCTGTGTGATATCGTCATAGCCATCGCTGAATCAGTGTTAGTTTGGCGAGTCATTTCAGCTTCGCGGGTATGTGACATTAGACGGATAATGAACCCCTTACTCGGAGCCAATAAATCATTTGTTGATACTGCGTCCATCCATCGTTCATACCCTCTCAAACTCAAGTTTACAATATGCGTGTATCTGTACGTGTACATCTCGTTGCGGATATGCGCGTGTCCGCATCGTATTTGCGAAACAAATTGGCTGTTCCACTGTCGTCTCTTCGCCGCAAGTGATAATCTATTCTGTAAATTATCATAACGATACCTCTAACAATGGTACTTTCTATATCCCATTCGCTTTCAGCGTTATTGCGTCCTTCAATATACTTTCTATATTACGTAGATAGTCACTGATCTAGTTACCAAAAATATTCACAAGTCATTATCGAGCTTCCTCTGTTCAAAAGAATGACCTTGAGTCAATCGATCTCATCACTATATTCCGCATCCGGAGATGTCAAATTCGAAATTAATGCTGATAGATACATAGTTTTCGTGCTTAGTCACCTTCATAATTTCGAAAGGCAATAATCTTCCAAGTGAGTTTACTACATGACGCCAGCGACGTGACCTTCACTTCTGACTCTGTTCTAGTCTAAGCCAGCAAATCTCTAGTGATCTCCACCAGCGAATCTACTATATTTCGAAACAACAGCCAGCATTACCTACATTTCACATGCCACTTATTGCCGACATAATTTTCCGCTGCAGTGCAAGATGATCATCCAATATAGAAAAGCAGAAGTTAAATAAACGATCTTGAGATGTAAACACCTATACTGCATCCCCAAAGCTTACTGACTGATCATCGCGTTCATAGCAATTTTGTACTATCACTACAGTGTAAAGATCTTTACCATCTCGTCCTCCACTTTTTCTTCAACTTAGCTCGATCGCTTACTCGTTTTTTGGCCAAAACCCTCACCTCTGAATCGCTTCACATAGGCCCTTCACCTTTTATTTATTCATTATTGATTCCCCTCATGTGCGACTACTATTATTTCTAGGATTTTTTCATTCATTACCGATATCGCTGTTGTCATTATCAACTGTTAACCTGCTCATCATCGTAGTAGAAATCATGGTTGTCATCTCCTGGTATATCTGTCTTTCGCCGAATTTCTGTCATTTGGCACTGAAGTGCTTTTTCATGAGAATCCCGCCGATTCCTCTCCCTCCCCCCATCCCACCTCTTTCCCTCCGAGTCATTCAGTTCAGTTCAGCTCAAAGGTCGTTTAATTTTCGGTTCCTTTTCGCGTTCTAATGGCAGTTGCACGAGATAACTGTTAATCATTACTTTATCCGATATGTGAAGACTGCAACACCAGTGTATGTTTTGTGTTATCACTTGCATAAATTTATATATATATATATAGATCAGCAGTATTTAGCATTAATTATCATTATATTATTATTTTATGCAGTATTTTTAGTAGCAGCAACTGGATGTGGCCAGACAAAGGGCCAAATAGGTGTTTTTCGGCCCTCCATATGACTCGATCTGTTAATTACTATGATTAATACTATTATTATTGTCGATTTCAGATCTCATGGGACGGGAAAGCCAAAAGAAAGCAGGAAACGGAGTGTTCATTGCACAATAAACAAAAGCTGCCGCCATTACTCATTTGCGATCAGGCATCATCGCAATAGGTGGCCAATGCCTATTCAGTAATGGGAAACAATCACTCTTTTGCTACCTCTGCTGCTCAGGTCTGGTTCGGACTGTTTCTGGCTCCTTGATTCTTCTTGGTTCCGTTCGACGTAAATAGTTCGCTCTTTTTCCGTTGCGATTTTCAATTCAGCACCGGCGTTTATTTCGCTTACGTTGACACTGGTAGAAGCACGTCGGCGATGTTAGGGGCGACGCAACTCCAGAACTGCGAGACCCCCGTGGAGCCGCCGTCCGCGGAGGCTACGGCAGCAGCATCATCAGATCAGGCGTGACTGAAAACTACCCAGTAGCAACGGTAGCAGTAATGTCGGCAGATCCCTAAAAGCACAAGTCGATGCCGTAGCCGCAGTGGTTGTAGAGGCCTAACAAGCAGCGTCGGATGGAAACAAAAAAAACTATACCAAAATCGTGAGCTTGCGGCCATTCGGACAGTTAGCCTGTTGCGAAACAGACGACGATAAATTCAAACGCGAGTGCGTTTCTCTGTTTTTGTATGTAGGTGTGCCTATGATCGAGTGCCTACATGCAACGTAGTAAACAATGCGATTCACTTTTGCAGGAAGTCCTAGTGACCTGCATCGTTTTCGGATCACAAAACTTTTACGAAGGCTTAGTTTTCTAATTTGAAGAGAAACGATGCAGCGCAATGACCGGTTTGACACAATCGGATCTGCCTCTGCAGTCAATTTGCCAGTAGTTAGAATACGATGAAATATTTGTCTGTGGGCTCATTTGCGAACAGGCTCTTGCTTTAATAAAGACGAATATGTTATTATTTAATAAATGAAAAAAACTGGACACCTGAATCGAAGCGTAATATACAAGCTCCATGCCGGTAATAATGTAATAGCGATAAACAGAAATTATTAAAACTGAATACATGACTGTTGGTACGGACACTTGTTCGGGCCATCATACCTATATTTCTATTAAGACCCTGAACTGAACATCTTGCCGGGCATCTATCTCTCTGATTCTGAAACACACTCACGCTAGCTAATATCATACAGTTCCATTGATACTTGCTGTGTGGATTAAATGACTATTTCTGACGGGGTCTGAACGCTTTGAGAAAACCAGCGAGTCAAAGTTCGTCTGTTTTCACAAGCGTTCCAATCATCTGATTACTGTGCTAAGTTGACAATGATCTAGTTAATAATAACAAGTTAAAACGCGAGAAGTTGAACCAGTCAGTAGACAGCAGTCCCCTATGCACGTCTCTGCGTCCAGTGTGCGACATAGTTGGACACGTGCCTTTTGCGGCCCAGCCCGTGGATAAGACAGCGCTTTTTGTAACGTCCGTTAGTCAAGCGTGTCGTCGTGTATCTAGACTCTGACGGGTGCTCATGGAACACATATTATAGCGACAACCATTAGACTAGTCTGTACGTAGCGCTAGGTCATGTCTGTTTCTTAGCAATAACACTGTTATAGTCGCAGTGGGAGCTCTAAGCAAATGAAGATGATGGGACTTGTGTATGCGTCGTTTTGTCTAAAATAAACACACACAACAGGTAGTTTTTTTTCGTGGTCTACAGTGATATATAGCTGCTGCATGGTGTAACAGTTCATCAGGAAATCACTCTGTGGTACCATATACATTTCACTCGCCATCTGTCTCGCTCGTACCAACACCGTCGGTCGCTTAGAAGAAGGCCTCGTAACTGTCGATTGAATTGCATTGTACTTAATTCTTATATGTGGGCGGTGAAGAACCTTGTTCCTTCACTCAAAGGGATTTCGAATATTGTACTTGGCTATGTCGTTAGTCTCTATCGATCAGTCTCGCACCCTGCAACGGTACCTATACAAGCAGTATTTGCAAACAGACAGATTCTCCTATGTATTGTGTTGTATTTCTCCAATTTTAGCTATAGGTTCCCCACAGGAATATTTTGAATGGCTACAAGTGTGCCAGCACGTGTTCATATATGTTTGCAGTATTGTCGTCTCAATCGGCTCCATTTCAAATCGTTACCGTCCACGAGCATTTCATTCATGTCGTCAGCTATCCTACATGTCTGCCTGGTAAGCTACGCGTTGTGGCTTGGGTTCGAACCCGGCCATAGATAGATTTCGCTTGTGCAAGCCAAAAAGGTCCGGCTGTTTTTGGGTCACAAGGGGTTCCCTCTCGTTGTATTACGGCATAGATGCGTATATATGCTGCAGATACCACTGCGACGCCGCATAGACTTTCAAGCGATGGCGGTTCCGATTAGCTACACCGTGTATAGACGTCGCACACTATCATCATGTTAAGTCTTCGGTCTAGAACAATCGAATTTACGTTAACAACATTATTAGAACCCCACTTAATGTAAACCAGTTTGTTACTGATTGTGGACTGCTGATAGCAACGACGATTTAGTACGCGTGTAGCGTCACAGCCATAGTAGGTTACAATGAACATTGGTTTTCCAAATGGAGCCATTATCCAACTAGTTTTCCCCCTGCTGCTGCTACTGCCGTTGTTGCTGGGTCTGCCCTGCGGCGCGACGCGGTGCTATGCTATCCACCATAGATCCTATTAGTGCCCGTCAATACCGCTCCTCTTTCCGGTCGCCTATAGCCACGTCGGCTCGCGCTCTAATCTGTATAATATCCTTATCAGCAGCATCTGTCACTAAATTCTGATCGGTAATAATCAACGAAGCTTTTATTATTTTGGCAGTTCCAAAAAAAAATCAGTGTTTCCATAGTTGAGTCGCTGAACTAATTCTGGACTATCAGAATTATCCATTTAAAATGAATAAGCGGACATTTAATGACCTAATTAGATGATTGGTTTGCCTCAAAGCAATCATCGATCGGGCACCATATGATAATCCCATATGTGCAATAATTACCGTTTATTATAAGACCCAGTTACGCTTTGCCCCTCCCCTCTGTTCAGGTACCTGGCTGGCCCAGGTCAATTTGTACCAAGCAAGGGCGGCAACTTTCCGAGAAGCACGCTACGCATATGTAGTGTATCTCGCCGTGTCGTGCGGCCATAATTGTCTTTGACTGTGGACGCTGGTTATCATTGTCATTGATGCTAGACGTGTTCAATGGCACGACCAATAAATCGTACCTAACTGTTTAAGGGCTAAAGGATGCGGAAAGCTGATACAAGTTAACTCCCAATCGTGTCGGACAGTATTGTTATTATTGCTGCTACAACAACAGTCGCTGTGAGGCAAAATGAGATCGGGGGGGGGGGGGGGCTTGCATCTTCATGCGAAATCGCAACGACTGTGGTGACTCTGTTATCGTTCGAAGCGCGGATAGATCGAAGTCGCTGCTTAAGAAGTTACAACTTTTCAAGTTACAACAAACAGTATGAAATAACACATGTCTAAATCGCCCTTCAAACGTGGACCAAAGCAGGCTTCGTAACCCTCGATATCATCAATTAATTAACGCGTACTTACACAATGCTAAAGTTGCGAGTCGAAACGTATGTAGCCTGGCTTTTTTCCCATACTACAGGGCTAAGTGAGATTCATATAATTCTTAACGAAAGAACACCGAGTCAACTGTGCCGTGTAGATGCTAGCTAGTTTGTTACATTAATGGTCCGCTGTCTTCTACCGTTCGCTACGAATCGCAACTACAATCTGGCCAGCGTCCGCACAGCATCGTCTTGTTATCGCTAACACTGCAGCGGCTAGTGCTGTTCTCCTTTTAGCCATAATCACCAAATATGATAGCTACATCTCCGAACGCTGCGGAGTAGCAAACCGCCGTAGGGACCAGCCGGAATATAACACGGGAACTGCAAGTTCCTTGTACTTTCTCAGAGCCCACTCCGTCGTTCCTGTGTTATCGTCGTCGTGAGTATCGTTGGTGTGAGCTCTGCTACCGCGGCCAGAGGTACCGCCGTTCAGGTCTCACATAAAAGTACGATTTTTGCTCATTGTCGCTGCGGAGTGCTCACGTCCGTCCGCTCGTTCGTCAGTCCGTCTGTCTGTCTGTCGTCAGACGCTTTCAGCAGCAGCAGCAGCAGCGGGCACAACGGCGCGCGTTCATCGTCGCCTCGAAAAAAGCGCTATCGACCTCACCCCACGTAGCGTTCGGCCCGGCGTCCATGGTTGCAGAAGAGTCAACCCGTTATTGTCACCTTAGCAACACCGACATCAACGACAGTACGATTAGCAGAAGTAACAGCAACTAACGACCGACGAAATTTGTGCTTGTTGATTCCCATAATTTTAAGATGAAAAATCACAACAGCTTTTTCTCTCACTCTGATGATTGGAGCGCCCGCTGGGTCCGCTTTCTAGTTTTCGCCGTAACGGTGACTTTCGCTTTTCTCGTTAGTTTGCGACACACAAAAATAGTGCTTACTCGGCTTACCGCTAGTTAGGATATCTCTGTTGATCTTGCAGCTGTTCCTACTACGATAACGGCGATTGCCGTTGTTCGCACCGTGTCCTTCAGAAGGGCGCCTATGATTCGGTTACCCCTCACGGCCAAACCTTTATCCATGCCATTCTTTTGACAGGCTCCACTGGCGCGGCAAAAGCATATTTCAACTATTCTCTGCCGCGAGGGCACACGCCCATTTATTACATATTTATTTTAATATAATCAAGCTATTTTTATCGGTCATGATACCTGTGGTCCTAAGTACGCGTTATATATACATACATATATGCGTGTTTATAAATGGAAGCCGACATTGTGATCGTTTTTTCAGATAAGTTGTTTTCGATGGGTCAACCTTTCCTAGTGCTTGTTGTTGCCTTTCGAGGCAATACAATAGCGTCTAATGTCAAGTACACGGTGAGACCGCTTCAAAATGACTCTTACCAGAGTTTCGTGCTACCAGCTAGCATTACCTTAAACACAAAACAAACATATTTCACTTGCAGCAAATTCACTAAATATTGGAGGTAAATTTTACTCTAGGTCACATTATATCCGCGGCAAGACAGATCATGCCTTCTTCCATTAGGAAGTAGTAAACCCTAATGAAAACGGTGTGACATTTAGTCGGTGTCATTAACGCGCACAGAACATCAGCCATTGTTTATAAATAATGTCTTGATCCCCGTCCTTGTTTATTCGTATATTGTATTACAAAATGATTGATTACCAGGCCCACCTCTCTCTCGCTCTCGTTCTCCTTCTCTATATATCAGGTGCTATTGTTTAGAAACGGGCTACCGGTAGTGACTCGGTTCGAGCTGTGACTTCACCTTGGCCTACTTGGCAGTCGAAATACAGGAAGGTACTAGAGAAGATGGTTATCTATACGCGGCATTACTGCGCTCCTGATTGAGTGTTCTTTTTCTTTGCTTATACAAGTTATTAAATTGATTTAAGAATTACTATATCCTGTTGTGTTATTATTGCTAGATGTAATATTTTTAACGAACGAATCTATTTTACCCGACAACATATCGTGTGCTACCGACCTTTCGCCCAGAGCAAAATATGTCACAGCCAATTCTATAAATAGATACTGTACCAATATAGTTATCGAAGTTAACTCAATTCATAAAGTTTGTGCAGTGATGACTCGCTTTGTATGATTCTGTTAACCCAAACGTTTCTTACATCTATTGAAATGTATCCTATATTATTCCTTTTGCATCATCAACGAATAAGCCTGAAGCTTTTCTTACTGGCAAATGTAAACGAAAACACACAATATATACAGAAATTGTCATAGTACATAATGTCGATATGGCACAGAACGATAACGGGCTCCTATGGAGTTCACTAGCGACAATCTCTAACTCGTGTTCGTTAAATGACAGAACCAATTTCTCAGTCCTGTTCAGGCAAGACACGTTCCAGTGTAAACTGAAATGAAAAAATACCATTGTTGTCATCATTTATTCGTTCGGTCCACATTTTGTCCAGCTGCTGGCTCCCTGTCTATTTCTGAACGAAGTTTTTTCTATAATACCTCAATCAATGTCTTCTTCCATAACATCCCATGTTTCCTGGCCTGCGTGACGATCGTGACGACGCAACGGTAGCGGCCGCACAATTGCACACCTAGCAACGTTCCAATCAGTGACTCGACCAGCCTGCAGGACACAGCGTTAAGTTTCTGTTGTTGAAGATGTTGCCGTCGCTGCAATCGTTACGGCTGCTGCTGCTGCTGCTAATGCTACTACCTCTTCACCGGTTGCTTTCCATCTTATCTTGACGACTTCCACCTCAACAGTCGTCGTTTCGTCCTATTTACTCTGACCGCGGACAAGCGTTTTTCAACAGCTTCAGTCGCAGCGGCAGTGGAGATGAAGCTGCGAAAAAGCTGTGCGACTCCCGACTATTAGCGTCGGCCGGCCGGCTTGACTCGTGTCGAGCAGAACCGCCCCGGCTAGAGACACAGACGGGGGACCGGAGGAGAGCAGGGCTGTGCTTCTAGCACATCCGTTTCCCTGAAGGTTTCGCCGTTATTTGAACCCAGGTCTCACCTACCTCCCGCCGCCCGCGCGATCAGTTCGGTAAGTCAAAGAAGATATTCTGATGGTAGAGCCGCAGCAAACCCTCGACATTTTCATGCGTCCCGCGGGTCATCGCAATAGCCTGATGGTCGGTCCGAACGCCGTGCTAACCCACACAGCAGCAGCGACAGTAACAAGGTAGTTTTTGAGTTGTTTAACCGAAATGCTCGTTTTTTTCTCAGCTTCAATGTTGCTACTGAGCGGATAGCTACGGACAGATAGCCACTGAACAGGGGTAGGGCCAGAGTTAGTATTGCAAGTAGCTGACCGTGTTACTTGTGCCTGATGAGAATGTTTATGGACTGAGTAAAAATGGGAAGTGGACAAGTGTAATGATCGGATGTTTACTGCTATTGATTAACATGGTCGTATAATTGATATCGGTACGTTTGTTTAGGGCTGCAAAATTAGATACTTACTTTTCCTTCAGTTTACTTACTTGATTTTTGCTACAAGATATCGAAATTGCTATAGTTCAGTCGACTAAGCCCAGCTGAACGAGGGCATCGAACATCTAGTGAATGTTTAGACGCGTATAGTGGACGAGAAAAAGTTAGCTAAATGGGTATCGAATACCATCTTGAGACGAAATGATCGAACAAATTGAATTTTCAATGGCTTTTCTCCGCTTCCCGTAGCCCCGTCGTCGATGCCAGCTCTTGCTGACGTCAACGCTCTATCGAAAAAAATCTAAATCGCTTTTAAAATATGGCTTCTTAACTTATGCTTGCCAGCTTACGTATTACGTGTCTGCAATGCTCGAACCTCTAGACAGAAACTGAATTGACAACAAACAGAATAGGAAAGCAACAACAAACAACCCGAACAACGACAATTGTTGACCATCATCGGCGACGACGACAGTATCACTATCACTGCAACATATGAAAATACGTCACTAATAGGTATAACTGAACGTAATGACAGCATATATTTATGATACGTTCGCTGGTTAATAGCTGTTTGGTTAACGATTGATATTTTCCGTTGTCGTGGTCAGCCAGCTTGCAGCTGTGAGCACGCGGAGTTACGACACAATCACTGGCCACCTTTGTGACAATAAGCTGATTACGTTATGCCGTGATGTCTCCGGTCGGCACGTAAGCATCAAGCAACCGACAGCGTCAGCAGCCACCGAAACGCAGAAAGGATCCGACATATTCTTCAGCGGTCGGATGAACGAAAACCCTTCTTCGAACAATGTACCAGGGTCACACTAGCTTCAACAGGGAATATCGCTTGATTGTATGGTGATTATCCGTATGGCTAGCACTGGCGATAAAATAACATCGACCCGGTGTTTCGCTTCTCGTGTTTAGTTGCTTGTACTATTTCAATAACGAGCGATGATAAGAGAAAAGCTGTGAGACAGAAAATGGCTTCCGCACCAAAGAGAGCAGACATCTGTCCGTTGGTCGGTCGGCTGAATTACGGACTGCCGCAGCCAGAAGTATCGCGCGACAACTTTTGCGGTTAGATCTTATTGTACTGTCGATTAATTATAAGGTTATTGTCATCGGGCTAATTACAAAGTGACCCTACACTATGTATGTATCCCGATCCAATTCCTGATTAGAAGATGACACTTTTATATATAATAAAAGATGAAACAGTAAATACGTCGTGCAAATGTTAGAAATACAGTGAAGTGTACGGGCATCGCATACTAATAGATGATATTTGGCGATCTTATCTAAACGTATACTGTGTTCCCATTTGAAAAACTATGGCAACGTCCGGAATTACTCATAAATTACTTAGTAATGGATTAGCCCATTCGAGATATTTTCGAAAAGGTATAAAACAACTCATTATTGTTTGTCTTCACGGGACAAATGCTCGTGGCAAACCTGCAAAACTGTAGTAATACTGGTTACGATAACCCCTGAACAGAAAACACACTTTTTAGGTTCCGTAACATATTTTTCAAGTATAATTGAACCATTTAATTATGCAAATTGTTTGTTTATAATAGCTAGCTTAGCGGGTTCCAAGTTATACACAAAACTGCGTTGATGATACAGTTTTGGCTTTTAACTTATCTTTGTTTTTGGTACCACTCGTCTGCGCTCTTCTGCGCTGCAGGTCTAACCTAAAATACTTTAGAGATTTTTAATAATCTCAAAAATGCGTTTGTGTAGATAATCTGAAGAACTCCTGAAGCCGACGTAAGGACTCTCAGACCGATGCTATGTTACTCATGGCGAACGTAATGATAATGGGCTTCACGATCGAAATTCAAGAATGTCATGCGAATCCTGTATCAGTTCATCGACCAAAAAAACGTGTCGTCGAAGACCGGTAGGCGTTCGCGTAACAACGTGTGTACGTGAAATACAATAATAACAAACCAACAATGGCACAATGAATTTACCAATGGTCAAGCGAACGCGACCGTGCGCGTACGGCTAATGGGTTAAAACGCTATATAAACGGGTATCTCCTCCGTGTCGAATGCGCGCATGTGCATAATGTTTTGCGGAGAAGAAACAGCCGAAATTGTTGACAGAAAGAAGTTGCATTTGAGTGTTCACGATCCTCAAATAGCGAATCGTTAGGTTAGCACGCAAAATGCCCCCTTTTTTTTTACAATGTTTGTTCATTTTTTCTGTTCAGAAGTCTTTCCGTCTCATAAACCATAAACGTGTCATGGTGCAATGGGTGAAATCTAATCTCGAGCGAAGCCTCTAAAGGTCAATGTTCCCGGTTAAAAAAACAAATTCAACACCTACCCCATCTAAGGTCTACAGAATTTACTTCATAATTAAAAGCCTGAATGCCCTATCAGCTGGATAAAGACGAAAGAAGGAAACACGGCTTTGCAGTATACTTCAGCATCCTCTCTTTCCTCACCGCGTCGTTCTATGTTTACTTAAAGCACATAAAGCAAATAGTAGCCTGAGAAAATACCCCTTAGCCAGATCTCCATCGCAAAAAGACTATAATTTATGTTTAGTGGAAGCGAAAGGGTTTTATATATTCTAAAATGCTTGAGAAAAATAAAGTAATCAAACAGGATACGCATGTGGCTCGGAACCATCGAGCGACTGAGGCTATCTAGCTGAGATGGTCTGATAAACTAGGCATAGTCTTCCTTCTCTACAACAATGCCAGACCTTACGTGGTCTGATGCGGTCGTTGAAGCATCTGTGCGAGGACTTGAGCACGAAGGTTTTATTGCACATACTACATTCACAAGGGTTCGTGCCTACAAACTACCACCTGTGCCAAATTAAATCTGTGATAATATATTTGATAGTAAAGGTACTTTAAGAAAAAGAGTAGACAAATTCTCCGATACCAGACCTATCTCTGATCAAACCTAGCAAGGAAATTGGTTAGGATATGCGAAGAAATCGTGGCAAATATTCGTATGAATGAGACAAATTCCACGTTGGAATCTGAGCAAAATGCGGCGTCTTTTTCACTGAAAAAGAAAAGCCATCACTAATAATTGTACAATTATTATTATATAAAGAGATAGCTTTAAGAAATCCTTTACAACACGATCTATTTCTATTTTTTTTTTCTACTATTATAGATAGACTTTTGAGCATCGAGCGTTATCAGGGGAGATCCTAGTTGGACGAACAGAAGCGTTGCAAGTTATATTTCGATGGTGCCGTAATTAACAACGGTGGCCATGAATCTTACTGAATAGTTGTAACTTACTGGCGTGTCAATAATATAACGTAATAATAGTATAATGAAAATATAATAACAATAAAGTAATGAATAGTAACTGGTTAGTTATAAGCATGTCTTGATTGAGCTGTTATTGATGACGGTGCTGTTGTCTCATAATTTAGTTACAAAGCTGAAGGGTAGCTGGACCGAACTGTGAATGGCCAGGTGGTATGACAACATGATCAACGACAGCACCATATAAGACGCTTTATTAACTAGCAATATAAATGACGCTTGCTTAAATCGATCCATTATATCTTGGCTGAGATAGCTTGCGGACGGACACTAGTTGGCAGGTGACAAAACTAGACAACCTGCACTCATAGGACAATCTTCTTTCAACACGGATATGTGGGAAAAGCGTAATTTCTGTTCTTAAAACCACGGTATAAGTAATCTGTGACGACTTCGCTTTGCGCATAGGGTATCATTTAGTTCGCAGGTTCCGAAGGGATGCCGATGTAATCGATTCTTTGTATGATCAATATGATTATCTAGCAGGATCAGATCCGATATGTAGGCTACGTATGGCCTTTGCGATTTCTAATTTTATACTGCTTGATTGATGCATAAAGCAGTCATATAATAACTTGACACGCTGATAGATGTTTCAATTGGAGCCAGCCCATTTTTTTTACCAATATATTGAATGAGTTCGCTGTTCAATTACTTAGCTAATTTTACTAATTTTTTAGGCATAAGGTTGCCACGATCCATAAAAGAAAAAATTCTGGTAAAAGCGGATAGAAATCATACAGTTAATTATCCGAGCTATCGATACAATCTCAATCTATTTGGGTCTCTTGATCGCCTTTTATCTGGGGCGTCTAAAACCACAAAGTATTCCACTCAGAGCTCCTATGAGGCACTATACAGTGTGACCATTTATTATTGGAATAATTATGGTCCTCGTCGTTGACGGAACAATTACTTGTCTTATTTATTTCAGTAATTACTCCAGATTGCGTTTTCATATCTAATAGTTCGTTATTATTATACCTCAATAGCAGCTCCTCTAGATCCTAAAAGTAAGCTATTTCAGTTTCTCATGTTGAGGGAAAGTCAAACCGCATACCTTGTCCTTAGAACATTTACAAGAAGGCAAAGAGATACAAGTTCTAGCTGCCCGTTGAGCGCATATATAGCACACGCCTTCCTGACAATAAGCCCTGTTCTTAATTCTTGGCCCTTTTCGGTGAATTCCTGCGAGAACTTCCGGCAGGAATCTATTCAAAAGAATATAGGGACTAAAGTAGGGGCAGTTTGATTAAAAACAAACCTCTTCAGGACAAAATGGCAAGCTTTTTCTTTTTGTTAAATAATTCTACGCGGGCTGTTATTTTGTTATTCGATCCTGAACTGGGTCGAAATTAATAACCATCAACGGAGCGTTCAGTACGGTGCTCTTTCTAACGAGAATCCTTGTTAGTCATAATGGAAACTTTTTAACGAGTTGCATAAACATGCACTGTGTATTACTACACATAAGTTTGATACTTCGAGCTTAAGTTCGCTTGGCTCATTTTTATTCTAACTGATAGTTCCCACTAACTGGATAATTGGCAATTGGCAATGCCGGCAAAGAAGCCCTCATCCCCTGCCGTAAGCCCCGTTCCTTCATAGATACACGCTGAGCTAACTGTGCTTAGAGTAAGAGAACTGCGAAAACTTGAAAATCAAATTGCGTTGATTCGTCCATCCGTTTGCCCATTTGGGTGTGTGCATGTCTGCTAGTCAATCAGACTGCTTTTTTGCACCATACACGAAAGGACAGTTATTTACATACGCACATATATACATATATATATATATATATATATATATATATATATATATATATATATATATATATATGGAAAATACATGCATATATGCCGACTCTATTCCGCTCTGGTTGGTTGTTTTTCGCGTTACTAGCTTGTCCATTATTCCGCACATGTACAGCTACAGCAGCGGTCGTACTAACAATGACCGAAGCGCTAACCCCTTCCATGCGTGTACAATCGGAGGATGCGCGTCTGGTGCCGAAATTCGCGTCGGCAACGGAACAGACCAAACATTAGTATAAACCGCGGTGCTTAAAGGATTAGAAAGCTGCACGCGACTTTCCAATACGTCCGCGACAAAGACGCGGTACCAAATGCAGCGTAAAAATTCATGCACCCTGTTGCCTGTAGCGTGGTAGTAGTTGCAGCGAAAAATCAATATTTCTAAACTAGTCTGTATAAAGAAAAATTTCAAATACCAAGTGTTACCGATACATTGACCACAAACAACAACTAACTAATAGCAGGGGTGCTCGTTCTCAGCAACAACAGTAACAAGATCCAACACCAAAATAACACTGGCGACAGTTAAAAGCGAAATTGCAATCGAAAAAAATCGCCAATAAAAATAACGTACTCGTTAGGTTAAGTCAGATTTATTGACGTGCAACAACAATACGATCCAAAAAGGGACCATTTCTACTACCGCCATTGCTACACTATGAATATACTTAGATTTTGTTAAAGTTGCACAAATATATGAAAAATATTATGGTTACTGTTGCTTGGCGTTTGTTAGCTGTTAAAAAAAAATCTTATCCCGCTACTCGACTCTAGAACCCAACGCAAACCATTTGCCGCTTACCGGTGCGAATTTCATTTTAAAAAACAGTTGACGTCGCCGTAGGTTTCACCGCGACAGCTGAAGCGTCTCTAAAACGGGCTGATTTTATGATTATTGCTTCCAAAGGCCCATACGTTAGCTTTGCTATGAATGGGCCTATTTGTGATAGCAGGGACTGTTGTTGTGGATGATGATTGTGGTTACTGCGCCTTCATTTAGCTAAATGAAGGTGCTTAACGTGGACTGAAGGGTTTATTTATATCGGGATAGTCTCCTCAAACTATCGGAACATTTATCATAGGATACAGATAAACAAGTGATGAACTAGCCGATATTAGATCATCATAGAAGAATCATATCTATTTAGCAGCATGTCTTTGTGAACTGTGAACGTTCTATGGCGTTACTCGAATCGGATGACGGTGGGAGAGGCTCTTTCTTATGACCCCATTTATCTGTGTTAGTCATGTATATCGTAATCAAGATTTAGAGAATATTCATTTATGCTTTTATCGTAAAAATCGACTACCTGTCTATCTATCGGCGCATTAGATTAATGAAGCGAATAGTTTTTTTTTTTTTTTTTTTTTAGCCGAGCCTCAAACTGGTCCTATTAGTCCAATATTACTTGTAGTCAAATAAGTTATAGTTATCAAACGCGCATGTGCTGTCATTGTTGTGTGGTCTATAGTAGCACGTTTCGTAATGTTACGCACAAACAACAGGCTAGATCTGTACGCCAAAGGTACGCAGACGAACCTCTGAGCATTTTCACCCAGTGCTTTAGTCTCATCCGAATTCTACTAATCCTGTTTAATACAGTGCACCATGTCAAATAGCACGACGCCAAATTTTTATGTACTGGTTGAGCTGCCACAAACTAGACGTTAAGAAAACGCAACATAATCCAATATCACACGCCAACAGAAAAATACAGAGTAACGTTGTGAACGAATCTAGCATATAGCAGCTATTGGCTGAAAATCCCCTAGTTTGCAGTAAATACCTCTGCCGTCTATCGCAATACTTATGCTTCTGCCCTGATTTGTATCTAGTACATTGTAGTTCGACGCTCACTTTTTCAGACTCCTCTCGAGTGTGGATGAAAAGTTAGCAGTTTATTCGGTGCGGCGGAACTCGACTATGTCGAAGCAACGATAACGGCAGCAGCGACCGTTTGTATTCTGCAAGCTATGGAAAAGTCGCCCGTTTATTTGACAAGACGTAGACCCAGCAGCTTTACGTTTCAGAATCACTTGCCACAACCGTGTGACGACTGGCGTCAAGCTCGTCGGATACTTTGCTGTTCACATAGAATATTAATTTTATTTATAGACGATATTTAAGCCGTTCGACATCACTTCAGACGGCTGGGTCCCAGCACCCCAGCAACGACGTGTGCCTATGCCCGGCTCTGAACCCAGACTTCTTTAAATTTACCAGGCGAAATCGCTTCCGACTGCACAATCACGAGGACATCAAGTGGGAATTTGACTATTTCGATAGTGTGTCAACATACATTTTCATTAGGAAAAGAGGACCGTTTTTAATGTTCACTTCTACTAGAAGCTTCTGCTTGGCAAATTGTTTCCCTTACTTCCCTATAAAATCGTGTAATTTACTTACGCAATGCGATACGGCGACAAAGGAAAAATTCATATATATATA